>NC_041383.1:350477601-350540055 GCF_002162155.2 Triticum dicoccoides | reverse complement strand
CCCCGGAAGCTATTGGGCCTCATGGTCCTTAGTGGAGAAGAGAGAGGGCAGCCAGGAGGTGGCGCGCGGCCCCCCTTGCCCCAGTCTGAATTGGACAAGGGGAAGGGGCGGCGGCCCCCCTCTCCTTCCTTCTCTCCACCTCCTCCTTCAACCTCTTCTCCTTCTTGGACTAGGAAAGGTGGGAGACCTACTCCTACAAGGAGTAGGAGTCCTCCCCCTTGGCGAAGACGTTCGACTACATCAACCATGTTAACTAAATGCTTCCGCTTTCGGTCTATGAGGGTACGTGGACACAATCTCCCCTCTCGTTGCTATGCATCACATAGATAGATCTTGCGTGATTGTAGGAATTTTTTTTGAAATTACTGCGTTCCCCAACACTAATGCACCTAGTAATTTCATGAGATTAATGAATGAAGTTTTACGTGCTTTCATTACATGATTTGTGGTAGCTTACTTTGATGATATATTTATTTATAGCAGATCTTTGGAGGAACATTTGGAACATTTATGTGTTGTTTTTACTGCTCTATGTGAGGCATGTTTGTTTGGTAACCTTGGGAAGTACACCTTTTGCACCGACCGAGTATTTTTTCTTGGCTATGTTGTTAATCCACTGGGAATTGAAGTTGATAAAGCCAAGATTGAAGCTATTGAGAGTTGGCCGCAGCCCAAAACGGACACACAAGTGAGGAGTTTCCTTGGCCTCGCTGGTTTTTATTAGCGTTTTGTGAGAGATTTTAGCACCAGTGCTACACCTGTCAATGAGCTTACAAAGAAGGAAGTGCCTTGGGTTTGGGGTACCGCACAGGAAGAAGCCTTCACGGTATTGAAAGATAAGTTGACACATGCTCCTTTACTCCAACTTCCTGATTTTAATAAATTTTGAGCTTGAATGTGATGCTAGTGGAATTGGATTGGGAGGTGTTTTACTACAAGAGGGTAAACCTATTGCATACCTTTCTGAAAAACTGAGTGGGCCTAGTCTGAACTATCCTACTTATGATAAAGAATTATATGCTCTTGTTCGGACTTTAGAAACATGGCAACATTATTTATGGCCCAAAGAATTTGTTATTCATTCTGATCATAAATCCTTGAAACGTATTAAAAGTCAAGCAAAACTGAAATGTAGACATGCTAAATGGGTTGAATTCATTCAGACTTTCCCTTATCTCATTAAATACAAGAAGGGTAAAGAAAATGTTATTGCCGATGCATTGTCTCATCATTATACTATGCTTTCACAACTTGACTTTAAAATATTTGGTTTGGAGACCATCAAAGATCAATATGTGCATAATCCTGAATTTAAAGATGTATTGAAAAATTGTAAATAAGGGAGAACATGGAACTTTATACTTAAGGATGGATTTGTGTTTCGTGCTAACAAGCTATGCATTCCAGCTAGCTCTGTTTCGTCTTTTGTTGTTGCAGGAGGCGCATGGAGGAGGATTAATGGGACACTTTGGCCTGAAGAAGATGGAGGATATACTTTCTACATATTTCTTTTGGCCAAAGATGAGACGGGATGTTGAGCATTTTTTTGCTCACTGCACTACATGTCAAAAAAATAAGTCACGACTCAATACTCATGGTTTATATATGCCTTTGCCTGTACCTAATCTTCCATGGGAGGATACATCTATGGACTTTGTTTTAGGTTGACCTCGTACAAAAATGGGGAGGGATAGCATATTTATTGTCATGGACAGATTTTCAAAAATGGCACACTTTATACCATGTCATAAAAGCGATGATGCTACTAATGTTGCTGATTTGTTCTTTCGTGAAATTATTCGCTTGCATGGTGTGCCAAATACAATTGTTTCAGATTGTGATACTAAGTTTCTTAGCTAGTGGAGATGTTTATGGGCTAAATTGGGACTAAACTGCTGGGTGAAACTTTCCGCAAGATGTCATGGTGCTTCTCCATGCATCCCGGCCATCCGCTGGTTTCTCTAGGGTGCCCGTCAACCGTCCTCCACCCAGTAGTGAATTTTGAAGTCCATCTTGAGCTTGAAGTCATGGGGTTGTCATCATCTTGACTCTCACATCTCCCTTAGGAATCACTCAACCAACCCCGTCTACGAAAGCATAGCAATCAACTACATCGCCCGGGGCATTGGTAACAAGGGGAGAGGGTTCATCCTACCTCATGATACTCTCAAGAACATAACTCAAAATTCTCCTACTGCATGCATGGTGGGGAGGAATAAATCTAATGCAACAAAATCATAGGTATTGTAAAACATGATCAAATGACTTGCCTGGTTGACGGTCTTCGAAACCTAGTGACTCGTAATAGCAGGCCTCGCACTCCGGGAATTCTACCAAGTCAAACAATAGAACAAATAAGTATACTACAATATAACATAACAGCAAGTTAATGTAAATCACCCAAGCACTCAAAACAAAACCAAGGAAAACTTGAAGAAAAACAAATCAAGGTTTTAATAACTTCAAGCAACAACTAAGAAATAGTTTTATCTTACTAAAACTATTCTTAACAGAGCCTAAACAAGGGTTTTGCTAACTAACAGAAAGGAAAACAGCATATAAACTAGGTGCAAAAAGAATCACATCAAAAGCTATTATAGAACTCCTACTATGCCTAAAACAATACTAGCAATAAAATAAAATAAAACTTTTTATTCTACTGTAAATAAAAGTTCACCCTCTGTAACTACAGAAACTAATCTAAAATCAATTATAACAGATGCAAAATAAAATTTTATAATAACTAGAATAGCAGGAAACAGTAGCAAGCTAAATAAAACTAGAAAAGCTTGATTTTGACTAAAACTAATTTTAATACAATCAAAAAATACCCAAACAAGTTCCTACTTCTAGGCAAGGTGAAAACTAAGTAGTAGCAAAAGCAATCACTAATATAAAATTATTGTGGCTTAATTTATGGCAGAAAAACTAATCTGACTAAAACTAATATAAAACTATTTTTATAAATTTAAACATGGCTAAACCTATTTTCTAAAGAAACTACAGGAAATTTGTAAACTAACAAAAAAAGAAACAATAAACAACCTAAAAGATACATCTAAAACAAAAAAGAACTACTTCTGCTAAAACAGAAACTAAAACTAAAACAAAAAAATAGACGCGACTGGGCCTATCTAACGCTTAGGCGCAAAATAACTAAAACGTGCCCGCAGCTAACAGAAAAAAAACGAAACGGGTGGTTTGACTGAACCCGAAACTAAACCGCAAAAATAAACCGGAAAATTTAAAAAACTGTACCCCTTCGCTACTTGTAATCTAGGCCTTAGGTTGGAGATCTGATGGCGGGGAGGGACTCCGGCGACTTACAGTGGTGGCGACGGTGATGATGGACGACGGCGGCTCTGGCGTCGGTGGCGCGGCGGCTCTGGTGGTCCTGGGCGGCGGCGGAGACATCAGGCGCGTGCGGCAGCTCGAGGGGAGGTCGGGGCTGGAGTCGGTGGAGCTCGGGGGCGACGGAGGCGATCGGGGCTAGCTCGGGTGAGCTCCTACTCCGGAAAACGGTGGAAGAGCTCGGGTGTGACGGCTCGGGAGTTCTTGGACGGCGAGATGGTGTCTAATAGGTGCAAGAGGTTGAGGGGGTCTGGATGGAGGTGTTGGGAGGGTGGTATGGTGCTCAACGGCGTCGGGGACGGCGGCGAACGGCAGCGGCAGGCGCGAGAATGGAACGGAGAGGGCAGCGGCTGTGGTGGGTTTCAGGGGTAGGGTTTTAGGTGTGCGAGAGAGGAGAACGTAGGGTACTTATAGGGCACGGTCTTGGGCGAGGGGCGACACGGGATTGCATCCCGAGAAGATCGCGACAACGGGCGGCGACGATCGCGCTCTGGCACGGCATTGCATGCGCGAGGGGTAGGAGAAAAGGTGGGGTCGGGTTGTCGGCGAGAGAGAGAGAGAGAGGGAGAGAGAGAGGGAGAGAGAGAGAGAGAGGAGCAGTCGGGCGACCGGTGCGAAGGCAGCTCAGGCGTGCGGCGCGCTGGTGGGCTGCGGCAGCTCGCTAGCTGGATCGTCGGCCTGGCTAGCTTGGGGGGAGGTTTTTCCCTTCTTATTTTTGAATAACTACAGAGAGAAAGACTAAATAGATAAACAATATATTTATTTATATAGGACATATATATATATATATATATATATATGTATAAACTCAAGGGAATTAATCCTATAACATGGACATTTTTTCAGGGGCAAAACAGGAAGTAAAAAACATTTTCTAAAAATACCAAATAAAATTCAAATTTGAATTCGAAATTTTTGGCAATATTTTCTTCTGACATTTTTGGAGTGTCATGTTTACTACTCTCATACTTTTGCTCAAGTATTTGTCAGGCATTTTTGAAATAAGTTTCAATTGCCAATCAAGTTCAAATTCAAGAAAACCTCAACTGGCTTTGAAATTCAAATGCCACTCAAATTTCAAACAACATGCATAGATTCTTAGCTAATAATTGCAAAATATTCCAAATTGGAAATTTGGGATGTTACAAACCTACCCACCTTAAGATGAATCTCTCCCTCAAGATTCGGGTTGGGTAGCAAATAGGTGCAGGTGATCTCGGCGGAGATCTTCTTCTCGCTCCCAGGTGGCTTCCTCCTCGGAATGATGACTCCACAGAACCTTGCAAAACTTGATGATCTTGCTGCGGGAAACTCTGTTCACATTCTTGTGAATTCTGACGGGTTTCTCCTCATAAGTCAGATCACTATGGAGTTGTATGGCCTCTATGGCACTGTGTCTCTCAAAGGAATATCGGCCATCTCAGCATGGCATTTCTTCAATTGGGAAACATGCAAGACATCATGAACTCTAGACAATCCTTCTGGCAATTCCATCTTGTAGGCAACTTCTCCGTGACGTTCGAGGATTTTGTAAGGGCCTATGAACCTGCGTGCCAACTTTCCTTTAACACCAAACCTCTTGATTCCATGAAGTGGGGACACATGGAGATATGCTCGGTCTCCCGCTTCGTACGTTACTTCCTTGCGTTTACTATTGGCATAACTCTTCTGCCTCGACTGAGCTACCTTGAGTCTATCTCGAATCAGCTTGACCTTCTCTTTGAGTCTCTGATAAGATCGGGACCCAAAAGTTTTCGATCCCCAACACCATCCCACACCAATGGTGTTCTGCACCTCCTTCCGTATAGAGCTTCGAAAGGGGCAATCTTCAGACTGGTCTGATAGCTGTTATTGTACGAGAACTCCGCGTATGGTAAATTATCGTCCCAGCTAGACCCGTAGTCTAGTGCACATGCTCTCAACATGTCCTCCAGAATCTGGTTGACTCTCTCGCTCTGTCCATCTGTCTACGGATGGAAAGATGTACTGAACTCCACCCTCGTACCCAAAGTTTCATGCAACTGATTCCAAAACTTTGAGGTAAATTGCGTTCCTCTATCTGACATGATACTCCTCGGGACTCCATGCAGACATACGATCCTGGTCATGTATATCTTGTCTAACTTAGCGCTGTTATATGTAGTCTTCACGGGAATGAAATGAGCTACCTTGGTCAAGCGATCAACCACTACCCAGATGGAATCATAACCTGAACGGGTCCTGGGTAATCCTGTGATAAAATCCATTCCAAGTTTCTCCCATTTCCATTCGGGAATCGGCAAAGGTTGAAGTAACCCTGCTGGCTTCTGATGTTCTGCCTTTACTCGCTGGCAAACATCGCATACGGCTACGTACTCGGCAATATCCTTCTTCATACCTATCCACCAGAAACTTTCCTTCAAATCCAGATACATCTTGGTGTTACCTGGGTGAATTGAGTACGGTGAATCATGTGCCTCCTGAAGAATTAGCTTCCTAAGTTTAGGCTCTGGGTACATAAATACGATCCTCGAACCATAGCTCTGTATTCATCCTTACGAAACCCTTTAGCTTTTTCTTCATTCATCCTTTTCTTTATCTCATCAATTTCCTTGTCCGACTTCTGGGCTTCGTGAATTCTTTCGGCCAAAGTGGACTAAACTTCCATTGCTGCAACATATCCTCTTAGAACTATCTCTAGTCAAAGATCTCTGAGGTCCTCGACTAACTCCTGGGGTAATCCTCCTGCTATAAGAGTATTCACATAACTCTTACGGCTCAAGGCATCTGCTACAACATTTGCATTACCTGGGTGGTAATGCAATCTCGTGTCATAGTCCTTGATCAACTCTAGCCATCTCCTCTGTCCGAGTTTCAACTCCTTCTGCGTGAAAATATACTTCAAGCTCTTATGATCCATGTAAACATCACAACTGTTTCCGACAAGGAAATGTCTCCAGGTCTTGAGTGCATGCACTACGGCTGCTAACTCCAAATCACGTGTGGCGTAGTTCATCTCGTGCGGTCATAGCTGTCTGGAGGTATAAGCTACAACCTGTCCTTCCTGCATTAGTACTCCTTCGAGTCCCTGATGAGAAGTGTCACAATATACCTGGTAATCCTTGTGTATGTCCGGCAAAATTAGCACTAGGGCTGTAACCAAATGTTTCTTCAATTCTTGGAAACTGGCTTCACAATCCTCGGTCCATATGTACTTGGTGCCTTTCTTCAACAGCCTAGTCATGGGTTTGGAAATCTTGGAGAAATTCTCAATAAACCTCCGATAATATCCTGCGAGTCCGAGAAAACTGTGGATCTCCTTGACCGAGGTGGGTGGCTTCCAATAGGTGACTGATTCAACCTTGGTGGGGTCGACTACTATTCCTTCTCCTGAAATAACATGTCCGAGGAATCCGACTTCCTTCAGCCAAAATTCACATTTGTTGAACTTGGCATATAACTGATGTTCTTAGAGTTTCTCCAGACTAGACGCAAATGTTCCTTATGCTCTCCCTCGCTCTTGGAGAAAATCAATATATCATCGATGAACACCATGACAAACTTTTCCAGATATTCCATAAATAGCTTGTTCATCAAACTCATAAATTATGCAGGGCATTAGTCAATCCGAATGACATGATAGTATACTCACATAAACCATACCTGGTGGTGAAAGTTGTTTTGGGTATATCCTTTTCACGGATCTTCAACTGATGATACCCTGATCGAAGATCGGTCTTGGGGAATACTTTGGCTCCAACTAGCTGATCAAATAAATCATTAATCATCGGCAGAGCGTACTTGTTCTTGATGGTCACGTCATTAAACGAACGATAATCCACAACCATTCTCAGGGTTCCATCCTTCTTTTCTACCAAAAGAACTGGGGCTCCCCAAGGTGACGAGCTTGGCCGAATATATCCCTTCTCCAGTAGCTCATTAATTTGCTTTTTGATCTCTTCCAAATCATTTGGGGCCATTCGATAAGCTCTCTTGGATATCGAGGTTGTGCCGGGCACTAACTCAATCAGAAATTCAATGTCTCTGTCCGGTGGCATTCATGGTAATTCCTCCAGAAACACATCGGGAAAATTCTGCACTACCGGCTTCCTCCTGAACAACTCCCGTGAGGGAATTTACCTGATGCTTCGTCGGGGTGCGTCTGGATACATACTTGATCCTCTTCCGCTTAGAGGTGGTGAGCAAAAGGTCTTGCGGGCACAATCGATGTTTCCTTCAAACTTTGTCAACCAATCCATGCCTAGGATTATGTCCAAACTCTGGGATTCCAATACTACAAGGTCTGCGGGAAAATCATGGTTTCCGATGTTGAGGGTCGAACGATAGCCTAAGCCTGCCATCATCTCTCCTCCTGGGGAACTGACCTGAAGAGGGCTTCTAAGGGTTCTAGTGGGTAACCCGTACTTTTCCACAACTACCCTTGATATAAATGAATGTGTTGCACCAGAATCAAAGCAATACTAGACGTGAATTTAATAAAAACTTACCAACCACAGTTTCGGGCTGATCATAGAAGTCCTCCACGTCAATGTGATTCACCTGAGCACGAGGAAAAGGGTTGGGCTTCTTTGCTGAGCTTCCATTGCCATTGTCGTTTCCATTCCTCTACTTGGCCTCCGGGCAGTCAGTGGCATAGTGCCCTGTCTTCTGGCACTTGAAACTGGTGATGTGACTCAGATCCTTCTGAGCTGGGGCAGGATGATGCTGGTTGCCATTGCCTCCATTGCCTGACTTGGAGTTGTTGTCGTGGTTGCGATTGTTCCCATTCCCTCCATGATTATGTCCTCCATGGGTGTGATGGGTATGTCCTCCCGAGTATGGGGCATAACGGCGCTTCTGCTGAGCTCCGGAGTTGTACTTCCCCTGGCCATACTTCTGCTTGCGGCTATCAATCTGCTATTGTTTGCCTTCAAGTATGGTGGCCTTGTCTACCAGCTCCTGGTAGTTGTTAAAGGTATCCACCATTAGCTACATTCCCAGCTCATCATTGAGTCCCTCGAGAAACTTCTCCTGCTTTGCGGCATCTATGGCCACATCATCTGGGCATAGCGAGATAATTTGCTGAACTCATCCACGTACTGCCCCACAGTACGGTTCCCCTGGCGTAAGTTGTGGAACTCACGCTTCTTCAGACTCATTGCTCCAGCTGAGACATGAGCAGTGCGGAAGGCCTGCTGGAACTAATCCCATGTCATGGTGGCGGCCAGATAAGTGGCGGTGTAGTTCTCCCACAAAGAAGTTGCATCTCCATCAAGATGATGTGCGGGAAAGCGCACCTTCTCTGCATATGTGCATCCAGCAGTGGCTAACTCCCTTCCGACCTTGCGGAGCCAATCATCAGCCACAATCGGCTCAGTGCTGCTAGAGAACACTAGCGGATTCAGCCTTAGGAAGCGCGTCAAGTTGTCAATAGGGCGTGGTGGCGGTGGATTGTTGTTGTAGTTGTTTTTCTAGTTCTGGATGAGCATCTGCATGAGGGCATTCGGCTGCTGGATCAGCTGGGTGAGCTCCGGCGGAAAGTTGAAACCAGGGTCACGTCTCGGAGGCATCTGGTGTTTTGGAGTGGATGAGAAAATTAGAATAGAACAAGGGTCTAATGAGAAAATAGCACTACCCATATGAATGCACAATCATAATCATACCAATCATTTATTCAATCATCTCAAACATAGTTCAATCTCGGATTACAAAATATCACGACTAATCAAAATAACAGCCTAACTGATCGACGGAAAATAAAATAAACATGGTAGTCAACTAAATGTCTTCATCAATCATCTTTGTGTCCTCCAGTGCGGCGTCCTCTACTGCGGCACCTCCTCTTGCGGCTTCCTTCGGTGGAGCTCTCCTCATAATCCTGGTCATTGCTCATGAGAGGTCCATCATCTCCACTCAGAAAAAGGTCTTCTCCTTGATCCAGCTTCTCCTCCAATGCGGCCACATCCATCTTCAGCTTGTCGACTCTCTCCATGAAATCGTTGAGTCCATCCTCATGCTCATAGTGGGCTTCACGTGCTGCAGCCTCTAGATCAAGTTCGCGATGGTTCAACTTTTGGATCTTCTTCAAGCTACTGCGCATCTAAATCTCTAGAGCCCTGATGAGAGCCTCCAAGTCTTGGACAAATGAGTGAACAGAGTCGTCATCTCTGGTGCGGATGATCTCTCCATCTATAGTCCTGCGAGAAATCATGGTGTGGTCTGATCCAACAAGCCCGGCCCTGTATTCCTCCTGTATGCGTCCAAGTGCACTATGAACTACTATGTCTCTCCCGAGGATCCAATTGGGAGAAGTGAACCTGACAATGGGCACCGAGAGGTTTCTGAACGTCCTTCCTGGTATGTGCACCTTAATCCTGTAGTGACGGTCTTCTGGAAATGCCATGGTAGGGGTCCTGGTGATTGAAGGCAGAGCAATCTTCAATACCTTGACGGTCTGGGCCAGCCTCCTGCCGAAAAGCATCATTTCATCTGGCTGGCAAAACTACGGGAGTAGAACAGGGATGAACTTGATGGCCATCTAGAATGTCAAAATTGGAGAGAAGTCAGAAATGAACAGGGGAGAATTACGGAATAATAAAGACATAAGTTAAATAGTCTCTTCCTATGGCTTTCTGATCGTAGGGGTTATGTCCTACAGTTAGCGTGTGCTCTGAGTACCATCTCTATAATGACCCGACCGGAAATCGGTCAAGTCTCTATGTAGCTGTACCATCCCAAGATCATGCAGGCACACACAGTACATTCAAAGTTCAATCACACCTGAATTTATTACACAATTCTCATATCGAGTCTTTATTACATCATAATAAATTCGGCCGAAGGCTAACTCTTGAGAAATAAACTAAATAAATCTGCGGAAGCATAGATGAATAGCAAGTCCATCCGACTCCATAGGGCAATCGCCAAGCGTGGATCGTAGCCTCACTCCTGGTTGGAAAACTCCCCTGCAACATAAGACGTTGCCGCCGTGTAGGTTAGCATTTTTTAATATGCCGGCAAGTCATGAAGAGAGAACAACAATAAAATTACTAATACTATATGCAATTTAGCTGTGGGGCTCTAAGTTTTCTGTTTTTGTGAAAAAGCGAATTTTTTCCTATAACAAAGGACTTTTTTGCAATTACTACAAAGTGTTGGTTGTTATTGAGATGGTTCCGCCAACCAATGTCTCATTCCAATTATTAAATAACCCCTACATTAATTTATTAAGTTCGGTATTGAGATATCCGAAATACTCCAATTTCTAGAGGCTCAAATTGTCCGCAACTGGGGACACGGCTAATCGATTAGATCTTCACTCTGCAGAGTCTTGTGCACTTTACCCGCAAGAATTGTTCCCTCCTCTTAATTCTTCGCACTTCTTGGTGTTTGAAGAAGGGACAAACGAAACAGGGTTTTCCAAAGAGTTCCTCTAGGCCACTGACAGTGCCCATCCAATCCTACCGTTCTTCTACATCTCGTAGCACCGTCCGTCCAGAGTCACGCGTAGGGTCGACCAAGCCAGAGGCCATAATGGCTTGCGGCTGCATAGGTAAGCTTCCGGTCAATGGGTATCCATCCGTCTCTTCGTGGCTGGGTGAAGCTTTCCGCAAGATGTCATGGCGCTTCTCCATGCATCCCGGCAATTTTCTGGTTTCTCCAGGGTTCCAGTCAACCGTCCTCCACCCAGTTGTGAATTTTGAAGTCCATCTTGAGCTTGAATTCATGGGGTTGTCATCATCTTGACTCTCACATCTCCCTTATGAATCACTCAACCAACCTCGTCTACGAAAGCATAGCAATCAACTACACCGCCCGAGCCTTGGTAACAAGGGGAAATGGTTAATCCTACCTCATGATACTACTCAAGAACATAACTTAAAATTCTCCTACTGCATGCATCTAATGCAATAAAATCATAGGTATTGTAAAACATGATCAAATGACTTGCCTGGTTGACGGTCTTTGAAAGCTAGCGACTCGTAATAGCAGGCCTCACACTCCAGAAATTCTACCGAGTCAAACAATAGCACAAATAAGTATACTACAATATAACATAACAACAAGTTAATGTAAATCACCTAAGCACTCAACCAAAACAAAGGAAAACTCAAAGAAAAGAAAATCAAGGTTTTCATCACTTCAAGCAACAACTAAGAAATAGTTTTATCCTACTAAAACTATTATTAACAGAACCTAAACAAGGATTTTGCTAACTAACATAAAGGAAAACCACATATAAACTAGGTGCAAAAAGAATCACATCAAAAGCTATTATAGAACACCTATTATGCCTAAAACAATACTAGCAATAAAATAAAATAGAACTTTTTATTCTACTGTAAATAAAAGTTCACCCTCTGTAACTACAGAAACTAATCTAAAATAAATTATAATAGAGGCAAAATAAAATTTTATAATAACTAGAACAGCAGGAAACAGTAGCAAGCTAAATAAAACTAGAAAAGCTTGATTTTGACAAAAACTAATTTTAATACAATCAAACAATACCCAAACAAGTTCCTACTGCTAGGCAAGGTCAAAACTAAGCAGTAGCTAAATGAATCACTAAAATAAAATTACTCTAGCTCAATTTATGGCAGAAAAACTAATCTGACTAAAACAAATATAAAAGTATTTTTATAAACTTAAACATGGCTAAACCTATTTTCTACAGAAACTACAGGAAATTTGTAAACTAACAAAAAAAAGAAACAACAAAAAACAATAAACAACCTAAAAGATATAGCTAAAACAAAAACAGAACTATTTTTGCTAAAACAGAAACTAAAACAAAAACAAAAAATAGACACGGCTGGGCCTATCTAACGCTCAGGCGCAAAATAACTAAAACATGCCCGTGGCTAACAGAAAAAAACCGAAATGGCCGGTTTGAATAAACCCAAAAGTAAACCGCAAAAATAAACTGAAAACTAAAAAAAACGTACCCCTTCGCTACTTCTAATCTAGGCCTTAGGTTGGAGACCGGACGGCGGGGAGCGACTCTGGCGACTTATAGTGGGGGCGACGGCAACGATGCACGACGACGGCTCTGGCATCGGTGGCGTGGCGGCTCCGGTGGTCCTGGGCAGCGGCGGAGACGTCCGGCGGGTGCGACGGCTCGAGGGGAGGTCGAGGTGAAGTCGGTGGATCTCGGGGGCGACGGAGGCGATCGGGGCAAGCTCGGGTGAGCTCTTGCTCCGGTGAAAGGCGGAAGAGCTCGGGTGTGCCGGCTCGGGAGTTCTTGGACAGCGAGATGGTGTCTAATAGGTGTGGGAGGTTGAGGGGGTTCGAATGGAGGTGTTGGGAGGGTGGTGTGGTGCTCAACGGCGGCGAACGGCGGCGGCAGACGCGAGATTGGAACAGAGAGGGCGGCGGCTGTGGTGGGTTTCGGGGTTAGGGTTTTAGGGGTGCAAGAGAGGAGAACGTAGGGTACTTATAGGGCACGGTCTTGGGCAAGGGGGCGACGCGGGATTGTGATCCCGAGAAGATCACGGCAACGGGCGGCGACGGTCGCGCCCTGGCACGCCATTGCGTGCGTGAGGGGTAGGAGAAAAGTTGGGGTCGGGGTGTCGGTGAGAGAGAGAGATAGGGGAGCGGTCGGGCGACTGGTGCGAAGGCGGCTCGGGCATGCGGCGCGCTAGTGGGCTGCGGCGGCTTGCTAGCTGGTTCGTCGGCCTGGCTAGCTCGGCGGGATGCTTTTCCCTTTTTTTTGAATAACTACAGAGAGAAAGACTAAATAGAGAAAAAATATATATTTTATATATATATATGACATACATATAAACTCAGGGGAATTAATCCTACAATGTGGACATTTTTCCAGCGACAAAATAGGAACTAAAAAAACATTTTCTAAAAATCCCAAATAAAATTCAAAATTGAATTCAAACTTTTTGGCAATATTTTCTTCTGATATTTTTGGAGTGTCATGTTTACTCCTCTCATACTTTTCCTCAAGTATTTGTCAGTAATTTTTGAAATAAATTTCAATTGACAATCAAGTTCAAATTCAAGAAAACCTCAACTGCCTCTGAAATTCAAATGCCACTCAAATTTCAATTAACATGCATAGATGCTTAGCTAATAATTGTAAAACATTCCAAATTGGAAGTTTGGGATGTTACAGGGCTGAGGGTTTGTACCAGTAGCTATGTGTTTGATCTCTCTCTCTCTCTCTCTCTCTCTCTCGTGATCTATATCATGGGCTTTGTTAATATAGTCGGATCATATGATGTTTCTCCCCTCTATAATCTTGTTATGATGAATTGAAGAATATTCAGAGATGAGAAAACATGATATATGTCTTGCAATATAAATAGTTGAGTTGACAATGGTGTATCTTATTGATTCACTTGATATGTGTTATGGCATTCAACTCGAGGATTCCCGCGGTGATATTGGGGTAATCTATGCATAGGGGTTGATGCACGTTTTTCTCTGAAGGAAACTTTGGGGTCTCTTTATAGTTCTTTCTGTGGATTGAGTATTATGAATATGAATTTGCTTTGGTGTTATTCTAGTACGAACTCTAGGATAGATCGAACGAAAAAATAGCTTTGTGTTATTTTAGTACGAACTCTTGAATAGATCGAATGGAGAGAATAGCTTTGAGTTGGTTTCGTGCCCTACAAACAATTCATATCTTTTGTTCTCGGCTAACAGGAACTCGGGAGTGATTCTTTATTGCACTTTGAGGGATAATCATATGATCCACTATGTCAGCATTGTTGAGAGGTTGCACTAGCGAAATTACGGACCCTAGGCCTCATTTTAAGCATTGTAACACTATTTTTGTGCCCGTTTACTATTTGCTACCTTGCTGTTTTTATTTATTCAGATTATAAAAATATATTTCTACCATCCATATTACACTTTTATCACCATCTCTTCGCCGAACTAGTGCACCTATACAATTTGCCATTGTATTGTGTGTGTTGGGGACACAAGATATTTCTTGTATTTGGTTGCAGGGTCATTTGAGAGAGACCATCTTCATCCTACACCTCTTACGGATTGATAAACTTTAGGTCATCCACTTGAGGGAAAATTGCTACTGTCCTACAAAACTCTGCGCTTGGAGGCCCAACATGTGTCTACAAGAAAAAAGTTCCATAGTAGACATCAGGTACCCATGCAAGCAGGTTCCTTATTACTTGGTAGACCATGGCAATTTGATAAAAATTATATACACCATGGTAGAAACAATCAATATACTCTTGTTCATAAGGATAAACATATTACTTTGCTTCCTATGACTCCTGATTCCATTTTGAAAGATGATATTAATAGAGTTAATAAAGCAAAATAGGAGAAAAATAAGAGTGAAAATCAAATTGTGGCAAAAGAATTTGGGCAACAAATGAAGCCTAATAATAAACCATCTAGTGTTGATTCTAAAATTAAATTGAAAAGTGCATGTTTACTTGCCACCAAACCTGATATTGATGATCTAGATTTCAGCAAATCTGTTTGCTATGCTTTTGTGTGCAAAGAGGCATTATTTTCATTCAAGGATGTGCCTTCCTCTTTGCCTCCTGCTGTAACTAACATTTTGCAGGAGTTCGCTGACGTGTTTCCATAAGACGTACCACCAGGATTACCACCTATTCGACGGATTGAGCATCAGATTGACTAAATTCCCGGTGCTTTGCTGCCAAACCATGCGCCATACCTTACCAATCCAGAGGAGACGAAGGAGATTATGCGTCAAATACAGGAGCTGCTCGATAAAGGTTATATACGTGAATCTCTTAGTCCTTGTGTTGTTCCTGTTATACTAGTGCCAAAAAGGATGGTACATCGCATATGTGTGTTGATTGTAGAGGCATTAATAATATTACTATTCGTTATCGTCATCCTATTCCTAGGCTAGATGATATGCTTGATGAATTGACTGCCTCTACAATATTATCCAAAGTTGATTTGCGTACTGGATACCAAAAAAATCGTATGAAATTGGGAGATGAATTATATGAGTGGTTAGTCATGCCTTTTGGGTTAACTAATGCACCTAGTAATTTCATGAGATTAATGAACGAAGTTTTACGTGCTTGCATTAGATGATTTGTGGTAGTTTACTTTGATGATATATTGATTTATAGCAGATCTTTGGAGGAACATTTGGAACATTTATGTGCTGTTTTTACTTCTCTACATGAGGCACGTTTGTTTGGTAACCTTGGGAAGTACACCTTTTGCACCGAACGAGTATCTTTTCTTGGCTATGTTGTTACTCCACTGGGAACTGAAGTTGATAAAGCCAAGATTGAAGCTATTGAGAGTTGGCCGCAGCCCAAAATGGCCACACAAGTGAGGAGTTTCCTTGGCCTCGCTGGTTTCTATAGGCATTTCGTGAGAGATTTTAGCACCATTGCTACACCTCTCAATGAGCTCACAAAGAAGGATGTGCCTTGGGTTTGGGGTACCACACAGGAAGAAGCCTTCATGGTATTGAAAGATAAGTTTACACATGCTCCTTTACTCCAACTTCCTGATTTTAATAAAACTTTTGAGCTTGAATGTGATGCTAGTGGAATTGGATTAGGAGGTGTGTTACTACAAGAGGGTAAACATGTTGCATACCTTTCTGAAAAACTGAGTGGGCCTAGTCCGAACTATTCTACTTATGATAAAGAATTATATGCTCTTGTTCGGACTTTAGAAACATGGCAACATTATTTATGGCCCAAAGAATTTGTTATTCATTCTGATCAGGAATCCTTGAAACATATTAAAAGTCAAGCAAAACTGAACCGTAGACATGCTAAATGGGTTGAATTCATTCAGAATTTCCCTTATGTCATTAAACGCAAGAAGGGTAAAGAAAATGTTATTGCCAATGCATTGTTTCGTCGTTATACTATGCTTTCACAACTTGACTTTAAAATATCTTGTTTGGAGACGATCAAAGATGCATTGTATCCTGAATTTAAAGATGTATTGCAGAAATGTAAATAAGAGAGAACATGGAACAAGTTCGTCGTTAAGGATGGATTTGTGTTTCATGCTAACAAGCTATGCATTCCTGCTAGCTCTGTTTCGGCTTTTGTTGTTGGAGGAGGCGCATGGAGGAGGATTAATGGGACACTTTGGCCTGAAGAAGACGGAGGATATACTTTCTACACATTTCTTTTGTCCAAAGATGAGATGGGATATTGAGCGTTTTTTACTCGCTGCACTGCATGTCAAAAAACTAAGTCACGACTCAGTCCTCATGGTTTATATATGCCTTTGCCTGTACCTAATGTTCCATGGGAGGATATATCTATGGACTTTGTTTTAGGTTTACCTCAAACAAAAAAGGGGAGGGATAGCATATTTATTGTCGTGGATAGATTTTCAAAAATGGCACACTTTATACCATGTCATAAAAGCGATGATGTTGCTAATGTTGCTGATTTGTTCTTTCGTGAAATTATTCGCTTGCATGGTGTGCCAAATACAATTGTTTCAGATCGTGATACTAAGTTTCTTAGCCAGTGGAGATGTTTATGGGCTAAGTTGGGACTAAACTGCTTTTTAGTACTACATGGCATCCCCAAACTGATGGAGAAACTGAAGTAGTCAATAGAACATTGTCTACTTTCCTTAGGGCTGTTTTGAAGAATAATAAGAAAATGTGGGAAGAATGCTTGCCTCATATTGAATTTTCTTATAATCGTTCGCTGCATTTTACTACGAAGATGTGCCCTTTTGAGATTGTGTATGGTTTTCTACCTCGTGCACCTATTGATTCGTTTCCTCTTCCATCTTTGGAGAAGGTTAATTTTGATGGTAAACAACGTGTTGAATTGATCTTAAAAATGCATGAGTTAACTAAGGAGAACATTGAGCCTATGAATGCTAAATATAAAAGTGTTGGAGATAAGGGTAGAAAACATGTTGTCTTTGTACCTAGAGATCTTGTTTGGTTACATTTGCGTAAGGATAGATTTCCTGATTTGCGCAAATCAAAGCTAATGCCACATGATGACGGTCCTTTTAAAGTGTTAGAGAAAATAAATGATAATGCATATAAACTTGAGTTGCATGCAAACTTTGGGGTTAGTCCCACTTTTAACATTGCAGATTTGAAGCCTTATTTGGGTGAGGAGGATGAGCTTCCGTCGAGGGCGACTTCATTTCAACAAGGGGAGGATGATAAGGACATCAATACCATTGTTACACCAACAGCTCCTACTGTTATACATACTGGACCAATTACTAGAGCTCGTGGATGCCAATTGAATTACTAGGTACTTTTATTTCTTAGTGACAATTCTAATGTTCATGAGAATATGATGCTGCCTAAATTGGATGCATTTGTGTTGATTACTAATAAGGGCCTAGCACGGACAAGAGGGATGAACACTAGAGCAGGATCAAGCATGGAGATGAAGGCGCGCGCGAAAGGATCCAGAATGGCGTTTCAAGTGCATATTTGAGCACTTTGAAGTTTTTGTGATGAACTACAAGGACATGGACGAAATATACAAGATGCCCCTTCATAAATTTCGTCCATAGCTTATTTTAGGTTTTGTGTCACCTTATTTTTGGGCCAGACCCATGTAATTTTGAAATACAACTTCCTAGGTTGTTTTTAGAGTCGGTATGTGTGGGAAAACAAAGTTAGGGTTGGTTTCAGACCCCTCCTACAAGGGGCCATGAAATTTCCCCTACTCCTCCATATATACATCCATTAGGGCGATGTTTAGACTTCGGGTTTTGTTTAGATTAAAGTTCACCATAGCTGCAGCTTCGCGTACTTTGTTTGTGTTCAACAACCACACAAAGACATCACAGAACCCCATGTTCATCAATAAAGCTTTCCTCTTATATTTTCAATATCCAGATTGAAATCTCAGTGTCTTGCTTGTACTTCGTTTTCTTGCAGGAAATAGACCCTCGTGGTCAGGTTGATCATGCTCCGGCGTGGTCAATAACCTCTCGGAGTTTGTTTAGCGATTACTAAGGCGCGACATCCTCGCACGTTCGTAGTCGGATCATCAAAGTCTACTCCACCCAAAATGATAGCCACCATCTCATTGAAAGACGAGACACCTTTGCCTCTATCAAGTGGTATCAGATTTACAGGTTGCTCGGTGAGATTTTCCAGTTTTTCATAGATTAGATCGAGTATGTTCTTCATACCTATAGTCCATGAAAAAGCCAAAAAAATAGGCTTAGTTCATCATATCCAAACCAATCTAAGCCTTTGAATAATCTTTTTAGAGTTTTATTTGTTGAATTTGCGGTTGCATCGTTGTGTCGATTTGCTAGTCTTAGCGCCTAGTCCTTCAGAGTTTCGAGTTCTATTCACAGGTTTTCATGTCGCCGCTGCCATATATCACCACCGCATCATCATCATCGATGCTGCCATATACCACCACCACACCAACGTCATTGCCGCTTACCACCACCACATATTCACCGCCAATCCGAGTCCATATACGCCACCACATATCCGTCGCTATCACGCCAATCCGAGTCCACCTGCAACATGTATTTGCCACCAGTCTGAGTTCCACCAGATTCATCTCTCCTAGTAGTCTGAGTTCTTCCAGATTCATCTCCACCACCAGTCCGAGTCCAGTATTTGTTACTCTGTATTTCCAGATCATGCCATACTCCGATTCAAGGCAGAGTAGGACTTCCCAACTTATGTGCCACCCGCAGAAGAAAAATAGTTCCAATTTCAAAAAAATTAGAAAATTCTGGCTAAGAAATTTGAAAAAAAAAATTGTTGCAGAGCAAAAAAAGGGAAAAGTGCAAAAAAAAGTCGAAAAATAAAAAAAATCAAAGGGTGCTCCTCCCTTGTTTACGTGCAGCGCAGTGATTTTGTTAGTGTTCTAGGCTCACGCCTCTAGTACGGTCTAGCCTAGGACCAGCACAGTATCGTCGTTGAGCGTTTATTCAACTTTGCATCTCTGAATTGATTTACTGCTGACCCTTCTGCTACCATATCATAAGCCTTCCCAGCTCCACATATATCTACGTCGTGCATTTGACTCTCCCTGTCCATCGCTCTATTCAATCTTTGAGAGTTTTGACTACAACGGTTGCCGATCACCACCTGCTGCAGGGTAAGAACTGGTAAGAATTTTGGATTCCCTTGACGGTTTTGTGACGCACCACCACCACCACTTCCTAGTAGTCTATATATTCTTGTGTGTTTCTATTGCTGCTAACCATGGCAGGATCACAAGCCATGAGACTGATTGGGAGAACATGACGAACAAATAGCTACATGAGAAATTTCAGCAAATGATGAGTGGACAGGTGCAAGATGTGCTAGACAGATTTGAAGAGGCCATGGAGAATATAGATGGCGTTGAGAAGATGATTGAAACAAAGCTCGATAACAAGTCTAATGAATTTCTCACGCGTCTACCACAACCACCGCCGGCTGCACCTGTCGCACCTCAACAACAACAACAATAGCAACGTCGCCTTCCAAATCAAGTGGGTTGAGCACTTTGCGTTCCCCTTGAGCCACCATCTCATCGAAAGATGGGACACCTTTGCCTCTATCACATGCACTCGCGTCCATGTTGATGCACTCTTGTGTCGTAGAGGTAGAATGTCCAATTGGGACAACAGGTTGAAACCGTAGACGATCTCGAAGGGGGACTTGCCGGTAGTAGAGTGTCGTGCTCGATTGTAGGCGTACTCGGCGATGGGTAAACATTCCTCCCACTCCTTGATTGATGAGGACATCAATACCATTGTTACACCCACATGCCCTATTACTATACATACTGGACCAATTACTAGAGCTCGTGCACGCCAATTGAATTACCAGGTACTTTTGTTTCTTGGTAAAAATTCTAATGTTCATGAGAATATGATGCTGCCTAAACTGGATACATTTGTGTTGATTACTAATGAAGGGCCTAGCATGGACAAGGGGGATGAACACTAGAGCAGGATCAAGCGTGGAGATGAAGGCGAGCGCGAAGGTTACCAGAATGGCGTTTCTAGTGCATCTTTCAGCACTTTGAAGCCTTCGTGATGACATACAAGGACATGGATGAAATATACAAGATGCCCCATCATAAATTTCGTCCATAGCTTATTTTAGGTGATGTGCCACCTTATTTTTGTGCCTAGCCCATGTAATTTCGAAATACTTGAGCATAGGTTGTTTTTAGAGTCAGTATGTCTGGGGAAACAAGAGTTAGGGTTGGTTTCGGACCCCTCCTGATACGGAGCATCCCTCGACTAACCGCACCGACACTCCATCACCATCGCAAGCACCAAGTGGACCAATGACAAGAGCACGTGCACGCGCCATCGAGAACGAGGTTGAGACTCTCCTCTTCGAGTTTCGTTTGGATTCGCATGAGAATTGGGTTCTACCTCATAAAGATATGTTATGCATTCTAGGGGTACCAAGAAGATGATCGTGAGAAGGAGAAGGTGAAGCTGCAAGCATCCATGGAGCAAGAGAATTAAGGAGTGGCCAATGAGAAGGAAGGGAAGAAGCTCCTGGACACCCCAGGTGCCCGGATGGAAGGACCCCGGGTGCCCGGCCAACCAGCCCCGGGTGCCCGGGCCACACTGCCCCGGCCGCCCTCTGCCACCCCGGGTGCCCGGTCCTCCATCCTCCGGTGCCCCTGACCGGTCCGGGTGCCCGGTCGGTTCCACCCGGGGTGCCCGGACCCTTCCATCATGGCTACGCATTTTAGGGACATTTTAGTCCTTTGTACCCCCCCTTTCCCTAAGTTTCGTCCCTAGCCTTTATATACTCATCTCCTAGGCCATTTGTAAGATTAGCAAAGTATTAGATTAAACATTGTGAGCTTTGCTCCTTGTATCCCCTCCTCTTTGGAGATCAAGCCCCCACCTAGGGAAGAATCCTTTGGATTGCCAAGGCCTCCTCTTGGAGAAGATCATCATCAAGACCTCACCTAGTGGGAAGAATTACCTAGTGCTATTCTCCTTGAATTGTTCATGTAATCTTGTGGATCTCATGTATGCTACTCTAGTGGATGTGATATTTGGGTTTGTTTGAGTGTTTTGTTCCTTGTGTTCTTGAGTGTTCTTCCTCCTTTTCCCCCTCCAAGTGTGAAAAGATCCCCTCTAGGGTTTGACCCTACAACATCTTGGTATCATGAGCAAGGTTTATTCACATCTTGGAGTTCCATCCCCCCATTTGCTAGCTTGATTTTGTTGTTTTTCGTCCAAATTCAAAAATCCCCACAAAAATAGCCCCAAAAATTTTTCTTGCAATTTGTTGGATCTTGTGATATTTGGTTGTTTTGGTCCATGGTTTTGATGTTTGGCAAGTGGATCTAGCCCCTCCCCAACAATCCCCACCCTTCCCACCACGAAATCCATGGAATTTTTCATTTCCCCAAAATTTCCGCCCAACCAGAAGACCACCGGGTGCCCGCACCTCGAACCCCCGGGCACCCGCACCCCCGTGCCATTTCGCCCAGCCACCCCCGGGCACCCGCACCTCACACCCCCGGGTGCCCGCACCCCCCCAAATCAGCCCACTACCAACACCATTTTGGCCATAATTTCCATCTCCCAAGTCCGTTTTTCGTGTTCTTTAGCTTGTTTGGAAGCTCTTGACATCCCCTATCCACTCATCCCACTACCACCAGCATTAGCCCCATCCAAAAAAATCATCACAAAAACACCCACCTTCCGCATTTGACCGATTTTGTGTTGCCATTTCCGTTTCCTAAGGTGTTTCGGCTACTTAGGAGCGTGTGACATCATCATCACCATCATCGACTCGGAGCCATATTCACCACTAACCGTGAGAAAGGACGGTAACCTCAATGACACTTACTTCTTACCTTGCTTTTTGCATCGATAGCCTGCGCCACTTTGCGTTGCTTACACATTGAGACTGGCAAGTTGACAATTGTCGGGCCACGCTATTGTGCACCGTAGTGATCATGTTATCATCCTTGTGCCATAAGTCTCTCCCGTGCATATCATATATACTTGTCTCTTATCATACTCGGCTCGAGCATCAAGCATAGAGAGAAAAAAGCTTTTAAGCAAAAGAGGAGCAACAAAGAGCTTGTAAGCAATAGAGTTGAGCCATTTGCATAGTTATATCATCTTGGTCATCGCATATATACAATAGTTGGGATTGAAGACGGCACGGTTCTCTCATAGGTAGGTGCACAAGCGTATCTTGCCCATTTGAGCAATCGAGCTAGTGTCTCTCGAGCATTCGCACAACAAGAGCATTTTCCGTGGTTGCACATTTGGAGCTCACTCCTTGGTTGTGCGGATCCCATCTTCTTCTGTGCGTGTGTACCTAGTGATACCTTTGGGTTTGATCTATTTGCTTTACTTCCATTTTTGTGAACCTTCTCAACCTTATTGATATCTTGACTAACATTTGCTTGAAATTTTTGCCACCATCCTAACCGAGCTACTCCATAAGCCTCTTATTTGTAGGTGTGAGAAACAAACCCGGTTCCAATTCTCCTATTGTGGCATTACATTGAGTGACACTTGTTACATCTTCAATCCTCGGAGAAGGTAATTTTGGTATTGTTCTCTCATTTTTCCTACTCACCACACTTGGTTATGATGGATAGGCCAAACTCGTCATCGAACCCACTTTTCGAGGAGCAAGGTGATGATTCCGGCTTCGTCTCCAAGAACCACTTCTTCAGCGCGCAACGAGCGTTTCATCAAGAAAATGTAGCATTGGGTGAATGCTTGGAGCAACTCGCCTCCGACCTTCGTCAAAACATCAATGACAAATTCAACACACAAATGGAAGAGCTCTGCAACATGATCGTCGACGCCTGTCTTCCTCATCCGCTTCTTCAAGACGGCGCCACTCAAGTCACCGTACAAGTCGGCAATCTTCGGACTACTCCTCTTATGATGCAAGTCCTCCACGAGCTCGCCTTCCTCAACGTGATCATCCTCAAGATCACCAAGCTCAAGAAAATCCATTCCATTGCAATGGCTTACAAGACCAAGTTCGAGCACGTGAATAGATGCGACACCAAGTCCCTCAAGGAGCAATGGAGCAAGAGCAAATACCTCCACAAGTACCACGTCAAGTCCCTCAAGACGGTGATGCACTTCGACAAGCACAAGAGCGTCGTGAAGCACAAGCCCTCGAACGTGAAGCTCAAGCACTTGAAGCACAACAAGCTCTACGCGAGGCCACTAGAGCCGTTGAAGACCACAACCGCCAAGTGTGGGAACAAGAAGAAGCATCCCGACGCGAAGAGCAACAAGAAAGGCGCAATCAAGCGCACATTCCTCGCCCTCCTCCAAGACAAGAGCGACAACAAGTGGAACAAGTGCTTCAAGACCCTCCTCTACGACAAGAGCGACATCACGAGGAACGAGCATTTGAGGACTTTCCAAGGGAAGAGCGATATCAAAACCGCTATCTAGATGAAGAACTCCGCTACGGCAAGCTCAAGTTCACCATGCCAAAGTTCTCCGAAAGAATGATCCCGAAGAATACCTCTCTTGGGCATTAAAGGTGGACAAGATTTTTCGCCTCCACAACTACGATGAAGAAAAGAAGATCAACATGGCCTCCCTCGAGTTCCAAGACTATGTCCTCATTTGGTGGGAACAAGTGATCGAGCGACGACATACAAGAGGCGAACCACCAATCACAACTTGGGAAGCAATGGAGGAAGTCATGAGAGCCCTCTTTGTGCCTACTCACTACACTCGAGATCTTTTCAAGAAGTTGCAACTCCTCAAGCAAGGCACAAAGATGATGGAAGAATACTACCAAGAAATGGAGATTGCCATGATACGATCCAATATCATGGAAGATGGCGAGCAAACAATGGCACACTTCTTGAACAGCCTCAACCACCCAATCAAGCGGATCGCCGACTTCCAACCATACTCCAACCTTCTTGAGCTAGTTCATCAAGCGACCAAGGCTGAGCGATAAGTGCAAGATGACTTCAAATGTTCCAAGTACTTGTCCAAGACCTACGGCTCCTACTCTCAAGCTCCCGCGACTTCGGCACCTCCTACATCAACTCGAGCATCACCAAGTACCGGCGACAATTCAAGTTCCAAGCAAGTGGCACCTTCCTCGACTCGTCCTCCGGCAAGCACCTACAAATCCAAGACTGCTTCATCTTTGGCACCTCCCGATGATCCCGTCAAGACAAGTTCATTCAAATGCTTCACATGTGATGGCCGTGGACACATGTCCTTCCAATGCACCAACAAGAGAACAATGATCTTCAATGATGATGGCACATACGACTCGATGAGTGAAGAATAAATGGAAGCCATTGATCACATGGCCATGCACCGGCGCTTGAACGAAGATGAAGATGATCAAGTATTTTGTGACAATGATTCAAGTCCCTCTCTCGTGGTCTCCAAGGTCTTGACGCTCCAACACCACCAAGACAAAGACCAACGGTGCCACATCTTCCACACCAAGGCCGGCATCAATGGGCGCTCCATCGAGGTCATCATCGACGGAGGTAGTGGTCACAACTTGGCAAGTGAAGAGCTATGTTCCAAGCTGCAATTGGTCAAGAAGAGGCACCCCCGTCCCTACAAGGTGCAATGGCTAAGCGACTCCGGCACTATTCAAGTGGAGCACATGGTGCAAGTGTCTTTCAAGATCAGCGCATACGAGGACACCCTAGAGTGTGATGTGGTTCCTATGTCCGTGTGCCACCTTCTTTTGGGAAGACCTTGGCAATTCGAGCGCAGTGTCATCCACAACGGACGAACCAACCACTATAGCTTCAAGATGAAAGGCAAGGAGTATGTGCTTCGACCAATGTCACCAAGCCAAGTGATCGCCGACAAGCAAGCTTCCACCCATCGTGGAGAAACTAGTGAGAGAGTGCACCACCAAAAAGAAAGTGAGAGCCACAAGCAAAAAATGAGCACCTCTTCGCCAAGAGAGAAAAACTTAGTCCTCCTAGCCACAAAAAGAGAGATGAGAGAAGTGTGTGAAAACCCATCGAGTGTCGTCCACTTTGTCCTACCATGCAAAGATGAGGTTACCAAAACTAACAATCCTAATCCTCTTCCTCTAGTGTTTTCTAACTTGTTGCAGGAATTCAAGGACGTGTTTCCCGATGAGCTACCTCCCGGTCTCCCTCCTCTACGTGGCATTGAACATCGGATCGACCTCATCCCTGACGCACCTCTTCCAAACAAGGCTCCCTACCGTGTCAACCCCGAAGAAACAAAGGAGATCCAACGGCAAGTACAACAACTAATTGACAACGGTCATGTACGTGAAAGCTTAAGCCCTTGTGCCATTCCCGTTATACTTGTGCCTCAGCAAGACGGTAATTTTCGCATGTGCTCGGATTGTAGACCTATCAATGCTATTACCGTTCGTTATAGCCATCCCATTCCTTGCTTAGATTATATGCTTGATGAACTTAGCGGTGCCACCATTTTCTCAAAAATTGATCTTAAAAGTGGTTATTATCAAATCCGCATAAAAGAAGGTGATGAATGGAAAACCGCTTTCAAAACTAAATTTGGCTTGTACGAGTGGTTGGTTATGCCTATGGGTTTATCGGAAGCTCCCGGTACTTTCATGCGTCTTATGCATTCTGTGCTTCGACCTTATATTGGAGTTTTCGTTGTGGTTTACTTTGATGATATTCTTGTGTTTAGCAAATCCATGAAAGATCATCTAGGTCATGTTAGGGCTGTTTTACAAACTCTTCGCAAGGAACATCTTTATGCCAACATGAAAAAGTACACGTTTGGTGTTGACAAGCTTGTTTTCTTGGGATTCGTTGTTTCTTCCAAGGGTGTGCATGTTGATGACTCTAAAATTGAAGCAATTAAAACTTGGCCCCAACCCACCAATTTGCAACAAGTGCGAAGTTTTCTTGGCCTTGCGGGTTTTTATCGTTGCTTTGTGAAAGATTTTAGCACTATTGCTGCTCCTTTGCATGCCTTGAGTAAGAAGAATGCTCCTTTTGTTTGGGGACCTTTGCAATCAACCGCTTTTGATGAGCTCAAATCTTTGCTTACACATGCTTCGATTTCGTCTTTACCCAACTTTGAAAAAACTTTTGAGGTTCATTGCGATGCAAGTGGTACCGGAATTGGTGGAGTTTTGATGCAGGAAAAACGAGCTATTGCATATTTTAGTGAAAAACTTTTTGGTGCTCAACTTAACTATCCCATCTATGACAAAGAACTGTATGCCTTAGTGCGTGTGTTACATGTGTGGGAGCATTACCTTAGACCGCATGAGTTTGTCATACATACCGATCATGAAACACTTAAATACCTCAAAGGTCAAACCAAGTTGAATAAACAACATGCTAAATGGAGTGAATTCATTGAATCTTTTCCCTATGTGATAAAGTACATTAAGGGCAAAGAAAACGTGATGGCGGATGCCCTTTCCCGCAAATGCATGTTACTTACTCAACTTGAATTGAATGTAGTTGGATTTGATCATATCAAAGATTTGTATGAGGGTGATGTGACTTTTGCTACCTTATGCTAAGTGTGTGACGCATATCTTGGGAAAGATATTATATCAAAGATGGTTATCTTATGAGAGCTAACAAACTATGCATTCCCAAGTCTTCTCTTCCATTGCTCCTTTTGCAAGAGGCTCATGGAGGCGGACTCATGGGACACTTTGGACGTGACAAGACTTTCGCCACGCTCTCCAAGAACTATTATTGGCCCAAGATGTTTCGCGATGTCGCCCGCTTCACCAAGCGGTGCTCTACATGTTGCAAAGCTAAGTCACACTCTCAATCCCATGGTTTACATATGCCTTTACCTATTCCACATCAACCTTGGAAAGACATTATCTTGGATTTTGTGCTCGGATTACCTAGGTCTCAAAATGGCAAGGACTCCATTTTTGTTGTTGTGGACCGATTCCCTAAAATGGCTCATTTTACCCCATGCAATAAGATAGACGACACTTCACATGTTGCCAATCTCTTTTGTAGGGAAATCTTGAGGTTGCACGGCGTGCCAAAGACAATTGTGTCGGATCGAGACGTCAAGTTCGTAAGCTACTTTTGGAAGACGCTATGCGCCAAGCACGGGATCAAGCTACTATCCTCCATGGCGTATCATCCTCAAACCGATGGCCAAACGGAAGTCACCAGCCGGACACTTGCAACCTCCTACATGTCTTGATCAAGAAGAACATCAAGGAGTGGGAGGAGTGCCTACCCATCGCCGAGTATGCCTACAATCGTGCACGACACTCTACCACCGGCAAGTCCCCCTTCGAGGTCGTCTATGGTTTCAACCCTTTGTCGCCATTGGACATCCTTCCTCTACCGCTTCAAGAACGAGCAAACATGGACGCAAGTGCAAGAGCCCCCTACCTCAAGAAGATGCATGAAGAAACATGTTCCACGATCAAGTGCCAAGTACAACGACTCGCTTCCAAGCTCAACCTCAACAAGTCTCCTATGGTGTTCCAACTGGGAGATCAAGTACGGATACATCTCCGCAAAGACCGCTTCCCCCAACGTATTATAATTGATGGCGCTCCCACCACCCACCCCGGCGACGACTCTCTCACCGGCGATCTCCTTCCTTCCCCACTAATCCATGAATCCCCTCTGATCATCCTCTCCGGTGTCCTCTCTGGATCACAGCTATACCCATCTCCTATGGGTTCTTCTGGTGGACCTACCCTTGGCTTGGATTTCTCCAAGGGTAGGGTTTTTTCAAATGAGGTTTTCAAATCTACAGGGCACACGATCCATCTGTTGGGGCGTCGAAGATCTTTTATTTTGATTGTCTCCTTCAGCTGTCATGCCTTCCGTCTTTCTGAGGATTCTGTGGCGGCGGCATTGGAAGCTGCAATTGGAGGTTCGGCAATTGATCTTCAGGTGGCACACGTCAAAGACAAGGTTTACTCTTTCCATGTTTCTTGCAAGCAAGTTGGTTTTATTATTATGGATCTTCGTTTGTTTGCTTGTGATCTGTTCAAGTGCTATTTTCACTTGTGGGGCAATGGGGGCCCTAATTGGATTAGAGAGCTTAGGATCTGGAGGACGGAATCCGATGCTGAATGGATTCTAGTTAGTCCTACTAAGCGTCAATCAAGTTTAGGCCTTTTGGCTATGCATAAACCTCCTATTAGATCTGATATTAAGTCTGCAGAATCTACTAGAAAAAAGCTATCTTTTGCTATGTTCGAGCGATACTCTGCTTGCAAGGGGTATAGATACCCGGCTACGCAAAAATGTATTGATACAATCACGAACGCTGGCTATGATCTTCCTGCCCAAGAGCGTGTTGTTATTCATCAATCTCCTCCTGCGGAATTGCTTTGGACGGTGGCTCGTCCACCCATTGTGTTTGGCATGGTCACTCCATTGCCGGAGTTGAGCCGACCGGCTTTCACTGCTCCAGTGAATGGTCCGGTTTCTGAGGAACTGTCCCCTGCGATTGCGGTGATCACAGCTGCACTGATTGTGGAGGCGGGATTAGCTTCTTTTCAAAATAATTGTACCAAGGCTGGCCCATCTTCTTTGGAGACCCACCAGATTATTAGCCCACCGTTGCAGACCCCAATTGCTTCTGGGCTTTCATCTCCTGGACCGAGCCCACTGGTTAGTGGTCGAGTTGCACCGATTGTGGTCAACCAGCCAGTCAGCCCGCCAGTGTTGCAGAACCCAATTGCGTTTGGGACATCTAGCCCTTCTGACGCGAGCACGTTCGAGGGTTGTCACGCTATTCCTTCCTCTCAAGAGGCCGCGAGGCAGTTTGAAGCCATGGTCAATGACATGGTGGACCGCGTGGTTACATGCACTTTTGCTCGCAGAGGGGCCACTTGTCTGTGGCATGTGGAATGCGAGCGGTCTGTGCAGCTTGCTCCTGTCCTGGTCATTCTAGTCGCGACTGTAATGATTTCGCGCACTTCAATGGATTGGTTTGGAAGCCAATTCGGGTGCAACAAAATACGATTTTATCGGAACCTGCTGCGTCTCATGGGAAGAGAGCTGGAGTTATTGGGATAGACTGCCCAGTCCCATCGTCGTAGCCCTCATTGCATCCTCCCTCTCCCCAACCCAAAGAAAACCACAGCCAAACTTCTGACTCATCCATGGCGAACTTTGAGCTCGATCCGCAGCGCTTTGTGCCTACGGGTCACCACATCATTGATGCTGGCGACCGTCGTCTTCCTCGGACTTTCTTCATGCCTGCTGCTCGTCCACCACGTCGCCATGAGGACTACATGGCCGCGGAGGTGATGCATGCGCCGGAGGGGCCGCTCGGGCCGGTGCGGGAGGAAGTCGTTCAATTTCTGCAGAACAGAGGTATTTTGGTCCGATCTTCTCAGCCATGGTTTCATGGAGTTGGTCTGTTCCAAGTGAGGGATCCATTAGTTAGATACACCTTAGTTCAGCATGCTCCCTTCCCGTTGGACAATGATCACTTTCTGAGATTTCTGAAGCATGATGAGGGGAAAAACTTTAAAGGGGCACGTGGTTTTCGCAAGGGTTGGCTGATGTTCATTGGGATCCCGTTAGACTATCGCACTCCTGAGTTCATCTCACAAGCAGTTGGCACTTTCGGGAAGTTTATTTCTTGGGACAGTGAGGATCTGTATCTAGTTCGTACATTGGTGGGGGCTAGTTTTCCTGATACGCCTTTGGTTCCACATGATGTGATTTTTGGAGATTATGCGGAGTGGGGTGGCGCCCAAGTTTCCTGCACTGCTGCCTGCTATGCTCTTGGTGCGGATTTTGCAGACCAAATGCCGAATGATGAAGATCCAATGCCTCTGGACGGGAACCCACATCCAATGCCTGGAAATCTTGTACCAGATAATCTGATGCTTGTGTTGCCTCCATACCCAATGTTGGGTTGGAATGATGCTCCGGTAGCTCCTCCTCCACCTCCAGTGAATGATGCGCCCGATTGGGCAATGCGGCGTGGGGAGATGACGCTGAAGATGTCTAGGCTCCGCAGTCGGCTGCTCCTGAACAAGATCAGATTTCTATTGTTATTGATCAACCGGAAGGCTCCTTTTCTGTGGATCAGCAGGATCACGATATTGAACCCCAGCAGTAGCTGAATGTGCATCTGCCAGATCAACAAGTTCCTCCACTGCATCCTGACGTCGAGGAAAACTTGTTGGCTATTGTGCCTTATCAACCGCCTGTCATTCAACACAATGAGATATTTATTGGAGTGGCCTGCATTGTGGCAGGACCCCCTCTTCCTCCGAACATGATATGGAGAAGATCGTTTCTTAACCTGATGTTTGACTTTTCTGTTGAAGACGTGCCAAGTTCCATTTTCTTCAAACCAATGGGCACAATTGTTTATTCCAAGCGGTCTTGGTCCATAGCTTTTGATGAATCAAGGACGATGTCTTTGTTGACAGCCTCTCTGCCGAATGTTGTTTCTGCAAGAAAGTTTGTGATGATAAAGCGCCCTGTGGCCAGGGCCCTGTTTGAGGAATTGCCAACTCCTTTGGATCCAGCTCCTCTTATTGATGAGGTTGTATCTGAATTTACTCCTTTTTCTGACTCAGCTCAGCTTTCTCCATCGCCTGTGGTTTTCTCTGTGGAACAATCAGTGGGAAAGAAGCAGAAGGGAAATAAGAAGGTGCCTGTGGTTGATACGTCACTTCGATGTTGCACTCGAAGCGCGGCAAAGTTGGATGGCTTCAAAAATGTGTTCTTCGAGCAGCTCTCGCTACAACCATCTAAGAAGCACCCTTGCGCCAAGCCCATGGAGGACAAGGCCCAGCCCATGGAGGACAAGGCCTAGCACACTTCTGATGGTGTACCTGAAGCCAAGCATTCTCCTGCACCACCGCACACCCCCATCCATGTGCTGCAGGCTATGGGAGCTGAACTGGAGATTGATCCCTCCCTTCTAACGGTGGACAAGCTTATGGCTAAATCCACATGAGGCCTCATCTTCGTCTTCAGTTTAATGTTTATGCTATCTGCGCTGTTATGGCCTGGAGTGCCAGTTCTGCTTGCTTATTTTATTGTTGCACTGGATCTTGTTAGAGTTCTGGCAAGTTGTGACTCTGAACATTACTGTCTTTTGGGTGGCATAGCACTAGGTGCAATGCAGAATTTTCTCTACTTTCCTTTATCTGTTAATGAATCGTGTTTCAACGCGTAACTGGAAAGTTTTATCTTGGAATGTGCGTAGTTTAAATTCTGATACGCACCAACGATCTGTCAGGGAGAAAGTGACTGAAAGTCAGTGTGCTGTTGTTTGTCTCCAGGAGACCAAACTAACTTCTTGCTCATGTGCAACTATCAAATGCATTTGTCCTGGTGGCTTCGATCAGTTTGTTGAGTCTCCCTCGAGAGGTGCTTCGGGGGGATTATTAACTACGTGGCGTTCTGACATGTTTCAAGGCACTCTTCTGGAAGTTCAGCCTTATGCCATTGTTATGCACTTTAGCTCTGTTCATAACAATGAGGAATGGTTTCTTGTGAACGTTTATGGCCCCTGTCAGGGCGAGATGCGGGATGAGTTTGTTTCGTGGATTTATAATTTAGATATTGACCCGGAACAGAAGTGGATGTTGATGGGAGACTTTAACTTTATACGGTCTCTGGACAATAGGAACATCCCGGGAGGCGATATTAACGATATGTTTATTTTCAATGAGATTATTGGCCATTTGGGACTGTTGGAACTTCCTTTAAAAGGGAGAAAATTTACGTGGTCTAACATGCAGGACACACCACTGCTGGAACAGCTTGATTGGGTTTTTACCTCGGCCAGTTGGATTAACTTATACCCAATGATGCAGGTGACTCCTCTTGCTAAAACTGCGTCAGACCATGTGCCATGTTTGATTTCCATCAGTACATCCATCCCAAAGGCACATATATTTCGGTTTGAGAATTATTAGGTTCACCAGCTAGGTTTCATGGACTGTGTGCAGGAAGTTTGGGCTCGTCCCTGTCTAAAAATGCATATATCAGCAATCATTGTGGATAAACTAAAGTCCTTGCGGTTTGCTTTAAAGAAATGGCAGAAAGGTTTATCACACATTAAAGGATTAATTGAGAAATGCAATTGGGTAATTCTTTGCTTGGATAATCTGGAGGACATGAGGATTCTGTCCACACCTGAGAGCAACTTTAGGAACATTGCTAAATTACATCATGAGCATCTCCTACACCTGCAATATCTTTACTGGAAGAAGAGATGTACCATCAGGTATATCAAAGTGGGGGAGGAAAACTCCAAGTTCTTCCAGGCCATGGCAACTGAGAGATACAGAAAGAATTCCATTGCTAGCCTTTTGTTGTCTGATGGAACTGTCACTTATGACCATGAGGTAATGGCCAAGGAGTTTTTATCTTCCTTCAAAAACAGAATGGGTACTATTAGGCCCATTGTCTTGCATGAGAGAGTATTATCTTTAATACCTTTTGCTCATGGCCTTGATGTGCTCACTAAACCATTTGATCTGAAGGAGATTGAGCAGGTTATTAAAGAAATGCCCATTGATAAGGCACCGGGACCTGATGGTTTTAATGGGCTCTTTTTGAGAAAATGTTGGCACATCATCTCTCCTGATTTTATTAGGCTAGTCCATGAATTTCATGCAGGAAATGTTCAATTGGAGAATCTCAATGATGCTTTCATCACTCTGATCCCAAAGAAGCAGACTCCAGAGAGTGTGGGAGATTTTAGGCCTATTTCACTCACTAGTGTTGGTCTAAAATTTCTTACAAAGCTAGCTGCTAACACATTTCAGGAGGAGATCACCAAGTGTGTGCAAAAAAATCAGTATGGTTTCGTAAAATCAAGAACAATCCAGGACTGTCCTGCTTGGACTTTTGAGTATATCCATCAGTGCAACCAATCTAAACAACCCATCCTTTTGCTCAAGTTAGATTTTGAAAAGGCTTTTGATTCAATTCAGCATGAGGCTATCATCAGGATTCTTGTTGCAAAGGGTTTTGATAATAGATGGATCACATGGATTAAACAGTTGCTATCATCTGGAACTTCTTCTGTTCTGCTAAATGGAGTTCCTGGAAATCATTTTAAATGCAAGTGTGGTGTAAAGCAAGGGGACCCTATCTCTCCCTTGCTTTTTGTAATTGCTACTGACCTCCTGCAAACTTTGATTAATGATCTTCTGCAGCAAGGTTTAATCAGCAGGCCTTTGCCAACTCATGATCCTAATTTCCCTGTTGTGCAATATGTTGATGATACACTGCTTTTTCTGAAAGCTGAAAGGGGTCAATTGGAGACACTGGAATCAGTGTTGCATTCTTTTTCTCTGGCAACTGGTCTCCAAATCAACTTTCATAAATCCTCCGTGTATCCTATCAATGTGAATGCTCATAATGTTGCTGCTCTGTCTGCTGTTTTTGGCTGCAATTTTGGGCACTCTGCCTTTCACATACTTGGGATTGCCTGTGGGGAATATCATACCTAAAATTGTGGATCTTCTTCCTTTAGTGGATTGCATGGAGAGAAGATTGACAGCTAGCTCTTGATTTTTGCCTCAAGGGAGCAGATTACAACTGGTCAACTCTATCATTTCTTCATTGCCTATTTTCTTCCTTTGCAGTTTGTCAATTCCTCAGGGTATTCTCAAGCAATTGGAAAGGATTCAAAGACAGTGTTTATGGAGGAAGTATGGTCAGGAGAGAGGCCACTCTTTGGCTTCTTGGCCTCTTGTCTGCAGACCAAAATACAAGAGGGGCTTGGTATTTTAAACCTTGGTTTGTAAAATGAAGCTCTTCTTCTTAAACATCTGAATAAATTTTATAACAAGATGGATGTGCCATGGGTCCATTTGATTTGGGATACTTACTACTTCCAAAGGGTCCCACATGACACTATACTATGTGGCTCTTTTTGGTGGAGAGATGTATGCAAGCTGATGGAAAATTTCAGGGCAGTAACTTCTGTTGAGATTCACACAGGGGATACTGTTCTGTTCTGTTCTGGTCTGACTACTGGCAAATTGGGAACAGCTGTGTTCCGCTTCGAGATCGCTTCCTCAGGCTCTTTTCCTTCTGTCTCCACAAAAACATTTCAGTCAGAGAAGCTTTTCAGGTGAGCAGTCTCCAGAATCTCTTCTTTTTGCCTCTGTCTGAACAAGCCTTTCAGGATTTGTAGCAACTTTCAGCCTTGATGGGCTCTTTTCAATTGGACAGTGCCTACCCTGATTCTTGGAGGTGGAGACATGGTAAGAAGTCTGAATATACTGCAAAAAAGTATTATGATTTTGCTTATCAACATGTGGTAACAAGCCCAATTTTGGGATGGATCTAGAAGAGTTGCTGCACCATGTCCATCAAAATGTTTGCTTGGCTTGTTATAATGGACAGAGTAAACACTAAGGACATGATCCAGAGGAGGCATTAGAGGATTAATGATGGGCCTGAATGTGTACTCTGTCCAACTGGCACACTTGAGGACAGAAATCATCTTTTCTTCCAGTGCAATTTCAGTGTTCGTGTGTGGAACTATCTGCAAATTGTTAGGAGGGATAGTGATGATATGGTGGATATTGCTTTTAATGCTAGAAAAGATTTTAGCAAACCTTTCTTTATGGAAGTGGTCTTTAATGCTTGGTAGAATATTTGGAAGGTGAGGGATGGCAGGGCCTTCAGGAGCATCAGACCTTCTTTCAGGGCTTGGAGAAATGGTTTCATTGGTGATCTTACACTCCTCTCTCATAGAATCAAAAGAAAATACAGGGATGCTCTGTTAAAGTGGATTGATTTCCTGCCTCCTTGAGGGGGACTTATTTTTGTATGAAATGTTGTAATTATTAGGTATAGTTTCCTGCCCCCACCCCCACCTCTCTTAGTTCTTTTGTATAGTCTTCTTTAGGTTTCTGTAGTTTCTTTTTTTCTTTATTCCTCATCTTGAGGATACATTGTATTATTCTGTTTCCTTCTTTTTATCAATAAAATGTTGTGGGGTGCAAGCCCTGCAGTCTTCAAGGTCAAAAAAAAGACCGCTTCCCCAAGCAACGCAAGTCCAAGCTACTCCCGAGAGCCGACGGACCATTCAAGGTGCTTGCACGCTACAACGACAACGCCTACAAGGTCGACATGCGACAAGTACAACGTTAGCGACATCTTCAACATCAAAGACTTGGCCAAGTACCATGGTGATGAAGAGCACGATCCGTGGACGGATCTCTCCCAAGGAGGGGGGGGAGATGATACGGAGCATCCCTTGACTACCCGCACTCACACTCCATTACCATCACAAGCACCAAGTGGACCAATGACAAGAGCACGTGCATGCACCATCGAGAACGAGGTTGACTCTCTCCTCTTCGAGTTTCGTTCGGATTCGCATGAGAATTGGGTTCTACCTCATAAAGATATGTTATGCATTCTAGGGTACCAAGAAGATGGTCGTGAGAAGGAGAAGGTGAAGCTGCGAGCATCCATGGAGCAAGAGAATAAAGGAGAGGCCAAGGAGAAGGAAGGGAAGAAGCTCCTGGACACCCCAGGTGCCCGGATGGAAGGACCCCGGGTGCCCGGACTTGAAGACAAGGGGAGGGCCGAACCCCCCTGGACACCCCGGGTGCCCGGCCATCTCAGCCCCGGGTGCCCGGCCTCTGCCCGGGAAGTGCCCCAGCCGGCCCCGGGTGCCCGGCCCAACCCACCCAGCTGGCCCCGGGTGCCCAGCCAACCAGCCCCGGGTGCCCGTCCCTCCACTTGGCCCGCGCCCAGCTGGCCCCGGGTGCCCGGCCAACCAGCCCAGGGTGCACGGGCCACACCGCCCCGGCTGCCCTCTGCCACCCTGGGTGCCCGGTCCTTGGACACCGGGTGTCCGTCCTCCATCCTCCGGTGCCCCTGGCCGGTCCGGGTGCCCGGCCGGTTCCACCCCGGGTGCCCGGACCCTTCCACCGTGGCTACGCATTTTAGGGACATTTTAGTCCTTTGTACCCCCCCCCCTTTCCCTAAGTTTCGTCCCTAGCCTTTATATACTCATCTCCTAGGCCATTTGGAAGGTTAGCAAAGTATTAGATTAAACATTGTGAGCTTTGCTCCTTGTATCCCCTCCTCTTTGGAGATCAAGCCCCCACCTAGGGAAGAATCCATTGGATTGTCAAGGCCTCCTCTTGGAGAAGATCATCATGAAGACCTCACCCAGTGGGAAGAACTTACCTAGTGCTATTCTCCTTGAATTATTCATGTAATCTTGTGGATCTCATGTATGCTACTCTAGTGGATGTGATATTTGGGTTTGTTTGAGTGTTTTGTTCCTTGTGTTCTTGAGTGTTCTTCCTCCTTTTCCCCCTCCAAGTGTGAAAAGATCCCCTCTAGGGTTTGACCCTACAACATCTCCTCTAAGGGTGACGAAATTTCCCCCTCTTCCTCCATATATACAGCCCTTAGGGCTTCGTTTAGACTTTGGGTTTTGTTTAGATTAAAGTTCGCCATAGCTGCAACTTCGCGTACTCCGTTTGTGTTCACCGACCAGACAAAGATGTCACAGAACCCCACCTTCATTAATAAAGCTTTCCTCTTATATTCATACAATCTAGATCAATCTTAGGTTCTTGCTTGTAGGAAATAGACCCTCGTGGTCAGGGTGATCGTGCTCTGGTGTGGTCAATAACCCCTCGGAAGTTGGTTTAGCGATTGCTAAGGTGCGACGTCTCGCCCATTCGTAGTCAGATCGTCAAAGTCAACTCCCACAGAAAATGATAGTCATCTCATCGAAATATCGGGACACCTTCACCTCTATCAAGTGGTATCAGATTTCCAGGTTGCTCCGTGAGATTTTAGATTTTTTCGTAGTTTAGATCGAGTCTGTTCTTCATACCTACAGTCCACGAAAAAGCCAAAAAAAATTAGGGTTAGCTCATCATATCCGAACCAATCTGAGCCTTTGCATAATCTTTTTAGGGTTTTGCTTTGTGAATTTGCAGTTGCATCGTCGTGTCGAGTTGCTGGTCTTAGCATCTAGTACTTTGAGTTTCAAGCTCTGTCACAATTTGTCACGTCACCTCTGCACCATCTTCATCGTTGCTGCCATATACCACCACCGCTGCCATATCCACCACTGCCATATACCACCACCATTGCCATATCCTACCACCATTGCCATATACCACCACCGCTGCCATATCCCACCACCGCATATCCACCACCAATCCGAGTCCACATATACCACCGCCCGTCCATCACCAATCCGAGTTCTTTTCATATTACGTTTGTTTTCGAGATCCATCTATTTTCCGATTCGTGTTTCCTTGCCTGAGTAGGTTTCGGAAAAAAATTCAACAGGTGAAAATATTTTTTCCCTATCCTATTATTAGGTCCCAGGGAGTGTTTTGAGACACTTGTCATCATAGTGATTTTTGTCGCACTCTTTGGTCGTCGCTGCCCTGATTTCCGGAAAAAAAAATAGTCAAAAATATTACGTGCCTATCCTGTTATTTTGACTTGGGAAGAGTTTTGAGACAGTCGCCATTATAGTGATTTTTGGCCAAAAAAGGAGCGCAAAAAATGCGCCAATTTTTTTTCCCAGAGTGTGCTTTTCCCATGTTTACGTGCCGCGTTGTGATTTTGTTAGTGTTCTAGGCTCGCGTCTCTAGCATGGTCTAGCCTTGGACCAACACAGTACCGTCGTTGAGCATTTACTCAACTTTGCATCTCTGAACTGATTATTGTTGAACCTTTTTGCTACCATATTATAAGCCTTCCCAGCTCCACACAAATCTACATCGTGTGTTTGAATCTCCGTGGTAATTGCTACATTCAAGCTTTGAGATTTTTGACTACAACGGTTGAAGATCACCACCTGCTGCTTGGTAAGAACTAGTAAGAATTTGAGATTTGCTTGATGAATTTGTGACACACCACCACCACTTTCTAGTGGTCTGTAGGATCATATTCGTGTTTCTATTGCTGCTAACCATGGTAGGACCACAAGCCGACGAGATTGACTAGGAGAACATGACGAAGAAGGAGCTTCATGATAAATTTTAGCAAATGTTGAGTCAACAAGTGGAAGACGTGATGGCTAGCTTGGGAAAGGCACTGGAGAGGATGGATGACATTGAGAAGACAATTGACACCAAGTTGGACGCCAAGTTTGATGCATTACTTGCATGTCTACCACCACCACCACCCGCATCTGCTGCACTATTGCAACAACATCAACAACCACCTCCACGACACGATCCAGTAAGGTGAGTGCAGCGTGTTCCTTTTGAGCCAGGACAAACTTCTGGTGCCGCTGTTACTGTTGTTGATGCTTCGGTAGCTCCTACTGCTACTGCAGAGGTGGAGGACTATTACAAGGATGAGGTTGATCAAAATCAGAACTACGTGCAATAAGCAGCACCACCACCACCAGGTCATCCTCATCCTTATAATCGCAATGGTAGGGCTGCAACACCACCTCAGGTACAAGATTATGATCATATTCCTAAACTAAAATTGAATATTCCACCGTTTGAGGGTAGATACATTCCTGATGTACATCTTACTTGGTAATTAGAAATTGTACAATGTTTCACATGCTTACAATATCCTGAGGATAGACGTGTTGCTGCTGCTGTTTGTGAATTCACTAGTTTTTCTTTTGTTTGGTGGTCTGAACATTGTAGATTATATCATGGTAATATCCCTACTACTTGGGTTTCTTTGAAAACTGCTATGCATACTCGTTGGGTTCCACCATATTATCAACGTGAATTACTTCAAAAATTGCAGCGTTTGCGACAAGGAAAAAATTATGTAGAGTATTATCAGGAATTACAAACTTGCATGATTAGATGTCGTATTGTTGAGGATAATGAAGCTATGCTTGCACATTTTATGGGTGGATTAAATAAAGAGATTCAGACTATTTTAGAGTATAAGGAGTATAACAATATCACTTGTTTATTCCATCTTGCTTGCAAAGCTGAACCTGAAGTGTAGGATCGACATGCATTGGCGTGCACTAATTTTTTTGCAGGTCGACCTTCATCATGGACACCGCATGCATCTTCTACTTCCACATGTTCTACGGCACCAGCACCTCCGTCAGCTGCCACCTCTAGCCGTGATACAAGAAAGCAGGCACTACCACCACTATCTGCCAAGAGCACACCTACGAGGCATGCACAGAGCTCTTCTTCATCCATGGCATCAACAGGTCACACACATGATATTATTTGTCGTCGTTGTAAACGTAGAGGTCATTATGCAAGAGAATGTCAATCTCCACGTGTTATGATTGCTACTAAGGATGGTGGGTATGAGTCCGCTAGTAACTATGATGAGGAGACTTTGGTTCTTATTATAAGTGAAGAATGCGGTGAAGATGATTCTGATCATGAGACACAATACATGGCTGCTGAAAATGCTGACAGGTATGAAACTTTAGTTGCTCAACGTGTTTTGAGTGTGATAGTCACACAAGCTGAGCAAAATCAGAGGCATGATTTGTTCCATACAAAGGGAGTAGTGAAGGAACGTTCTGTTCACGTCATCATAGATGGAGGCAGCTGCAACAACTTGGCTAGCATGGAGATGGTGGAGAAGCTATCTCTAACCAAAGACCACATCCACATCCTTACTACATCCAATTGTTCAACAACAGCGGCCAGGTTAAGGTAACACGTATTGTTCGTGTGCCTTTTAGTATCTCTACATATGTTGATTATGTTGATTGTGATGTGGTACCCATGCAAGCATGTTCCTTATTACTTGGTAGACCATGGCAATTTGATAAAAACAATTGTACACCCTAGTAGAAACAATCAGTATACTCTTGTTGATAAGGATAAACATATTACTTTACTTCCTATATCTCCTGATTCTATTTTGAAAGATGATATTAATAGAGCTAATAAAGCAAAACAGAAGAAAAATAAGAGTTAAAATAATATTGTGGCAAAAGAATTTGAGCAACAAATGAAGCCTAATAATAAACCGTCTAGTGTTGCTTCTGAAACTAAATTGAAAAGTGCATGTTTACTTGCCACCAAATCTGATATTGATGATCTAGATGTTAGCAAATCATTTGCTATGCTTTTGTGTGCAAATAGTCATTATTTTCATTCGAGGACGTGCCTTCCTCTTTGCCTCCTGCTATCACTAACATTTTGCAGGAGTTCACTGACGTCTTTCCACAAGACGTGCCAACGGGATTACCATCTATTCGAGGGATAGAGCATCAGATTGACTTAATTCCAAGTGCTTCGCTTCCAAACCGTGCACCATACCATACCAATCCAGAGGAGACGAAGGAGATTATGCGTCAAGTATGGGAGCTGCTCGACAAAGGTTAAATACGTGAATCTCTTAGTCCTTGTGTTGTTCCTATTATACTAGTGCCAAAAAAGGATGGTACGTCGTGTATGTGTGTTGATTGTAGAGGCATTAATAATATTACTATTCTTTATCGTCATCCTATTCCTAGGCTAGATGATATGCTTGATGAATTGAGTGGATCTACAATATTCTCCAAAGTTGATTTGCGTAGTGGATACCATCAAATTCGTATGAAATTGGAAGATGAATGGAAAACAGCATTGAAAACAAAGTTTGGTTTATATGAGTGGTTAGTCGTGCCATTTGGGTTAACTAATGCACCTAGTACTTCCATGAGATTAATGAACAAAGTCTTACGTGCTTTCATTGGACGATTTGTGGTAGTCTATTTTCATGATATGCTGATTTATAGCAAACCTTTGGAAGAACATTTGGAACATTTACGTGTTGTTTTTATTGCTCTATGTGATGCATGTTTGTTTGGTAACCTTGGGAAGTGCACCTTTTTCACCGACTGAATATATTTTCTTTGCTATGTTGTTAGTCCACAGGGAACTGAAGTTGATAAAGCCAAGATTAAAGCTATTGAGAGTTGGCCGTAGCCCAAAACGGTCACACAAGTCAGGAGTTTTCTTGGACTTGCTGGTTTCGGTAGGCGTTTTTTGAGAGATTTTAGCACCATCGCTGCACCTCTCAATGAGCTTACAAAGAAGGATGTGCCTTTTGCTTGGGGTACCACACAGGAAGAAGCCTTCACGGTATTGAAAGATAAGTTGACACATGCTCCATTACTCCAACTTCCTGATTTAAGTAAGACCTTTGAGCTTGAATGCAATGCTAGTGAAATTGGATTAGGAGGTGTTTTATTACAAGATGGCAAACCTGTTGCACACTTTTCTGCAAAATTGAGTGGGCCTAGTCAAAATTATTCTACTTATGATAAAGAATTATATGCTCCTGTTCGGACTTTACAAACATGGCAACATTATTTATGGCACAAAGAATTTGTTATACATTCTGGTCATGAATCTTTAAAACATATTGAAAGTCGAGCTAAAATGAATCATAGACATGCTTAATGGGTTGAATTCATTGAGACTTTCCCTTATGTCATTAAACACAAGAAGGGTAAAGAAAATATTAGTGACGACGCATTGTCTTGTCACTATACTATGCTTTCACAACTTGACTTCAAAATATTTGGTTTGGAGACCATCAAAGATCAATATGTGCATGATGCTGATTTTAAAGATGTAATGCAGAATTGTAAAGAAGGAAGAATATGGAACAAACTCGTCGTTAATGATGGATTTGTGTTTCGTGCTAACAAGCTATGCATTCCAGCTAGCTCTGTTCGTCTTTTGTTGTTGCAGGGGATGCATGGAGGAGGATTAATGGGACACTTTGGTGTCAAGAAGACGGAGGATGTACTTGCTACACATTTAGATGAGACGGGATGTTGAGCATTTTGTTGCCCACTGCACTACATGTCAAAAAGCTAAGTCACGACTCAATCCTCATGGTTTATATATGTCTTTGCTTGTACCTAGTGTTCCTCGGGAGGATATATCTATGGATTTTGTTTTAGGTTTACCTCGAACAAAGAAGGGGAGGGATACATATTTGTTGTTGTGGATAGATTCTCGAAAATGGCACACTTTATACCATGTCATAAAAGTGATGATGCTCCTAATGTTGTTGGTTTGTTCTTTCATGAAATTATTCGCTTGCATGGTGTGTCAAATACTATTGTTTCATATCACGATACTAAATTTCTTAGCCACTTTTGGAGATGTTTATGGGCTAATTTGGGGACTAAACTGCATTTTAGTACTACATGTCACCCCCAAACTGATGGACAAGCTAAAGTAACCAATAGAACATTATCTACTATGCTTAGGGTTGTTTTGAAGAATAATAAGAAAACATGGGAAGAATGATTACCTCATATTGAATTTGCTTATAATCGTTCGTTGCATTCTATTACTAAGATGTGCCCTTTCGAGATTGTGTATGGTTTTCTACCTCGTGCACCTATTGATTTGTTGCCTCTTCCATGTTCAAAGAAGGTTAATTTTAATGCTAAACAACATGCTGAGTTGATCTTCAAAATGCATGAGTTAACTAAGGATAACATTGGGCATATGAATGCTAAATATAAACTTGCTAGGGATAAGGGTAGAAAACATGTTGTGTTTTGCATCTGGAGTTCTTGTTTGGTTACATTTGCGTAAGGATAGATTTCCTGATTTGCGTAAATCAAAGCTAATGCCACGTGATGGTGGTCCTTTTAAGGTGTTAGAGAAAACAAATGATAATGCATATAAACTTGAGCTGCCTGCAGATTTCGAGGTTAGTCCCACTTTTAACATTGCATATTTGAAGCCTTATTTGGGTGAGGACGATGAGCTTCCATTGAGGACGACTTCATTTCAAGAAGGGGAGGATGATGAGGACATCAATACCATTGTTACACTCATAGCCCCTGTTACTATACATACTGGACCAATTACTAGAGCTCGTGCACGCCAATTGAATTATTGGGTACTTTTGTTTCTTGGTAACAATTCTTTGTCGCATGTGGTGGCCCTGCAGGTTGCCCGTCTTGGGCCAACACCATCGGCACTGGACCATGATACGAACACGGGTGATGCTACTAACACGGTTGTTCGTGATACTTTGTCGCGTGTCAATGGAGTAAATATGACGGATATTTGTGTTCCAAATTATTTCTAGTTCAATGAAGATGATGAAGAGGTCCGAACATTGGTTGATGTTATGTGCATGCATGCTAATGCATTGCACAAGATGGGTGTAAGCCAAGAAAATAAACATTCATTGGCTCATGAGGACCAGATGAGAATTGTTTCAGGATTTGACATGCATGCAACCATGGAAGAAATAAAGGTAAACAAATGTGCAATGGAAACCAGCCTAGGATGCTATTCCGTTTTTGTTCCAGGAGGCGAGATCCATTCGGTGCATGTAAATAAGAATTATGGACATTTAATTGGACATATGATAGGAGTTAAAGGAGGGATTAAGGAATGATTCATGCTTTTGTTTCTACCATGTAAGGAGTACGAGGCAATTACAAACATGATGTGCAACGTGTGGAGTTTTCTATGCTTAAAAGAAGTAGGTTGGGGCCCACCGAAACAAGTCAAGAGAGATGGCACACCATAATTAAAGGTTAGGAATAGTTATTAGATAAAAAATCCAATCTAAGATGTAAAAGGATTGGACTATTTATTTTAAGGTTGTTTCCTTTTTGAAGTTGTGTGCGTGTGTGAGGGGCGTTATGCTAGGATCATGTCCGGTTATTATAAATAACCATGGTGCGTATAATGTAAGGGAGGTTACAAGTTATGAAATAGACACGATATGTTTTCAGGGTAGACACCCGTATCATGTTTTAGAGGAATCTTTAGAAAACCTCTGTGTTGCAATTTCTTTGTAGAAATTGTTTTGCGCATGAGTACCATATGTTTTTCTCGTGTGGAACCACAAGGTTCGATCCCTCTACTTCATGCACATCGCGTGCATGGGCGAGAGATTAGTGTCATTGAAGGTGGAGTGTCGTGAAAGGTCGGGCCGCAACAACGGGTCAGATCTCACCACGAGGTTCGGTCTACATCAGCCCACCTACTTATGTTGAATTAAGAATCTATAGGGACGCGATCCCCTAGGCTAATTAATTGTTTATCAGTATTATTATGTTGGCAAATTTTAAAACCAAAGTTGGGTCTTGCTAGAGGAGTTTTACTATAAAACGGATGATCAAGGGGGTCCCCGTCAAACCCCACATGTGTTAGGATCGCTCATCATGTAACATAACACCGATATAATGGAAACTAGGGCGACATGAGTGGAACAAAACACTAGGAAAAAGCTCGAGCCTTCCACACACAACCAAATATATGGATGCATTAATTAAAAAGAGATATTGTGATATCCCATGAGATCCATGTCCCAAACATGGAATAACCTGCAACTAAAAATGCCATAAGAGGGGCTGATCAAAGCGGTAATATAGACAATTAACGGTTTGCTGGGATGGTGGAAGATTAGAGTCTTATCATGGCAATTGGGAGGCTGACAAACAAGTGGTAGATAGCAAGACATAACGATAGCATCGAGACAAGTAGGAAAGCAAAGATAGTAGTGATATCTAAGGTAATAGTCATCTTGCCTAAAATCCCGCTAGGAAGAAGACCGAATCCATGAAGTAGGCAAACTGATAGAGGCGGGGTGTCCCGATCTTTCGATGAGATGATAACTATCAATTTGGTGAAGATGACTTTGACGATCCGACTACAAACGTGCACGACGTTGCGCCTTAGCAATCGCTAAACCAACTCCGAGAGGTTATTGACCACGCCGGAGCACGATCAACCTGACCACGAAGGTCTATTCCAAGCAATCGAAGAACAAGCAAGAATATGATAAAAGCAATCTGAATATTGCGAGTATATATGAAGTATTGATAAAGGTGGGGATCCGTAAGCGGTCTTGGTCTGGTCGTTGGACACAAACGAAGTACACGAAGTTGTAATGGCTAACTTTTAACAAAACAAATCCCAAGGGAAAAGCTACCAGATGGATCTACTTATATAGGAGCAAGAGGTGACGGCCTAGGAGGTGGGAGGACGTCCCAAGGCAGCCTAAAACTAACCCTAGGTCGTACAAGGCCAATGGGCCCAAGTGGAGGTGATGCAACACCTTTGGACTTGTTGTTTGACTCGGATTCTGCTGCAGCGTCTGATTGTTTCGTCGATATCTCAACGCTCCGGACGAATTTGAAGGTGAATCCAATTGGGCTGGAAAGAGCACAAAATCTAGAATCCAAGAAAAAATGAATCACCCAATTCGGAGTCCGTATGAAAAAGTTGTTGGCGTTTTGAGTCAGGTATGTCTGTGCAGTCCGAATCTGAATCCAGAACGTGAGAGACTTGGACTCTATCTTCTCTTGGCCCAAAAGTGACGTGAGAGAACTTTTTGAACAACACTTAAACATATCTTTCTCCCTTATCTTCATATGTGAATTGTACAAATATCCCATACACCTGTAATTAGACAAAACACAAAAGTGTGTGAAGTATTTTTGTTCTGGATAACGTAAATAGATTATTGAATAGTTTGCACTAGAAATGACCTGACAAATATGCATGTATGAAATATTTTTGGTCGTATCCAAGGTAGTCATGTCCTCATCATCCTCCCCTTTTTGAAAACAAAGCCGTCATCGGCGTTGCTTAATCTGAAATGTGGCTAACAAAAGAGACAAGGTATACATGTTGTATATGTATATGTCATCCATTTTTACTTCCCTTGATTTTTGCACATATGACACATGTATACATGAGTAACTTTCATAGATCATAAAATATAAAGCCAAAATATTATGATAAGTAGAAGGCATGAAAATATTGCAACTCAGTTTGCACATATAAGTGAAGCTCTTATTCCTATCAAAAGATTGACAATATTCATCATTAAACCATTCCAACATTGGTGAAAGAACCTTACTTGCATCACATTTACATGCTACAACATGCTTAAATAAGCAAACATGCAGTAAGTCATTGGACACAGAATCATCACCAAGATTAGAGGTCATATCAAAATGATTAAACATTGGTTCTTTTGCATCAATAGTTAATTCAATGGGTGCACTCAAAATTGTTGGTATTTCAGTTGTTTGATCACATGATGCATTCATGATAGTAACATGATTCTCTAAAATAGGTGGCATGCTCAAATCAACAGGTAACTCAACACATGATGTATTTAAGTTAATTAGGGATGCATCATTCTCATGTGAAGTTATATCATCAATACCTTTACTGTTACGTTGTCGCAAAGACGTAGCTGATGTCGGTATGGACAATGACAATGTATCATACACTTGAGATGATGTCGCACTCACAATCTGAGGTGTGGCTGCTCTAGTAGGTTCAACGGTGGAGGAATCAACCGATGGTAGTGAGCATGAATTGGAATAGTAGTTGTTGTAGTCACCCAATGCATCCTCCTGTAACTGTCTCTCAAAGGTACAAGCACGAACATACATACCAGTAATGCAACGAGGAATATACCTAAATCTTGCCTGAATATCATGGTTCAAACCACCAAAAAATCTATTCATTGTATCATCCTCAGATTCTTCTATGTCACAATGATGCATATAAGATTTGAACTCTTGGTAGTAAGCATGAACAGTGTTATTGCCTTGTTTAAATTGTTCGAATTTGCGAAGCAATTCACGACGATAGTAAGGAGGGAAAAATTGTTGTCTCACTACATGTTTCAAATCTTTCCAAGTTGTGGGTTGGTTATCAATGTTTTTCTTACAATGCACACTCCACCAAACAGAAGCAAAACTAGTAAATGCTCTAATGGCAGCTCATACTCGCTCAAGTTCAGAAAAGTCATGGTAACTAAAAACTTGTTCTACTTCAAGCTCCCAATCTAGATAAATAGCAGGATTAAATCTACCCTCAAATGATGGTAAAGAGATAACCTGACCATGTGCTTGTGTGTGTTGTCCCAACTCTCGTGATGGTGAAGATGTGTTCGTCGTCCAAGAACTTCTTTTTCCGAAACCTGTCATGATTAGTAGAAACAAGAAACAAAACTCGAGAATAATGTTCCGATGAACAACTAGGATGTGGTTGTAACGTGCTCACAGTAAAGCAAATATCAATATCTTACAAGTTTTCTTACCATGCGATAGGTGGTGACAGGCAACCAGCGGTGTCAAATAACTCCGAAGATTATGTAAAGTGATTGCCAGGGGAACGTACGTATACACGGTGTAGAAATATGTGGAGCTGGATTGGCTATATATGGTAGCAAAAGATTAGCAATAATCAATTTAAAGATGCAATGTTGAATAAATGCTCAACGACGGTACTGTGCTGGTCCTAGGCTAGACCGGACTAGAGATGCGAGCCTATAACACTAATGAGGTCACGGCATAGCACAACTAGTATCAATGAAGGATAAGTAGCTCTGGACAGCAAGATATAAGTGAAGATCATAACGGCAGTAAAGATAATGATGAATAACAACTGCCAAGCAGGATATATAACAACTCTCTCTCCAAATTTCCTCTTGAAAAGTTTGCTACTAACTCAAGCTTTCCAATGCAAAAAGAATCACTCAATTCTGAATTGATATGAGGAGTCAAAGAATTCTAAAACTGGCCTGAAAAACTGGAACAAACTGTATGCGCAAACTTCGGAGGGAAAAAGACCTATTTAGAAGCTGATTTTGAGACGCCAAATATTGAATTAGCTTTTGCAACTATTCAGATGCGTCTAGTCGCTAGCTTTAATTGAGTACTTGTGGAGCCAAAACAGAGTTCGTATGAGGAAGTTATGCCTTTTTTACTGAACAGTGCACAAAACAGATTCCAGTCTGAATTCAACTACAAGATTGAGTCTAGATAGATCCGAATTTTGTTTTTTTTCTATTCTTTCTTTTTTTCTCACACTTTTTTTCCTTTTTCTTTTTTTGTCTCTGACTTTTTTTTCTCTTTTTTTTCTCTATCTTTTTTTCTCCCTCTTTCCAAGACAAACTAGATAAGATGCAGATTGGATCAGGCGAAGATGTGAATGACCTCAACTACGATTATGACCATGAACGATGGGTAGCACGTGGTGGAAATTGATGGATGGGTGGTGGACAGCGGAAGGGATAACGATGCAGCGGTGGCGTGACTAATGTGAGCAGAACTCGAAACTCTAAACGAACTAGACACTAAGACCAGCAACTCGACACGGTGATGCAACCGATAATTCAATAATGCATACAATGAAAAGAAAATTGCAAAGGCTCAGACTGGCTTGGACAAAGGATGAATAGATCTAACTTTTTTTGTGGCTTTTTCTTGGACAATAGGTAAGAAAATAAATCTAATCTAGGGAAAACTAGAAATTCTCACCGAGCAACCTGAAAACTGATACCACTTCATAGAGACGGGGTGTCCCGATCTTCCCATGAGATGATAACTATCGATTTGGTGAAGATGACTTTGACGATCCGACTACAAACGTGCACGACGTTGCGCCTTAGCAATCGCTAAACCAACTCCGAGAGGTTATTAACCACGCCGGAGCACGATCAACCTGACCACGAAGGTCTATTCCTGCAAGCAATCGAAGAACAAGCAAGAATATGATAAAAGCAATCTGAATATTGCGAGTATATATGAAGTATTGATAAAGGTGGGGATCCGTAAGCGGTCTTGGTCTGGTCGTTGGACACAAACGAAGTACACGAAGTTGTAATGGCTAACTTTTAACTAAACAAATCCCAAGGAAAAAGCTACCAGATGGATCTACTTATATAGGAGCAAGGGGTGGCGGCCTAGGAGGTGGGAGGACGTCTCAAGGCAGCCTAAAACTAACCCTAGGTCGTACAAGGCCAATGGGCCCAAGTGGAGGTGATGCAACACCTTTGGACTTGTTGTTTGACTCGGATTCTGCTGCAGCGTCTAATTGTTTCGTCGATATCTCAACGCTCCGGACGAATTTGAAGGTGAATCCAATTGGGCTGGAAAGAGCACAAAATATAGAATCCAACAAAAAAAGAATCACCCAATTCGGAGTCCATATGAAAAAGTTGTTGGCATTTTGAGTCAGGTATGTCTGTGCAGTCCGAATCTGAATCCAGAACGTGAGAGACTTGGACTCTATCTTCTCTTGGCCCAAAAGTGACGTGAGAGAACTTTTTAAACAACACTTAAACATATCTTTCTCCCTTATCTTCATATGTGAATTGTACAAATATCCCATACACCTGCAATTAGACAAAACACAAAAGTGTGTGAAGTATTTTTGTTCTGGATAACATAAATAGATTATTGAATAGTTTGCACTAGAAATGACCTGACAAATATGCATGTATGAAATATTTTTGGTCGTATCCAAGGTAGTCATGTCCTCATCACAAACCAACATAGTCGATCGAATCCTCATAATCGCAACATTACCGGGAACTATCAAAAAGAAGCACAATCGGAAAAAAGCAAACAAGATGGTAAACACACAAGCATAAACATGACATGATGTACAACCAAATATGATACATGACAAGATTAAATGTTGTTACTCATGGCAAGAGATGAAGCATAACAAAACTACCTATCTAAAGAAGTTTATATGAGGCCGAAATTAACATATATCAAATTCAGAAAATCCCCATATGCAAATTTCGAATTTGATGCTGTTCTGCCCAAAACACAATTTTATAGTTATTAAACATCAAAATAAAGTGCACCATGTTAATCTACACATTTTTCTACTCCATTTACATATATAATTTATTTAATTCGGAGCTACGATTATTTAGTTATGAAATAAACCATTTTAGCAAGTCATTAAGCAATTTTAATTCGAACAACAATTTTAACATTTTAACATGTGGTTGTCATGGATGTGAATGACACATTCAAGTTTGATGCAATGTTATGACATGATGGCATAATATGATATGGAGCATTTCTCGCCATGGCAGGAAGAATTGGGTGCCACGGCAGCAAAAACAAAAATGATGCCACGGCAACATTCTGGTAACTCGTCGAGATACCGGTGCAAAAGAACAAGTGTGGGGATGTGTGAAACACGAAAGAGTCACTGGGAGTGATTCCCGGTTACCGGGTGTCCCACGTATCGGTAGCATGGCAAACGAGGAACATGCACGAGACAATTCGGACACAATGTGAACACGAGCTTCTCATACATCACATCCGTTCATCCACGGGCGGTCTTCCCGGCGATTATACCTTTGAGCGTACGTTTTGGGGCGAAACGAGTTCGTGTGATAGTCGGTCGCAGGTCGTAGTGGAAGTAGTGGTGCACAAGATGGTAGTCGAACTTGATGTTTGTGGATCTTCAGCGACCATAGTCGTACTAGGCGTCGGACGTCGAGGTACTTAGGCATTCTTGGCGATTCCGGTGACGATGATAGAGGTACTTGAAGCATCACTGTGTAGTCGTACAGGATGGTGGTTTTGCCGGTCTTACGAACCAAAAGGGGTACTTGGGGAATTCGGTGGAGGTACTTGTCGATGACTTGGGTCTTGACGATGGTAGTCAAACACGGCCATGGTAGAACTTGAAAGCGAGTTGTGCTACTGTCCCTGAGCAGCAGGCTCAACGAGAGGCAAGCGAAGGCCAGAAGTAGTGATGTCGGTTGACCGAGCTCATACACGACGGTGAAATTACGAGCATGGCATCAGGGAGTGCCGGGGTTATGGAGAAGCTGCCTGACATAGGCGGCTCGCGGCTCCTCGAGGCAGGGGCGGAGCCAGGATTTAGGCATAGGGGGGGGGCCAGACGGCATGAAGCCAGCACAAAATTTTTTTTGGCAATCGGAGCGTGTGTAGCAATAGCTAATATTGATCAATAATTTCACTTAAACGCCAAGAAGACGAATTTGATTATCAAACTACTCTGAAATACAACATGAAATGCCATGCTCATCGCCAAGAGATTTAGCGAGGACCCATCGTACAATCTTTTTTTTCTTTGCGTTGGCATGGACTTAGGAAACGACTAACTTGTGGGCTTATACATGGGCCGTTTTCCTTTCTCCAGTATTCACGTAACGATAGGGGGGCCCCGGCTCCGCCACTGCCTCGAGGCATGGAGATGGCCGGCAGCAGGTGGTTGCGGGAGGATGAGGTCGGGAAGGGGCGGCGCTTGGCGCTGTTTGCCGGTAGTAGAGGAGGCGTGCAGATTCACACTTGGCGGAGCTGTTGTGGGCAACGGCGCTACAGGCAGGGGAAGTAGACGAAGTCGGGCGAGGCAGCTGGTGCTCGCAGCGACCGTGAGCCAAGGAGGCGAAGCCATGGAATCAGAGGGCGGCGCAATGGGGGGAGAAGGAGGCGCGAGGTGGACAGACGGGTCGCGGGAGATGAAACGAGGCGGAGCAAGGGCCGGCGGCAAGGTGGGCACACGGGAACGAGATCAGCAGCAGGCAACGGCAGCCATGGGAGCCGCCCTTGCGTGCGCCCGCGGCGTCGAGCACGGGAGGTCATCCGCGTCGCGGCGCGCGAGACAGGAGAGGAGGGAGGAAGGAGGTGCCGGAGAGATGGGACAAGGGACAGCGCGGCGGCCAAAGGGATCGGGTGCGGGGATTTGGCATGTCTTGTCCTGGTGCTGGCAGTGTGCGTGTGTGGCGGCGCGATGGAGAAACGAAGGAGAGACCAGGGGGTCGATCGGGAGATGGGGACAGGGACGGCGCTGGAGGGGAATCGAGAGCAGGCATAGGGGGAAAACCCTATTGGACGCACGATCAAGATGGGCCGGCCCAGTTAGGAGATAGCGCACGCGCTACAGCGTCCCGGTTTTGGGAACCTTCTGGAGAGTTCCTGAACGGTTTTGGGAACCTTCTAGAAGGTTCTCGAACCGGGTTTTCACTGTTTTTTTTTCTTTGCTTTTTCTTTGTTATTTTTTATTTTCTTTCTTTTTCTTTCTTCATTTTTCTGTGTCTTTATTTCATCTTTCAATTCCTTTTTCTTCTCTTTTTATTGTTCATGTTTCAAATTATGTTTGGGAGTTTCAAAAAATCTTCCAATTTCAAAATTTCTTCACCAAATTCAAAAAAATGTTCATGTTTTCAAATTTTGTTGCGAGTTTCCAAAAATGTTTCCATTTAAAGAATTGTTCGCAAATTGTAAAAAATGTTCATCCTTCAATTTTTGTACGGGAGTTTCAGAAAAATGTACGCAAGTTTCAAAAATTGTTCATGTGTTCAAGTATTGTTCGGGAGTTTCAAAAAATGTTCCTAGTTTTAAAAAATGTTTGAGTATCCAAAATTTGTTTTTGAATTTAAAAAATGATCGGGTTTTGGGAGATTTTACAAAAATGTTCCCATTTCCAAAAATTGTCTGCATTTTTCGAATGAGTTTTTACAAATTTTGTTCACAATTTCTAAAAGTGTTCGCTGTTTAATATAACCTTCACATTTTTTTCTCAAAAATAGCGTTTCTAAAAAATGTTCACGCTTCCAAATTTGTTCGGACTTTTTCAAAATTGTTCTCCGTTTTAAAATATGTTCTCAATAAACAAAAAATGTTCGAACTTTAAAATATTGTTCGCGCTTCCAAATTTGTTCAGGATTTTTCAAAATTGTTCTTCGTTTCAAAATTTGTTCTTAAGATTCAAAAAATGTTCGTGCTTCAAAAAATAGTCTGTGCTTCCAAATTTGTTCTTAAGATTCAAAAATCGTTCATGCATCAAAAAATTGTTCACAAACTCCAAAAATGTTCAAGTTTCAGAAAAATGTTTGGGAAAATTAAAAAAAAATTGTTTTTATCAAATTTGTTCACATGTTCAAAAAATGTTCATATTTCAAAATTTGTTCACAAATTCAAAAAATTGTCCACATGTTTAATTTTTTTTCACTAATTCAAAAAATTGTTCCTGTTTCCAAAATTTGTTCACATATTCCAAAAAATACTGCAGTGTTGGAAATTTGTTCACAATTTTTTTAAAAAAATCATGTTTTGGAAATCCATTTCCCAAATTCAAAAAATGCTCAATTCTTGTAAACATAGTTTAATTTTGAAAAAATGTTCAGCTTTCCAATTTTGTTATTGTTTTCAAAAATCGTTTTGCGTTTATAAAAAGTAGTTCATAATTTTTATATATTCACGTATTCAATTTTTTGTTCCCGTTTTTCTTTAAAAAAATTGAGTCCCCTAATAATGTTTGCATTTCAAAAAGTGTTTCCTTTTTGTAAAATTATGCTTCAAATTTTAAAACAAGTTTTAATGTGCCGCGGATTATAGTTCATATACTCCGGGCTGCCATTGTACATACTAAACCTCAGTTACTACAATGGTTACGTACTCACTTCTCTGGCGGGAGGACTTGAGTAGGATCCCTTTCCCCCAAGTTTTATTTTTTGGTATTTGGCGGACTGGCTTTTTATTTTTCGCCGCTGCTAGCCGTTTCTTGAAGTGTGATGCTGCCAATGCTTCAGAGTAGCTCGCCTGACATGGTGGCTAGCCCATAGCGCATACGCGGGTTCAAGTCTTGTCGGTAGCACATTCTTTTTTTGCGAATTTTACCTTCCGCGCGAGACAGCGAATGGGCCGACCCAGTCGCGCGCCTCCTGTGCGTCGCGTCAGCTATTCACCGCAAAATGCGGCGTATAGGAGCTCTCAGCATAGGGCTCCGCGTGGGGTTAGGATTAGGGGCACGGCCTGGCCTTGGAGGTTAGATGGGTTGCGCTACTCCTATGCGGATGCGCTGTGAATGAACGTGACTAGAACTCGAAACTCTAAAAGTTTAGATACTAAAACCAGCAACTCGACACACAACGCAACCAAAAATTCAACAATGCAAAAACTAAATGATTATAGCGAAAGGCTAAGACTGTCTGGGACACGGATGAACTAATCTAACTTTTTTTGTGGCTTTTTTCTTGGACTCTAGGTATGAAGAACAGATGCAATCTAGTCTATGAAAATTTGAAAAATCTCACCGAGCAACCTGAAAATTGATACCACTTGATAGAGGCAAAGTTGTCCCCTCTTTCGATGAGATGGTGGCTATCGTTTTTGCTGGTGTAGACTTTGATGATCCGACTACAAACGTGCGAGGACGTCGCGCCTTAGCAATCGCTAAACCAACTCCGAGAGGTTATTGACCACGCCGGAACACGATCGATCTGACTAGGAAGTTCAATTTCCTGCAAGCAAACGAAGAACAAGGAAGAAACTGAAATTGCAATCAGAATATTGCGAATAAAAGAGGAAAGCTTTATTGATCAAGTGGGGTTCTGTGACGTCTTGGTCTGGTCGTCGAACACAAACGAAGTACGCGAAGTTGCAGCTATGACAAATTTTTAATCTAAACAAAACCCAAAGTCTAAATGTCGCCCTAAGGGCTGTATATATGGAGGAGTAGGGGGAATTTTGTGGCCCCTTGTAGGAGGGGTCCGAAACCAACCCTAACTTTGTTTCCCCATGCATACGGACTCTAAAAACAACCTAGGAAGTTGTATTTCAAAATTACATGGGCCTGACCCAAAAATAAGGCGGTGCAGGACCTAAAATAAACTATGGACGAAATTTATGAAGGGACATCTTGTGTATTTCGTCCATGTCCTTGTAGGTCATCACGGAGGCTTCAAAATGCTCAAATATGCACTAGAAACGTCATTCTGGATCCTTTCGCGCATGCCTTCATCTCCATGCTTGATCCTGCTCTAGTGTCCATCCCTCTTGTCCATGCTAGGCCCTTCATTAGTAATCAACACAAATGTATCCAATTTTGGTAGCATCATATTCTCATGAACATTAGAATTGTCACTAAGAAACGAAAGTACCTGGTAATTCAATTGGCGCGCTCGAGCTCTAGTAATTGGTCTAGTATGTATAGCAGCAGGGGCTGTGGATGTAAGAATGGTATTTATGTCCTCGTCACCTCTCCTAATTTCTCTTCTCCAAAATTATAGAAAAGAGAAATAAGACAAGGTAGGAAAAGAAATAGCATAAAGGCTTTGAAAAATGTGAAACACTTTTATTGGGCTTATTGGATTAAAACCAAGCCGACAAAATTGGTTCAAATAATTTGAGAAAAAAATTAAATTCAACAGGATTTGAATTTAAATCAAATGAGTTGAAACTAGAGGTAGGAGTTAGAACTGTCCAAAAACATGAGATTTTTGGTGAAGCTTCAATGAATGGAGAAAAATTATTGGCAAAGTTTGGAGGTCAAAATTGAAGTACAAAAGTGATGGGTTTTATTTTGAAAGTGTGTTTTGGTGATTCCAAATGAATGGAATAATTACTATAGCTCCCTAAAATATTGGGAGGATAAGTTGTAAAGAGAAATCACAGTGTGAAAATTCCCTCGATTTAAATGGATCGAAGATCCATGCAATTTATTTATTTGAGTTGCAAAATTTAATGACATGATGGCATGATGAAATGATGCAATGCGAAAATAGAATAGAACAAACAATATAATAATCATGGAAAGAATCGATTCCTCCTCCGGTGGAGTGCCAAAATAGGCCTCCAGATGGGATCGCAGAAGAACAGAGACTTGCAGCGGCGGAAAAATTGTTTCGGTGGCTTCTGTTGGATTTTCCTAATATTTGGAATTTATAGCACCGAAATTAGGTCAAATGGAGCCACGAGGGAACCACAAGGCATCAGGGCGGGCCTACCCCCAGGGTGCGCCATGTTGCCTTGCCATCTCCTCATATATCTTCTAGTCCCTCCCCGAAGCTTCTAGGGTCTCTTATGTCTGGAAAAAAAATCAAAAAGTTTCATTGTGTTTGGACTCCATTTGATACAGATTTTCTATAAAACCAAAAACAAGCATATAACAGCAACTGGCACTAGGCACTAAGTTAATAAGTTAGTCCCAAAAAATGATATGAAATTGCATATAAAGTATCTAAGATTGATAATAGCATGAAATAATCAAAAATTATAGATACATTGGAGATGTATCACCCAACAGCTCGAGCAGTTGTCCTTTTGTTTTTGAAACGGAGGAGGGTATCAACTGGGTTGTGCAGGCATTGTGGCCCGTCTAGCCTAGGCTTTTATTTTACGTTTACCACATGACTAGCCCAGCTATTTTTTTCTTTATGAAAATGGCTAGCCCAGCTTTATTTATTTTTGAAGAATACCCAGGCCAACTTGTTTTTCTCAGCCCTACTAGGCTGCAAACCTTTCAAGACATGAGGGATCCATTTAGGTCTCCCAGAAAACGAGTTGTAAGTAATAAGAAATGTGTGTTGTAAGTATTAAAAAATACAACAAACCAGCAATTACTTCCATTTTTTTGGATCGTCGGGTTTCAAATTTCATTGGATTGTAACCAAATTTAAATTTATTTTGAAATTTGTTTGAATCTGGATCAAAATTTCGAGATAAAAATAGTTTGGACTACGTCGAAATATGGAAAATTTCGTTGAAATTCTTGACCCTGGTCCTGGCCAGAAAATGGGCTACAATGCTAAAAAAACAAAATAGGCTGCAATAAGTTCCTTAAGAAATAGCAAATGGGCTGTAAATTATAAAAAATATCAAATAGGTTGTATGTTGTCCGCCACATATTTGGAGGCTCTCTTGTGGGCCTACTAAGTTGACGCACGCTAAGGCTTTGTCAATTTAGTCAACAAACGACTCTAGCAGCAATGACTGTTGGATGTCCATCCAATGGCAGTCATGCTTCTTCAATCTCTGATCTTCTTTCTCCAGCCGCCCAAACCAACACCGGCTGATGACCCACAAGTATAGGGTATCAACCGTAGTCCTTTCGATAAGTAAGGCTTTCGAACCCAACGAGGAGCCGAAGGAAATGACAAGGGTTTTCAGGAAGGTATTCTTGGCAAGTGATGCAAGTAACAGTGATAGATAGTTTTGTAGTAAGATAATTCATAATGGGTAACAAGTAACAATAGTAGCAAAGGTGCAGCAAGGTGGCCCAATCCTTTATATATCAAAGGACAAGCCTGAAAGTTCTCTTATATAAAGCAAAGTGTTCTCGGGGACACATGGTAGTTGTCGTCTAGTCACGTTCATCATGTTTAGTTGATTTGCGTTCTCTACTTTGATAATTTGATATGTGGGTGAACCACTGCTAGGGTGTTGTTCTTACTTGAACAAGCAAGCCACTTATGATTACCACCTCTCGCAGGCATCCGCAACTACAAAAGAAGAATTAAGATAAATCTAACCATAGCATGAAACATATGGATCCAAATTAGCCCCTTCCGAAATAACACATAAACTATGGTTTAAGCTTCTGTCACTCTAGCAACCCATCATCTACTTATTACTCCACAATGTCTTCCCTTAGGCCCAAGTATGGTGAAGTGTCATGTAGTCGATGTTCACATGACACCACTAAGGGAAGCAACAACATACATATCATCAGAATATCGAACGAATACCAACTTCACATGTTTACTTATAACATGACTTCTCCCGTGTCCTCAAGAACAAAAGTAACTACTCACAAATTACATGCATGTTCAAGATCAGAGGGATATTGAATATCATTAAGGATCTGAAAATATAATCTTCCACTAAATAAACCAACTAGCATCAACTACAAGATGTAATCAACACTACTAGCAACCAACATGTACCAATCTGAGGCTTTGGAACAAAGGTTGAATACAAGAGAAGAACTAGGGTTTTAGATGAGATGGTGCTGGTGAAGATGTTGATGATGATTGGTCCTCCCATGATGTGAGGATCGTTTGTGATGCCGGAGGGAAGTTTCCCCGGTAGAATCGCTCCACTGAAGAGCAAAAGTGCTCCTGCCCAGGTTCCGCATTGAGACAGCGGCGTTTTGTCCAGAAAGTCTTCCTATGAATTTTTCTAGGGAAAATTGCATCATGTAGGAGAAGATGGGCCACGGAGGCCTGCCAAGGGCGCTAGGGGGCGCGCCCAGGGGGGTAGGGTGTGCACCCCAGGCTTGTTGCTTCCTGGTGGGTCCCCTCCTGGTGTTTCCTATGTCAATATTTTTTATATATTCCAAAACAATTCTCCCTAAATTTTCAAGTCATTTGGAGTTGTGCAGAATAGCTATCTCTGTTGTAGCCCTTTTCGGTCCAAAATTCCAGCTGTCAGCAATCTCCCTCTTCACGTCAAACTTGCAAAATAAGAGAAAAAAGGCATTAGAATTGCAACATAAAGCGAAATAACAATCCAAAACACATTAAATAACAATAGGAAAACATGATGCAAAATGGACGTATCAACTCCCCAAGCTTAGATCTCGCTTGTCCTCAAGCGAAAGCCAAAATCGATAATCATGACCACATGTTTAGAGAGAGAGGTGTCGATAAAAACAAAATACGGACATGAAAGCATCATGATCATTATCATAGCAACTATATATCATATAAACATCTCATGCTAAAGTAACAATTCATTCACAAACTAAAGTATGAAACATAAACTGCATTGGAAACTAACAAACTATGATCTCAGTCACTAAAGCAATCACAGTCCATCATATTTTCAGAAAGGGTGTAAGAGCTTTGTTTAGCAAGTTCAAGTACTCAACTATCATTTAGTTTTCTATGATGTTGACACTCAAGGCATACTTATAGAGCAAAAGTTTCAGTCCAACACATAGGAAGATGGGGGTTTAAAGTTTTCACTGCACGACTTATTTATCTCGAGGATAATGTCAACAAACTCATGTTCACCTACATTCAACAGGGTATATATATCTAAATCTTTCCCCACCACATGATGCTTGCCAACTAAAGAGTACGTAGAGTGGAATAGGGATGAACATTATTGACTCTTGCATAAAACTAAATACATAAAAGTAAAAGATAGGCCCTTCGTAGACAGAAGTAGAGGTTGTCATGTGCTTTTGTTTTTGGATGTGCAAGCTCTTAATGTAAAGGAACGCCACTTTATATTGCCCCTTATGATAGTAACCATTATTATGCAGTCCGTCGCTTTATTTCTTTACCGTCACAAGATGTACAAAGCTTATTTTCCCTTACAATAAAAGATCATACATATTTAGGAGTATTTTTTATTGCTTTATGCACCGATGACAACATACTTGAAGGATCTTATTCAATCCATAGGTAGATATGGTGGACGCTCATGGAAAGAGACTAGGTTTAAGGGTTTTGGATGCACAAGTAGTATCTCTACTTAGTGCAAATTTTGGCTAGCAAAAGATTCTAGACAAGCGTACAACATGTTGGAGGATCCACGACAAATATGACACTACTAGGAAAATGACTATAGATGGGATTGACACTAATGGCGCACCAGAAAGATGGTGCGCCATTAGTATATACTAATGGCGCACCACAATCTGATGCGCCATTAGAGTTTAAACAACTAATGGCGCACCATGCTACGGGTGCGCCATTAGTATCAATTTTTTTTAACTAGTGCGCCTGTCCAAACAAACTAATGGCGCATCCCGGCAAAGTGCGCCATTAGTAGTTGTAACTACTAATGGCGCACCAGGCAGCGGGTGCGCCATTAGTATAGAATTTTTTTTTTGAACTAGTGCGCCTATCCAAACATACTAATGGCGCATCCTGCCCAAGTGCGCCATTAGTAGTTGTAACTACTAATGGTGCACCGGGCAGTGGGTGCGCCATTAGTATAGGATTATTTTTTGAACTAGTGCGCCTATCCAAACATACTAATGGCGCATCCTGCTTAAGTGCGCCATTAGTAGTTGTAAGTACTAATGGCGCACCATGCAAGAGGTGCGCCATTAGTAAGTGGGCAGCAACAAGATATTTGGGACAACCTCTCCTACCCACACACTCACTTTCTCCCCACTTCATTCTCTCCACCTCCTCCTTGTCTCGGGTGCCTCCTCTTTTTCACCTCATTTCCACCATAGATTCATTCAAATTAAGTGGTTAAATTACCTTGTTTTAATAGGTAAGTAAGGGGGGAAGCTATATTTAGGTTGTTCTCCTTACAACAATGTGCACATGCACTTTTTACGGCCTAGCTAGATCTATGTATGTTCGTGGTGTTGCATATGTTTGTGGTGTTGCATATGTGTTTGTGTTTGGAGGTGTACCGGTATTTGATATGCGATAGTTGCCAATATTTTGCCGGAATGTTGATTCATTTCCGTTTCGGTGAGAATTTTGGCATTAAGCATTCTTTTTGGTCCTATTTTTAGGGAAGGTCATGCCAAATTTTTGTTTGGTTCTAAAATATCGTTTTGCTCTACCCCGCAGGCGACCATGGTCCGCACGATGACCGAAGGCATCGTGAATAGGTTTTTGAGGTCCGCGAAGGCCGAGATGCTTCAAAAGAACGAGACGGAGATAAGATGTCCGTGTCGAAGATGCAAGCTGAAGAGCCTTCTTGCGGACCCGGATTCCGGGCAGGTGCGGGACCACCTGCTATTGCGTGGTTTCATGGATGGCTATCGGTGGCAAGGTGATGAAGATGACTACGAAGTCGTCCATGCGGGCCGGGCAAGAAATGAGGAAGGGCAGCAAGACAACCACCGCGGCTCGGGCGGGCGAGAAGACGAAGAATCCCCAGGAGATGATCACGACTGTGATGCTGTACACAGTCATCATGTAGAAGATGCAGGACATGATGATGAGGAAGATGCCGGAGCAGGCGACGGGCATGATCATGAAGATGATGATGCCGGCGGAGCAGACGACGCTGGACCATCGATGGGCTGGGTGCAGGACCCTCATATTCAAGAGCTGCTTCTCAAGCAGACGGATAACGCAAGAGCTGCCGCCCGAGAGAAAGCCAAGATGGATCAACTTGAGTTAGACGCGGTTACTCCATTGTATGAAGGATGCAGGCCCGAGGATACCCGCCTGAAAGTAACGCTCATGGCCCTGGAGATGAAGGTAAAACACAAAATGACCGACGCATGCTTCGACGAGAACATGTCATTCTGGCACGAACGTCTTCCCAAGGGGAACAAGTGCCCGACCAATTTGGAGGAGGCGAAGAAAATCGTGTGTCCTCTGGATTTACCGCACGTGAAATACCATGTGTGCATGAACAATTGCATCATTTATCGGGACGAGCACGCGGAGTCTACAATATGTCCGGTGTGCGGTGTCACTCGATACAAGAAGAGGAAGAAAGCTCCTCGAAAAGTGGTGTGGTACTTTCCGATCACTCCTCGTCTGCAGCGGTATTTCGTGGATCCTAAGGTAGCAAAGCTCCTATGTTGGCACGCGGATAGGGAGGAGAAGAAGCGAGAAGATGATGCAAATGATCCGGAGATAGATAAAAAAGACAAGATGCTGAGTCACCCTAAGGATGCGAGCCAGTGGCAAGCATTGAACTTCGAATACCCAGAATTTGGGAACGATCCAAGGAACATCGTGCTGGGCGCGAGCACCGATGGAGTCAATCCGTTTGGCAGCCAGAGAAGCACACATAGCACCTGGCCTGTGTTTGTGTGGATGTACAACCTTCCCCCCTGGTTGTGCATGAAGAGGAAGTACATTCACATGAGTATGCTAATTGAAGGGCCGAAACAACCAGGGAACGAAATCAATCTGTATCTGGGGCTGCTGAAAGAGGAGCTTGACACACTGTGGAAAATGCCAGCCAATACGTGGGACGCCGCAGAGAAAGAATATTTCCCTATGAGAGCCGCATTGCTCACGACGGTGCACGACTATCTCGGTTACGGATATCTTGCGGGGCAGGTAGTCCACGGATTTTCTGGATGCGTAAGGTGCATGGATGACACAACGTATCGCCAGCTAGATAGAGATCCCGGGTCTTCGAAAACCGTGTTCATGGGACATCGAAGGTGGCTTCGCGACGATGACCCGTGGAGGAAACGCAAGGATCTGTTCGATGGTGAAACCGAACCCCGAAAACGCCCGTGTACGAGGAGCGGCGAGGAAATAGACAAGCTGTTGAAAAATTGGAAAGACTGCCCACTGCCGGGAAAGAAGCAAAAGGCGCCAGAGCCGGGAAAGAAGCAAAAGGCGCGAGAGCCGCTGCTGAAGGTATGGAAAACGAGGTCTGTTTTCTGGGACTTGCCGTACTGGAAGATCCACCGTGTGCCTCACAGCCTTGATGTCATGCATATCACGAAGAACGTGTGCGAGAGTCTGCTTGGTACCCTGCTCAACATGCCAGAGAGGACCAAAGATGGGCCGAAAGCAAGGGCAGACTTGAAATCAATGGGCATCAGGCAGGAGCTTCACGCTATATATGATGATGATGATGATGATGATGATGATGATGAGGCGAAGCAGGACACAGAAAGTCGTCGCAAAGGCAAAAAGGCCAAGAAGACCGGAAATGACTACCCTCCCGCGTGCTTCACTCTAAGTCAGGAGGAGATCGAGCAGTTTTTCACCTGCCTCCTAGGAGTAAAACTTCCTTACGGTTACGCGGGGAAGATAAGCAGATACCTAGACCCAGCGAAGCAGAAGTTCAGCGGGATGAAGTCTCACGACT
>NC_041383.1:350475062-350475794 GCF_002162155.2 Triticum dicoccoides | reverse complement strand
AGCTTTTTAAATGCTAAAAAAAATTTGTGGAGCCCACCTCGATCCCCCTCCATCTCGACCGTTATCCCACCTCGCCAGATCCGGTCCCCCTCGGCGCCGAGCACCCCCCAAGTCCATCGGCCGCCGCCGCCGACCCACCTCACCCTCGATTCCCCGGCCTACTCAACCACCGCCGCCGACCCCCCGCACCGCGCGCACCGTCTTATAAAAAAAATAAGTATCAAACAGCTTTTTAAATGCTACTGTCTTATAAAAAAATATTACTGTTATTATTTAAACAAGTTTGAACATATTTAAACATAAATAAGTATCAAACAGCTTTTTAAATGATAAAAAAAAATTTGTGGAGCCTGGGAGTCGAACCCAGGACCTCCTGGTGTGAGAACTGGCTGCTGACCAGTCGAGCTAGTAGAGTGGGCTTGACGTGGATAGGTTCTGGTAGTACATAACCTTCTGGCTAGAGTTGAAATAAAAAAAAGTACTAATGGCGCACCACGGTGAGGTGCGCCATTAGTATTGTGGCCCCCCTTCGCCCGATCCCCCTTCGCCCGATCCCCCCTTCGCCCGATCCTCCTCGCCAGTTCTCTCCCTCTCGATCCACCGCCACCGCCGCCGCTGCCCTCGCCCTCGCCCTCGCCCTCGCCCTCGCCCTCTCCCTCCCTCTCCCTCTCCTCGCCGCCCGGACGCCGCCCGGATGCCGCGCCGACGCCGCCTCGACCCCGCCCCGACCCC
>NC_041383.1:350460673-350474169 GCF_002162155.2 Triticum dicoccoides | reverse complement strand
AAAAAAAAATACACCACAAACATAGTGGACACAAGGTTAGACGTGACATAAATGTGTCCTAGACAGACCCTTCTTTTCTTAGTGAAACATCAACTTTCCAAAGACAATATTCCAAACTGGACAGTTGATACATAGAGCTATTTTACTTTAACATTTAAAGTGTGGCTGCAAATCTGGGATGCAGGAGGTGAAAATTCATTGTCTAATCTGTTTCTCAGTTTCCTCTTTCAGAAACGAGAGATTTTTCAAGACCTTGCTCCACTGCTGTGGCACTCCTTTGGCACTGTTGCTGCACTGCTCCAGGTAGGTTACAGTTATTGCACTGTTCTAAATTCAGTCGCAATGGCAAGAGTACATATGTACTTGTGCAGTTCTTGTTATTTAAGTAAGGGTGGTTGTCCATGTGTATTGATTATTTCAATATGAAATTATTGATGGTTCTGCACATTTTCCTTATTCAGTCTGTCATGCTGTTTTGAAAATTTATGCAGGAGATTGTGTCAATTTACCCTTCACTTTCACCTCCTACTTTGTCGCCAGTTGCATCAAACCGTGTCTGCAATGCACTTGCACTTCTTCAGGTATGCTTTTACATGAGAAAGAAAAGGAAACCCTCAATCCTGGTGGGCCTTGTGGTGGATTGAGAATACTACTGCTTTCATATCATGCTTGCTTGCCATCTGCCCCTCAATTTCATTTTACTTTTTTTTAATTGCAGTGTGTTGCTTCACACCCTGAGACCAGGATCCCGTTCTTGAATGGTACTGAGCGCTGCTGTTTCTATGTCGAGTCTTAAATATTTCCATTGTTTATTGTTAAAAAGCTTTCCTCATTTTGGTGACTTTACAGAATAAGTAAATCTTAACTAGAAGTGGTTAATAATTAAGTCTTCTTCTTTTTCCTTTGCAGCTCACATCCCACTGTACCTGTACCCGTTCCTGAATACTACCAGCAAGACAAGACCTTTTGAGTACTTGAGGCTTACCAGCTTGGGTGTTATTGGTGCTCTTGTGAAGGTAAATTAAAACTAGATACTTATGCAAACTAGGAATGGATGGTCCATATAGATTTTTGCTTTAAATGGTGAGAGGGTTGAACCAGAGGGGAAAACAGTGATGGGGATTGGCTGTATTCTTTTTTTTGTAGACTATATCTTGTTCTTTTGGTATTCTCATTCCAGTAATCCAGTCATTTTAATCAAATGGACTGGTTGGGATTGGATCCCAGGAATCTCAACAGGAACTGTTATTTTTGAAGCAAACAGGCTAATGATTTGTTAGAAATTATATTGTTTCTTCTTTTGGATATCCGATTCTGATATGTCAGAAACACAACATATCAAAAGTTAGCAATGACCAAACTGGCATGTAACAGAGACACTATAAAAGATAGCCAACATCCAGTTAGGCCAACATAACAGTGAACAAAACTACTGTCAATCAGCTCAGTTCTAGTGCTGTTGGATTTTTCTCGATTGTATTCTTGCAGTTTTGAAAATTCAGTTTATTCGGTTACTGAAAATTCAGTTAATTCAGTTAGGCACACAAATTTCAGAACTTTTGTGTGCCCTAGTACTTGGTGTTTGTAGAAAACCAGGAGTGTCAATGGGACTAGAATTCACTTGTTCTTATCTGGGTTTGTAAAACTTGTTCATGTACTGAACTACTAATGCCTTGTGATGCTCTGAATTACTTGTGATGCCTCTGAATTACTTGTGATCACATTGAGAAAGACTTGTAAAGATGATGATCATCTTTAACAGAAAACAATTTGTGATGATTTTGCTAGTTTGCTGGGTTTTGTCTCCGACCATCGTGTCGTGATGATTTTGCAGGTACCCCGAGAGGCCCTTGAGTTTGCCGGAATGTCGATTAACTTCCGTTCCTGCAAATTCGGGTACTCCATATGTCCTATTTTCAGCAAAGGTCATGCTGAAATTTTCCGTGAATTTTAGCATGACTTTGCTAAAAATAGGACATATGGGGTACTTGTGACTAATGCATGGGCCGGGGTATCTTAGTAGTTAATTAAGTAGGATCAAGTGCCCCGGCGTACTTGTGACTAATGCATGGCTTTTAGGGTGCCTCGGTGTCGATAAAAACCGAAATGATGAAAAGTTAGGCTTTTAGGGTGCCTTGGCGTCGAAAAACCCTCAATGATAAAAGCTTAGATTTTAGGATGCCTCGGTGTCGACAAACCCTAAATGATGAGACCATGATCTTGTTCCTTGACAATAACCAACTTTTTGACCAAACTTTGTTTCTATTTAGAGAGAAACATGGCCCACAACGATGAGGCCGGGGGTTCGGGCGGCAAGGCATTCTGGGATCTGTCCCAGGAGATGGAGGAACAACCTCACTTGTATGAGGCCGCCGCCTTCCCCACCGATCCTGAGACCACGGATGGTGCCGCCGAGGATGACCACACTGATGCCACCACTGATGGTGCCGCCGAGGATGCCACCACTGATGATGGCGGCGCACGCACAGATAGCAGCCAGCCGAAGAGGCAACGGAAGGACCGGCGCCCGATCGTGCTCCGCACCCTCAAGGAGGAAGTTACTGAAGTGGACTCCAACGGGAATCCAACGGCGCCCGAACGAATAGTCAAGGGGTACTCGCTTCAGCTCGGGTGCATTGTCCGGAGCACCGTCTCGATCAACACCGAGAACCTGAGGCATCCTGACCGGGGGAATTTGCGCCACCTCCTCTTCACGAAGCTGCACGAACGATACAAGTTCCCCGCTGAATTCGAAAACACAAGCCTCAAAGGGAATAAAGTGAACAATGCTGCCCTCACGAAGATGAGCAAGGCCCTGTCTACTTGGAAAAGCAATGTGAAGAGAATGATCGAGAAAGGTGAGAGTTATGAGAAGATCAAGGAGAAAAATCCTTCGATCACCGAAGATGACTACAACGACTTCAAGATCAATTGCTCGAGCATCGCAAGCTCCCAATCAAGTGAGTGGGGGAAACAAATGCGGGAGCTGAACATAGGGGAACACACACTCGGTCCCGGCGGTTACAGAGTGGCGGAGCCTATATGGGACAAGGAGGAGGCGGACCGTGCCGAGCAAGGCCTACCGCCCCTCTTTGATAAATACGGTGACAAGCAGACCAGGAACTTTGTCAGGGCCCGGTACAAGAAGGACCCGAAAACAAAGGAGCTTACCACGGATCCGAAGACTAGGCAGCTTGAGCTTGTTCTGGTAAGGAATACACCCCCGCATAATTAGCTCCATATGGTTGCATTCTAATTAATGAAGCCGAATTTCTAAATGGTTCACATTCCTTCCGCAGGCGACTGAAAGCAGTAGCGCAGGGTCGACTCAGAGCAACCCTTGGGACACCACTCTAAATAGGGGGTTGAATATAATGAAGAACAAGGATAAGCTCAGTAAGCCGACGTCAGCTGGTCGTGTGGCCGGCAAAGGCTTGTCGACAAAATGGGGGTCATACTATACCGCTGGTGTGCGGAAGGAGAAAAAGACCAGCTCGGAAAGCCAGGCGCGAGAGGTTCAAGAACTCAAGGCACAGGTGGCGCGGATTCCGGAGATTGTCCAAGAGCAAGTGGAACAACGACTCGGAGCGACGATCACCGCCCTTGTGCCTACCTTGATCTCGGGGTTGAGTGCGTGGATTGCGGGCGGCCAACAGGGGCCACCCCCGATTCCTAGCTTCACGGCCAGCAACTCGCATAATGCGATGGCGGGGCCATTGGTGCCTCCGGCGGAGGCGGCATTGGTGTCTCCGACGCCGGCACAGGAGCTTAATGCACCCGGGTGTACGCCGGCCGGCACCTCTTCAGCAAGCGGCCGCTCCGTCAACTGCACGCCCGCCGTTGGCGGTGCCTCGACATTAGCCGAGCTCGACGCCATCATCACGATAACTAATTAAGCCTCTCTCGGCCGAGGACTTCATCTCCTTGCCTTTGACTGGGCATCCCTGACGCCCTACATGTTTTCGCAGGGCGCCGCCGACGTTCCGTGCACTCTCCTCCACTTCGTGAACAACGAGTTGGTCGATGTCGCCAAGGGCAAAATCGTTCAACCGGGCAACCCCTTGTTCCACGGTACCCAGATGCCACCCAACTTGTCTAGGGTTCAACTGGTTCGGGTGCTGCCAGGCTACGATGACTTGTTACCTCCGATTCGACCCGTCGGGGCCGAGATGATGACGTGATGACCCTCAGCGCCTGCCTGAGCTGGCCCCTGCTTTGGCCGAAGAGCCAGATTCGTTTGGGGGCGGGGGACACCACCCCAAAGACAACACCGCCAGTCGTGCCGGCGCCAAGTCGGCCCCATGGCAAGACCGCCGTAACGGTGCCGGACATCCCTATGCCACTGGATCCAAACATGCATATGGCACAGGATCAGAACGACGACGACGACGATGATGATACATTTGGCTACGTCGATCAGTACTTTGCCGAGCATGGGCACGATGGCGACTTCATGGGGCCTCCTTCTCAAGAACCAAACCCAACAAAAGACGTGTGCGATCTAGCTCGTACCGCGGAGAAGCCAAGTTGCAACAGGCGCCGTCTGGCGTTCAGCTCTCAGGAGACGCCTCCAGCTGCCGACTTCACCGAGCCTCAGATAGGCGAGGTGCGAAATATTATCAGCCCCAACACACTCAAGAAGGCGGTTTGTGAGCAGAACTCGGTCCCATTACAGGAGAAGAAGAAGGCACGCAAAAGAAAGACTAAGAAGGGTGCGAGCCAGCCGGCACCGAGTACGATCCGTGCTCAGGACGGGCCACCTTCACCGCAGGATATCTCGAGGAGGGTGCATGTGGCGGGTAGGGCGATGCTACCACCAAATATGCTCAATGCTGCAACTGGTGCTATGCGGAGTCTGCACGACAGTGTTCTTCCTTTGGAGAAGCGGCGTCTCAGAGAGAAGGATGTGGCATACCCGGTTTTCGTGGCCAAGGTGCCAGAGGGCAAGGGCTTTGTGGATGGCGACATCGGGGGTACGATCGTCCTGCGGTTTGATGACATCTTTGCTATGTTTAACCTTCATCCGCTGCACTACACCTTCGTTCGGCTATTTTCGCTGAGTATGGAGATGCGGATCATTCGCGACAAGACCCCGGACATCGTGATAGTCGACCCCTTCTACATGCGTGCCAAGATCTTGGGCAGCGCTGGGGACCGGCAAGTCGCGAGTTCTTACCTCGAAGGCGTCATTCTGGCAAACCAAGATAAGGATAACTTCCTCGTGCCTTACTTTCCCGAGTAAGTCCAACCCTCAACCGGCCCGTAACATATGAATTCTTACTTTTCGATCGTTTTTCTTTTAACATTCCGTGTTTTCTGCAGTGACACACGTTGCACGCTCATCCTCCTAAGCCCCAAATATTCCATGGCCACGTATTTCGACCCGGACCGTCAGTCGAACGTAGACTACACAAATGTCAAGAAGGTTCTTGATGATGTTCTCCCAGGCTACGCCCAATCTGGAGGCACCTTCACCAGGCCTATTCGTAAGTACGGCAAGCACGTGTTCTCCCACAATACGATGTTCTGCTGCGTCAAGCAGCCGCCTGGCGGTTAGAAGGGTGCCTACTACGCCATCCATCACATGCGGGCGATCGTACGGGACCATCATCAACTTCTGCTACCGAGTAAACTCCAAGATTGGGCCGCGAGCGTGTCGGCAATCCAGGACGCGGACCTCTGACAAGAATTCTTTCGCATCCAGTCGGAGTTTGCGGAAATCATCCATCAAGATGTCCTTCGTACCTCGGGGCAGTACTACCTCAGAAATCAACCGTCCAATAGTGATATCGACACAATGCTACAAATGCAGGATGACAACGCCCGTTCTTTCATGACTCCCACGAAAGACGGCGGCTTCATCCACGCTCCGGTCCCTTGAGTCGAGTTGTCTAGTTCTGAAACATCGATTGGCTCATGTTGTAATTAAACTTTAATGAACTTGTAGTATGTCTCTTTGGTTTCGAGAGTCGTTCAACTTAGATGTAATCGATGCTATTAATGTCTTGCTTTTCTCTTCCGATCGTTCTGTTGCATAATTATATATTGCTTATGTATTGTCTGTGAATTGGTACTAACGTTTCGTTTGGCTAGTGCATAGCGATGCCGACGTATGTCGTGTACAAGGGTAAGTTTCCCGGAGTCTACGATGACTGGGAGGAGTGTCGGAGACAGGTTCACCGATTCAGCGGTAACAGTTACAAAGGGTACACCACTAGGGCCGAGGCCGAATCTAGATACGCCCGCTATCTAGCGGGAGAGGGGAGGGAGCGTTGGAGGAACCGGATGAAGACGAGTTTCATCGTGATGATGCTCATCGTGATGACCGCAACTCTCTTCTATGTGATGGTAGTTTAGATGATCGATATCGACTTGTAATGCGAAGACAAACTCGCTACTCGCGGTCTTGAGACTTGTAATATAATGTTCTATCTTTGTTCGGTCTTTTTAATTCGGAGACTAATATGATGAATTGTATTCGGAGACTAATATGATGAATTGTATTCAAAGACTAATCTTCTATTGTATTTGATGAATCTATTGTTGATGTGTGCTGTCTATATTTTGTCAAATTATACATTTTGTAACCTGTGCAAAAAACAGAAAATAAAAAAATAAAAAAAAAACCTAATATTCATACTAATGGCGCATCACACGACAGTGCGCCATTAGTATGACAGTGCATACTAATGGCGCATCACCGGGTGGTGCGCCATTAGTATGCTGCGGTTACTAATGGCGCATCCAGAGGTGGTGCGCCATTAGTATGCCAAAGCACCTGGGTATACATGCCCCCTGGGAGGCATACTAATGGCGCACCCTCGCATATACTAATGACGCACCAGGTGGTGCGCCATTAGTATACCAGATACTAATGGCGCACCAGGTGGTGCGCCATTAGTAAAAATTACTAATGGCGTGCTATCAATGGCGCACCAGTGATGCGCCATTAATGGCCATATTAGGTGCGCCATTAGTAGTGGTATTTCTAGTAGTGTAACTTATGTGTGAATATAAGCAAACATAACTCATTATGTTGTCTTCCTTGTCCAACGTCAACTAATTGATATAGAATATTTAATGGGGGCTCACGATCATAAAATATGTCCAAGATAGTATATTTATATGTGAGACATCTCTTCCTCTATTACTTTTTCATGAATTGCACCAATGACCAATGCAATGTTTGTCAACTTCTAATAAATTATACTTCATTTATGTGAAGTCATTACTCCCCATGGGATTAGCATATGATATTTTCATTCTTTATTATTTTTCTTTCATTGCTAAGATTGAAACAAGAAAGCAAAGCAAAACTCAAAACTACTATTTATTATATAACTCTCACATGATTACATAGATAGATAGATCACAAAACAACCACTTGAAACTAGATCATACTAAAACTTTATTCTTCTAAATCACGAAACAACTAAATATCAAACTAATATAGATAATGATGATAAAAGTGATGGTGATATGATACCGGGGCACCTCCCCAAGCTTGGAACAATCCAAGGGTGGTGCCCATACCCATGTACTCAAGTGCCTTTCTTCGGTGATGGTGGTGATGAGGTGGTAGGCTTGTCCTGCCACTTGAGGGTACAATTTTCCTTTTTTCAGCTTGTAGACTTCCTGCTCAAGTTCCCAAATTTTGTGACGCAACTTGTCTTCCTGTCCCTGCACACGACGAAAAGGAGTGAACTAGAACTTAGAATCTTTTGTTTTTTTCCGGGAGGCTTGATTCTTGAACTGCACATGCATGTCCCCTGGTTGAGGTAGAGGAACATATTCTTCTTCTTCCCTTGAGCCCTCTATCTGATTCAAATCTACCTCCTATTCTTCATCCATGGGCTGTCGTGGTTCTAAGGATGACAGTAGAAAGGGGAGTAGGTATGGAGAGGCAAGATCTCAGCTATGGTGAAGGTGTACACACGGGTTTTACGAGTTCAGGCCCTTCTCGGAGGAAGTAATAGCCCTACGTCTCGGTGGTCGATTGGATTATATGTGTGATGTTACAGAGGGTGCCAACCCTTGTGTCAGAGGAGGAGGGTGGCTTATATAGAGTTCGCCAGGACCCTCTCCGCCCTCCATTACAAGGGACTTAATGTACATAAAGTGGGGGCGTAACTAGTAACGCCAGCCTTAAGTGCTGTTAATGACCTTAAAGACTACGGAGTGAATGCCTGCCCATTGTAACACTGAGTGACTCCTAGTCTTCGGGAGGTCGAGTGACTCTCTTGATGGTCGAATGACAATAGGTAGGAAGACTCCCGAGTGACATGATGTCGAGTGGATTGCACTCGACATCTTTGACTGGGGGTCTCATGCCGCCTCTTGAACTTCTTGTCTTCTTGGGTAGTGACCTTGGGTAGGGCGTATAGGTCAGGCCTATGACCCTACCCCAGGTCTGTATCGTCATCAGTAGCCCCCGAATGGATTAAGGTTCAAGTGGAAAGTAGGTTGGAGTTGAACTTGCTCTGAGTCTTCCACCTTCGCGAGCGTTTCCTGCAAGATGGAAAACTCGCATTGGTACTTCAGCGTCGATTCAGTCGCCTTGATCCATTCAGTGAGTCGTCGACTGCACTTGTGGCGTCGTCTGCCGACTCCTATATTAGAGTGCAGGATCTTGGGCGCGATTGGCTGCTGCGTATCCCGGATTTCATGGGATATGAAATTTTGGGGAAGCGCGCGAGACGGGGAGTGCCGCAGCGGGCAGAGCGGATAAACAGCAATGCCTCGATTTCTGTGCCGCCTTTTTCGCCACGTATGTTGCACACGACTGTTGCGGGATTTGACAGGATTGCCTGGTCCCACGCGTCAGTCACTCAGAAGTGACCTTTTATAAGGTGACGGGGCCGAGGCGTCTGCACTATGCACGCTTGTTCCTCCTTCTTCTTCCTCCACTTCTCCGCTGCGCCCAGCTCTTCTGTTCCGCCGCCGCCGCTCTATCGCCATGGTGAAGGACAAGACGGCGGCGCTAGAGCGTGCAAAGAAGGCGAAGGGGGCGGCGAAGGGCAAAAAGCAGCACCACGGGTCGTCGTCTCGCGCGGGGCTGCCACCGGGCTAGATCCAGGGCGATTTGATCAGTCTTCGATTCGACAGGAGGATTTGGACGAGCTGGCGGAGTCTGGGCTGATCGCTAAGGGAGCGGCAAGGTTGCCGGAGGGGGAGATGGAGCCTCAGCCTCAACCGGGTGAGTGCGTACTACTCGCCACCCACGTCGACCGGGGTTTTTCGCTTCCTCCGCATCCTTTCTTCCGGGGGTTCTTGAATTGTTTTGGCGCCCAACTCCACCATTTTTATCCTAACACCATCACGTATCTGGCCCCCTTTGTGTCGATGTGTGAAAACTTCTTGGGGTCGACCACACTGGGGTCTTTTCAAACATATCTTCACCATCCGCTCCCAGTCGGTCAAAAAAGCTAAGTCGAGTGACTCAAAGACCAATGTCATCCAGATGTGTGGGGGTTTAGGTATCTAGAAGAGGCATAGGAGTTCCTTCCCTGCTATGACTCTCCCTGAATTGGTTAAAGGATGGCAGTCGACCTGGTTCTACTGCCAGGACGAAGCAGCTCCAGGTCAGTCGACCGGTCTCCCCCACTTCACATTCGACCATGTCCAGACTCCTTCTCCACTCAAAGTGACCGCTGCTGAGAACATGGAGACGAAGATGCTGGTGGAGAAAGTGGTTCATCTTATCAACGAGGGTGTCACCAGCCTGGACCTGCTGGAAGTGTTCCTCAGTTGGCGCATCTAGCCTCTCCAGGCCCGTGATCATCCTATGTGGTTGTACTCTGGACCTGAAGACACCGCTCGGGTCCACCCAGAGGAAGGGTCATCCAAGACCGTGGCCATGTGGTTGAGGAGTATCATAAGTCATCAGGACAATCCCAGAGGATCTAGGCGAGGCATCCCCTTCAGAGACGACAACCCACCCGACAAGGTATGCTCCTTTTATTCCGACTGCTTGGCGTATATGTTCCGACTGCACTTGATGTCGACTGCCTTTTAGTTGACTTTTTGTCTTATAAGTTTTCGCCGAGATGTATTCGATGCCCAACGACGAACAAGCTCAGGAGCAAGGCCAGGAGGGAGAGGCCAGCGTAGAAGAGAGCGGCGACTGGGAGTCTTCAGATGAAGATGAGGAGGAGGAGAGTGAGGAGTCGGACGACGAGGAAGAAGTCGACTCGCCGCCGTGTTCCGAGCACCGATCCAAGTAGCAACACGATCTGGCGGGCGGGCGCGGGAAGAACGTGGCCCCGAGTACCCACACTCAGAAGCACACTCGGACATCGACTCCAGAGCCGACGGAGAAGATCGCCAAGCAGCCCAAGGTTGCACCTTCCAAGACTCGGAAGACTTTGCCGCGGATCAAGATGGACGTCACAGTGGCTTCGGGGTGAGTATCACACTTGTGTTTATACAGACCGACTGAAATTTCTGTTCTGACCACTTGGATTATGCATCTTTCTAGTCCCACCTCTGCTGCTACTGACATGGATGTCGATAAGGCACCAGGAGACGAGGAGGCCACTTCTCGGGCTGGTAAGTCCATTCGACCAAGTTTCTTTTAGTCGAGTGGGTAGTCAATCAGCTGAATATTTGATATTTCTCTCTTTCTGTAGCTCCGCAAGAAATCATTGTGCTCCCTAATGACGAGGAAGAAGAAGCGCCTCTACAAGAGAGGAGGAAGAAGAGTGGAAGCTCGAGCAGGAGGAGGCCTGAAATTCAAGTCCCTCAGTCGATGCCGGCGCTTGAGGTGGTGGTCGAATGTTCCGGAGGGCCGGTTCGGACCAACATCACATTCGCCAGCCCGCTGACGACTGATCATCCGTCGGGATCGACTACACAGACTCCTGCTACTCCGGTGCAAGTCCACTCGTCCGACCCGGTAACTGCTTCGACTACCTTGGAGCCATCACTCTTTGCCGCGTATCAGACCCCAGACGACTCGCCGGGCGCCGCTAGGGAAGTTGTTCGTCAGGTGAACCTTATCATGGAGCAGGTGAAGGTGATGCATGAAGCTAGCCAGGTGGCTTACAATGCCAGCACTGCCCTTCATACCAATGTTTAGGTCAGCAAAACTCTGACTGAACTTTTGAATGTTGCTTTATATCTGATCACCCACCGGGGTGTTCCTTTGTTTAGAGTTTATGAAATCTCCCACTCCGCTCGCCTCAAGCTGAGTCTCAGTGAACTGTTCGAATCAGTGGGGACAGGCCGAGTGCACCCACTGGGTGTAGTCCCCGAGACCACGGTCGACTGCTGGCAGTCGACTGAGGTCTAATGATGTACTCTCTTGCCTTGTTTTTTGAATTCACGCTAGGCAGACCCTGCTGAGTATTGATCTGAACCAGTGGGGGCAGCTAAGTGCACCCACTGGGTGTAGTCCCCGAGACTACTGTTGAATATTTGATTCAGCAGTAGTCTTAGAGTAACTTTTCCTTGTCATTGTCTCTTATTTCTGTCGACTGACATATCTCTCTTGCTGACTGCAGAGGTCTTGTGATCTTGGAGCTCGACTCTCCGAGTTAAAGAAGAAGCATATCAGCGTTGAAATTGACCTTGAACTCGCAAAGAAGAATCTCAAGACTGCTCAACAAGAGACGGCCATCATGGGAGGTAATCATTCAACCGCCTTGTCTGCTTTGTAGCTCGCACTTCGCACTGCTTTTTCTTTCAGTCTCTTTGAACCGAGTGACTTCACACAAGCAGATGTGCCTAGTGAAAATCGCCAACTTCAGGCTCGTCTGAAGAGTGTTGTTTCTTTACAGAGGATGAAGGAGGCTTTGGAGAAGAAGGACCCGGACCTTGCTGTTGCTCAGAAGGAAGCACGTGAGAAGACGAAGCTTGCAGACTAGAAGCTGGCTTCAGTCGGCAAATTGGAGGAGGAGAACACAAAGTTGAAGACCGCCATCTCGGAAGCTAACCAAAAAGTCGAGCAGCTGAGGAAGGACAAGGAGAACCTGACCACTGAAGTCGGCGGCCTCAGAACCAAGATGGACAAGCTTGAGTCCTATCTGGAACAACGTGCCGTGGAACTTGTTCTGAAGCTTGAAGGTATGGTCATTCGACTGGTTAATTTGTCGTCGACTGAAGTTTGTTGTTATATTGTCGACTCATCATTTTTCGCGGTGGGACAGAACTTTGTCAGGATTTTGAAGCTGAAACTAGGCAGGTCGAGACAGGCCTCGACCCCATCAATTGTCCCATCAAGGATGACATTGCGACCTGTTGCGATTGGAGTCCCGTTTGGATGATGCAGTCGCTTATCTGGCTCGACTGAAGGCCGCGATGACCCGAGTGGACGCTGAACTCTAGCCTCAGGCGGAACTTTCTCAAGACCTCGAGTCGCTGATGACTCAACTTAATCAGATTCCTGGCCGAGTGCAAGAGTGCAAGAAGTCCTCTGCTCGCTGCGGTGCTGACGTCGCCTTGTCTTTGGTTCAAGTGCACTCCAAGGAGGCTAAGGAAGACAAACTGGATGCCCTCAAGGTAGCGAATACTAAGAAGCACTCCTTCCAGTCCTTCATGGACACCTTCCTCGAGGCGGCCACTCGTATTGCCGACAGCATCGACCTCGACAGCTTCTGCGACCCGGCCAGTCCTTCCCCCACCGAGTGACTGAAAAACATTATGCTTCACCTTTATTTGCCTCGGAATGCCGAGTGATTTTGTAGTCGTTAAAAACTCCATCGGGCCTGATGCCCGAGTACTTTAATCTGCGGTTAGGAATCTTTGGATTTATCTTCGAATATGTTGTGTTTATCTTTGAGTGAAATTCGTTCTTCTCTCGGATTGGTTTCTGTTTGCTTGATGCAGCTTCTGAAGAAGAACCAGCAGTCGACCAGTTGGATGATCCTTGAGTAGCATTGATCATCTCATCAGCAAGGCGCTCAGCAATGGTCTTTACGTTCCTGTCAGCCGTCTGCTTTGGCGCCAGCCATTGGATGGGCCTTTGACAGTGCACACAATCTCGTCCTTCTTCTTGACGGTGCAGCCCCCCTCCCCCCCGGGGGTGGGGGGGGGTCGCGGTCGACCCGCACCATTCGGCGGGGTCGGTCAACTCATCAACGAGGTATTCAGCAATGGTCTTGACGTTCCTGAAAGTGGCCCACTTGGCGACACGCTCAATCTCATCTTTCTTCTTGACGGTGCAACCCCAGGGGGGGTCATGGCCGGCCCGCACTTTGCTAAGTCCCCGAGCGAGACGATCAATTTTCACTCGGGAGGGTTTTTAAAACTTAGGCGGGTACTGGACTGCAGCTAAGCCCCCGAGTGGGAGGATTTCTCACCACTCGGTAGGATTTTTCAAACTTAGGCGAGTACTGGACTGCAGCTAAGCCCCCGAGTGGGAGGACTGCTCACCACTCGGTAGGATTTTTTAAAACTTAGGTGAGTACTGGACTGCAGCTAAGCCCCTGAGTGGGAGGATTGCTCACCACTCGGTAGGATTTTTAAAACTTAGGCGAGTACTAGACTGCAGCTAAGCC
>NC_041383.1:350419317-350459855 GCF_002162155.2 Triticum dicoccoides | reverse complement strand
GAGTGAGAGACAGACTCACCACTCGACAGGATTTTCTCTTTGACTTAGGCGAAACGGATTCACAGCTAAGCCCCCGAGTAAGAGAAGACTCACCACTCGGTAGGATTTTCTCTTTGACTTAGGTGAAACGGACTCGCAGCTAAGCCCCCGAGTGAGAGAAAGACTCACCACTCAGCAGGATTTTCTCTTTGACTTAGGCAAAATGGATTCGCAGCTAAGACACCCACTAGGGGATTTTAGAACATGTAAAAAATGAACAACAATCATTTGGAAGACTGTAAAATCATGTCTTTTGATAATCAAACTAAAAGGTACTTCTTATTACATCTCATCAGTCTAAATACTTAAGAGTAAAAAGGGCGGAGCAGTTCCGCATTCCAAGCGCGTGGCTCGTCTTTATTGTGCTCGACGTTGAGGAGACGATACGCTTCATTGTGGAGCACCCCGGTGACGACGAAAGGGCCTTCCCAAGCAGGAGCGAGCTTGTGTGGTTTATGCTGGTCCACCCTAAGGACCATGTCTCCTTCTTGAAATGCCCGACTCCTTACGTTTCTGGCATGGAATCGACGCAAATCTTGCTGATAAATGGTCGACCGGATCAAGGCCATCTCTCTTTCTTCTTCCAAGAGATCGACTGCATCTTGCCGAGCTTGCTTTGCTTCCTCTTCTCAGAAGAGTTCGACTCGGGGCGTGTTGTGGAGCAAATCACTCGGGAGTATGGCTTCGGCTCCGTAGACTAAGAAGAATGGAGTCCTTCCAGTCGAGCGATTAGGAGTCGTCCTCAATCCCCAAAGTATTGATGGGAGCTCATCGACCCAAGCCCCTGCTGCATGCTTGAGGTCACGCATCAACCGGGGTTTCAGTCCTTTGAGAATCAATCTATTTGCTCGCTCAGCCTGCCTATTCGACTGAGGATGAGCGACCGAAGCGTAGTCGACCCTCGTGCCTTGGGAAGCACAAAAGGCTCTGAATTCATCAGAGTCGAAGTTTGAGCCATTATCTGTGATGATGCTGTGCGGAACACCGTATCTGAATATCAGTTCCCTGATGAAACTCACAGCTGTACTTGCTTCAAGGTTTTTAATGAGCTGGGCTTCGATCCATTTGGTGAACTTGTCGACTGCCACCATCACATGAGTAAATCCACTCCTGCCAGTCCTCAGAGGTCCAACCATGTCCAATGCCCAAACAGCAAAAGGCCAGACGAGTGGAATTGTTTTTAGAGCTGACGCGGGTTTATGGGACATGTTGGAGTAAAACTGGCAGCCTTCACACTTGTCCACTATTTCCTTTGCCATCTCATTGGCCCGTGGCCAATAAAATCTGGCTCGGTATGCTTTGGCCATGATGGTCCGAGAGGACGCATATGTTGGGGAACGTAGCACAAATTCAAAATTTTCCTACGTGTCACCAAGATCTATCTATGGAGAAACTAGCAATGAGGGGAAGGAGAGTGCATCTACATACCCTTGTAGATCGCTAAGCAGAAGCGTTCAAGTGAACGGGGTTGATGGAGTCGTACTCGTCGTGATTCAAATCACCGATGATCCTAGTGCCGAACGGACGGCACCTCCGCGTTCAACACACGTACAGCCCGGTGACGTCTCCCACGCCTTGATCCAGCAAGGAGAGAGGGAGAGGTTGAGGAAGACTCCATCCAGCAGCAGCACAACGGTGTGGTGGTGGTGGAGGAGCGTGGCTATCCTGCAGGGCTTCGCCAAGCACCACAAAAGAGGAAGAAGAGAGGTAGGGCTGCACCAAGAGGGAGAGGTTCTCATGTCTATAGCAGCCCCAAACCTCAAATATATATAGGGGAGGGAGAGGGCTGCGCCCCCATCTAGGGTTTCCCCCCCCCCCAAGGGGTGCGGCCAGCCCTAGATGGGGCTTGGGGAGGCGGCCAAGAGGGGAGAGAGGGGAGGCGCCCACTAGGTGGGCCTTAAGGCCCATCTGGACTAGGGTTTGCCCCCTCCCACTCTCCCTTGCGCCTTGGGTCCCTTGTGGGGGGCGCACCAGCCCACCTAGGGGCCGGTCCCCTCCCACACTTGGCCCATGCAGCCTTCTGGGGCAGGTGGCCCCACTTGGTGGACCCCCGGGACCCTCCCGGTGGTCCCGGTACATTACCGATATCGCCCGAAACTTTTCCGGTGACCAAAACAGGACTTCCCATATATAAATCTTTACCTCCGGACCATTCCGGAGCTCCTCGTGACGTCCGGGATCTCATCCGGGACTCCGAACAACATTTGGTAACCACATACAAACTTCCTTTATAACCCTAGCGTCACCGAACCTTAAGTGTGTAGACCCTACGGGTTCGGGAGACATGCAGACATGACCGAGACGTTCTCCGGTCAATAACCAACAGCGGGATCTGGATACCCATGTTGGCTCCCACATGTTCCACGATGATCTCATCGGATGAACCACGATGTCAAGGACTCAATCGATCCCGTATACAATTCCCTTTGTCTAGCGGTATTATACTTGCCCGAGATTCGATCGCCGGTATACCGATACCTTGTTCAATCTCGTTACCGGCAAGTCTCTTTACTCGTTCCGTAACACATCATCCCGTGATCAACCCCTTGGTCACATTGTGCACATTCTGATGATGTCCTACCGAGTGGGCCCAGAGATACCTCTCCGTTTACACGGAGTGACAAATCCCAGTCTCGATTCGTGCCAACCCAACAGACACTTTCGGAGATGCCTGTAATGCACCTTTATAGCCACCCAGTTACGTTGTGACGTTTGGTACACCCAAAGCATTCCTACGGTATCCGGGAGTTGCACAATCTCATGGTCTAAGGAAAAGATACTTGACATTAGAAAAGCTTTAGCATACGAACTACACGATCTTTGTGCTAGGCTTAGGATTGGGTCTTGTCCATCACATCATTCTCCTAATGATGTGATCCCGTTATCAATGACATCCAATGTCCATGGTCAGGAAACCATAACCATCTATTGATCAACGAGCTAGTCAACTAGAGGCTTACTAGGGACATGGTGTTGTCTATGTACCCACACATGTATCTGAGTTTCCTATCAATACAATTATAGTATGGATAATAAACGATTATCATGAACAAGGAAATATAATAATAACTAATTTATTATTGCCTCTAGGGCATATTTCCAACAGTCTCCCACTTGCACTAGAGTCAATAATCTAGTTCACATCGCCATGAGATTAACATTCACAGGTCACATCGCCATGTAACCAACATCCAAAGAGTTTACTAGAGTCAATAATCTAGTTCACATCACTATGTGATTAACACTCAATGAGTTCTGGGTTTGATCATGTTGCTTGTGAGAGAGGTTATAGTCAACGGGTCTGGACCTTTCAGATCCGTGTGTGCTTTACAAATCTCTATGTCATCTCCTAGATGCAGCTACCACGCTCTATTTGGAGCTATTCCAAATAACTGTTCTACTTGGAGCTATTCTAAATTGTTGCTCCATTATACGTATCCGGTATCTCTACTCAGAGCTATCCGGATAGGTGTTAAGCTTGCATCGACGTAACCCTTTACGACGAACTCTTTTACCACCTCCATAATAGAGAAAATTCCTTAGTCCACTAGTTACTAAGGATAACTTTGACCGCTGTCTGTGATCCATTATTGGATCACTCTTGTACCCCTTGACTAACTCATGGCAAGGCACACTTCAGGTGCGGTACACAGCATAGCATACTGTAGAGCCTACGTCTAAAGCATAGGGGACGACCTTCGTCCTTTCTCTCTTTTCTGCCGAGGTCGAGCTTTAAGTCTTAACTTCGTACCTTACAACTCAGGCAAGAACTCCTTCTTTGACTGGTCCATCTTGAACACCTTCAAGATGATGTCAAGGTATGTGCTCATTTGAAAGTACCATTAAGCGTTTTGATCTATCCTTATAGATCTTGATGCTCAATGCTCAAGTAGCTTAATCCAGGCTTTCAATTGAAAAACACTTTTCAAACAACCCTATATGCTTTACAGAAATTCTACATCATTTCTGATCATCAATATGTCAACAACATATACTCATCAGAAATTCTATAGTGCTCCCACTCACTTCTTTGGAAATACAAGTTTCTCATAAACTTTGTATAGACCCAAAATCTTTGATCATCTTATCAAAGCGTACATTCCAACTCCGAGATGCTTACTCCAGTCCTTAGAAGGATCGCTAGAGCCAGCATACCTTTTAGCATCCTTAGGATCGACAAAACCTTTCTGATTGTATCGCATACAACCTTTCCTTACGAAAACTGGTAAGGAAACTTGTCTTGACATCCATCTGCCAGATTTCATAAATGCAGCTTGTGCTAATATGATTCCGACGGACTTAAGCATCGCTACGGATGAGAAAATCTCATCGTAGTCAACTCCTTGAACTTGTGAAAAAACTCTTCATCACAAGTCGAGCTTCATAGATGGTGACATTACCATCCACGTCCGTCTTCTTCTTAAAGATCCATTTATCTCAATGGCTTGCCGATCATTGGGCAAGTCCACCAAAGTCCATGCTTTGTTCTGATACATGGATCCTATCTCGGATTTCATGGTTTCTTAACCATTTGTCGGAATTTGGGCCCACCATCGCTTCTCCATAGCTCGTAGGTTCATTGTTGTCTAGCAACATGACCTTCAAGACAAGATTACTGTACCACTCTGAAGCAGTACGCATCCTTGTCACCCTACGAGGTACGGCAGTGACTTGATCCGAAACTTCATGATCACTATCATAAGCTTCTACTTCAATTGGTGTAGGTGCCACATGAACAACTTCCTGTGCCCTGATACACACTGGTTGAAGTGATGGTTCAATAACCATATCAAGTCTCCACCATCCTCCCACTCAACTCTTTCGAGAGAAACTTTTCCTCGAGAAAGGACCCGATTCAAGAAACAATCCATATTGCTTTCGGATCTAAATTAGGAGGTATACCCAATTGTTTTGGGTGTCCTATGAAGATGCATTTTATCCGCTTTGGGTTCGAGCTTATCAATCCTGAAACTTTTTCACATAAGCGTCGCAGCCCCAAACCTTTAAGAAACGACAACTTAGGTTTCTCTAAACCATAATTCATACGGTGTCATCTCATGGAATTACGTGGTGCCCTATTTAAAGTGAATGTGGTTGTCTCTAATGCCTAACCCATGAACAATAGTGGTAATTTGATAAGAGACATCATGGTACGCACCATATCCAATAAGGTGCAACTATGATGTTCGGACACACCATCACACTATGGTGTTCCAGGCGGTATTAATTGCGAAACAATTTCCACAATGTCTTAATTGTGTGCCAAAACTCGTAACTCAGATATTCATCTCTATGATCATATCACAGACATTTTATCCTCTTGTCACAATGATCTTCTACTTCACTCTGAAATTACTTGAACCATTCAATAATTCAGACTTGTGTTTCATCAAGTAAATATTCTCAACATCTACTCGAATCATCTGTGAAGTAAGAACATAACGATATTCACTGCATGCCTCAGCACTCATTGGATTGGACACATCAAAATGTGTTACTTCCAACAAGTTGCTATCTTGTTCCATCTTACTAAAACGAGGCTTTCAGTCATCTTGCCCATGTGGTATAATTTGCATGTCTCAAGTCATTCAAAATCAAGTGAGTTCAAACGGTCCATTTGCATGGAGTTTCTTCATGCATATACACCAATAGACATGGTTCGCATGTCTCAAACTTTTCAAAAATGAGTGAGTCCAAAGATCCATCAACATGGAGCTTCTTCATGCATTTTATACCGATATGACTTACGTGGCAGTGCCACAAGTAGGTGGTATTATCATTACTATCTTTTGGCATGAACATGTGTATCACTACGATCGAGATTTCAATGAACCATTCATTTTAGGTGCAAGACCATTGAAGGTATTATTCAAATAAATAGAGTAACCATTATTCTCTTTAAATGAATAACCGTATTGCGATAGTCATAATCCAATCATGTCTATGCTCAACGCAAACACCAATCTCGATGGTAGAGGGAGCGTGCGATGCTTGATCATATCAACATTGGAAATACTTCCAACACATATCGTCAGCTCACCTTTAGCTAGTCTCCGTTTATTCCGTAGCTTTTATTTCGAGTTACTAACACTCAGCAACCGAACCGGTATCTAATACCCTGGTGCTACTAGGAGTACTAGTAAAGTACACATCAACACAATGTATATCCAATATACTTCTATCGACCTTGCCTGCCTTCTCATCTACCAAGTATCTAGGGTAATTCTGCTCTAGTGCCTGTTCCCTTTATTACAGAAGCACTTAGTCTCGGGTTTGGGTTCAACCTTGGGTTTCTTCACTAGAGCAGCAGCTGAATTGCCGTTTCATGAAGTATCCCTTTGTTCCCTTGCCCTTCTTGAAACTAGTGGTTTCACCAACCATCAACAATTGATGCTCCTTCTTGATTTCTACTTTCGCGGTGTCAAACATCGCGAATATTTCAAGGATCATCATATCTATCACTGATATGTTATAGTTCATCACGAAGCTCTAGCAGCTTGGTGGCAATGACTTTGGGGAAACATCACTATCTCATCTGGAAGATCAACTCCCTCTCGATTCAAGTGATTGTTGCACTCAGACAATCTGAGCACAAGCTCAACGATTGAGCTTTTCTCCCTTAGTTTGCAGGCTAAGAAAATTGTCGGAGGTCTCATACCTCTTCGTGGGCACGAGCCTGAAATCCCAATTTCAGCCCTTTAAACATCTCATATGTTCCGCGATGTTTCGAAAACGTCTTTAGTGCCTCAACTCTAAACCGTTTAACTGAACTATCACGTAGTTATCAAAACGTGTATGTCCGATGTTCGCAACATCCACAAACGACGTTTGGGGTTCAGCACACTGAGCAATGCATTAAGGACATAAGCTTTCTACTGTCTGCATAATCGCTACTTTCAACTTTCAACTATATTTTCTCTAGGAACATATCTAAAACAGTAGAACTAAAGCGCGAGCTACGACATAATTTGCAAAAGGTCTTTTGACTATGTTCAAGATAATTAAGTTCATCTTATGAACTCCCACTCAGATAGACATCCCTCTGGTCATCTAAGTGATAACATGATCCGAGTCAACTAGGCCGTGTCCGATCATCACGTGAGACGGACTAGTCATCATCGGTGAACATCTTCATGTTGATCGTATCAACTATACGACTCATGCTCGACCTTTCGGTCTCCGTGTTCCGAGGCCATGTCTATACATGCTAGGCTCGTCAAGTTAACCCTAAGTGTTTTCGCTGTGTAAAACTTTCTTACACCCGTTGTATGTGAATGTAAGAATCCATCACACCCGATCATCACGTGGTGCTTAGAAGCGACGAACTGTAGCAACGGTGCACAGTTAGGGGAGAACACTTCTTGAAATTTTGTAAGGGATCATCTTATTTACTACCGTCGTCCTAAGTAAACAAGATGCATAGTCATAATAAACATCACATGCAATTATATAGTTGTGACATGATATGGCCAATATCATATAGCTCCATTGATCTCCATCTTCGGGGCTCCATGATCATCTTGTCACCGGCTTGACACCATGATCTCCATCATCATGATCTCCATCATCATGATCTCCATCATCGTGTCTTCATGAAGTTGTCACGCCAACGACTACTTCTACTTCTATGGCTAACGCGTTTAGCAATAAAGTAAAGTAAGTTACATGGCGTTGTTCAATGACACGCAGGTCATACAATAAATAAAGACAACTCCTATGGCTCCTGCCGGTTGTCATTCTCATCGACATGCAAGTCGTGAATCCTATTACAAGAACATGATCAATCTCATACATCACATATCATTCATCACATTCTTCTTGGCCATATCACATCACATAGCATACCCTGCAAAAACAAGTTAGACGTCCTCTAATTGTTGTTTGCATGTTTTACGTGGCTGCTATGGGTTTCTAGCAAGAACGTTTCTTACCTACGCAATACCACAACGTGATATCCAATTGCTATTTACCCTTCATAAGGACCCTTTTCATCGAATCCGTTCCGACTAAAGTGGGAGAGACTGGCACCCGCTAGCCACCTTATGCACCAAGTGCATGTCAATCGGTGGAACCTGCCTCACGTAAGAGTACGTGTAAGGTCGGTCCGGGCCGCTTCATCCCACAATACCGTCGAAACAAGATTGGACTAGTAACGGTAAGCATATTCAACAAAATCAACGCCCACAACTACTTTGTGTTCTACTCGTGCAAAGAATCTACGCAATAGACCTAGCTCATGATGCCACTGTTGGGGAACGTAGCAGAAATTCAAAATTTTCCTACGTGTCACCAAGATCTATCTATGGAGAAACCAGCAACGAGGGGAAGGAGAGTGCATCTACATACCCTTGTAGATCGCTAAGCGGAAGCGTTCAAGTGAACGGGGTTGATGGAGTCGTACTCGTCGTGATTCAAATCACCGATGATCCTAGTGCCGAACGGACGGCACCTCCGCGTTCAACACACGTACAGCCCGGTGACGTCTCCCACGCCTTGATCCAGAAAGGAGAGAGGGAGAGGTTGAGGAAGACTCCATCCAGCAGCAGCACAACGGCGTGGTGGTGGTGGAGGAGCGTGGCTATCCTGCAGGGCTTCGCCAAGCACCACAGAAGAGGAGGAAGAAGAGAGGTAGGGCTGCACCAAGAGGGAGAGGTTCTCATGTCTATAGCAGCCCCAAACCTCAAATATATATAGGGGGGAGAGGGATGTGCCCCCATCTAGGGTTTCCCCCCCCCCAAGGGGTGCGGCCAGCCCTAGATGGGGCTTGGGGAGGCGGCCAAGAGGGGAGAGAGGGGAGGCGCCCACTAGGTGGGCCTTAAGGCCCATCTGGACTAGGGTTTGCCCCCTCCCACTCTCCCTTGCGCCTTGGGTCCCTTGTGGGGGGCGCACCAGCCCACCTAGGGGCTGGTCCCCTCCCACACTTGGCCCACGCAGCCTTCTGGGGCAGGTGGCCCCACTTGGTGGACCCCTGGGACCCTCCCGGTGGTCCCGGTACATTACCGATATCGCCCGAAACTTTTCCGATGACCAAAACAGGACTTCCCATATATAAATCTTTACCTCCGGACCATTCCGGAACTCCTCGTGACGTCTGGGATCTCATCCGGGACTCTGAACAACATTCGGTAACCACATACAAACTTCCTTTATAACCCTAGCGTCACCGAACCTTAAGTGTGTAGACCCTACGGGTTCGGGAGACATGCAGACATGACCGAGACGTTCTCCGGTCAATAACCAACAGCGGGATCTGGATACCCATGTTGGCTCCCACATGTTCCACGATGATCTCATCGGATGAACCACGATGTCAAGGACTCAATCGATCCCGTATACAATTCCCTTTGTCTAGCGGTATTATACTTGCCCGAGATTCGATCGTCGGTATACCGATACCTTGTTCAATCTCGTTACCGACAAGTCTCTTTACTCGTTCCGTAACACATCATCCCGTGATCAACCCCTTGGTCACATTGTGCACATTCTGATGATGTCCTACCGAGTGGGCCCAGAGATACCTCTCCGTTTACACGGATTGACAAATCCCAGTCTCGATTCATGCCAACCCAACAGACACTTTCGGAGATGCCTATAATGCACCTTTATAGCCACCCAGTTACGTTGTGACGTTTGGTACACCCAAAGCATTCCTACGGTATCCGGGAGTTGCACAATCTCACGGTCTAAGGAAAAGATACTTGACATTAGAAAAGCTTTAGCATACGAACTACACGATCTTTGTGCTAGGCTTAGGATTGGGTCTTGTCCATCACATCATTCTCCTAATGATGTGATCCCGTTATCAATGACATCCAATGTCCATGGTCAGGAAACCATAACCATCTATTGATCAACGAGCTAGTCAACTAGAGGCTTACTAGGGACATGGTGTTGTCTATGTACCCACACATGTATCTGAGTTTCCTATCAATACAATTATAGCATGGATAATAAACGATTATCATGAACAAGGAAATATAATAATAACTAATTTATTATTGCCTCTAGGGCATATTTCCAACAGCATAGTGATCACAGGTCCCTGAGTGAATATCATTGAGGATCATCCGGCCTTCTTCTAGCGTGATGCACTTCTGGTAGACCCCAGTTACACTTTTTCTAAACAACTGTCCTTTTATCACGGTAAAGGCCTTAGATCATCGGACGATCTGTCGAGCCTCTTCTTCATCTTCTAGAAGTTCTTTCCTAAGAATGTATGCAGTGTACGGCACTGTCCAGTCGGGAGGGATGACCAAAACCTCCATGACTAAGTCGACCACGGCTGGGATTTCGACTTCAGTCGGATCTTTGGCGCTCTTGGGCTGTGGTGACTCTTCAATGAAAGGATCTTCCCGAACTGAAGGTGAATGAATATGCTCTAGAAACACATTGCGGGGAATGGCCTCTCTCTTTGAACCTATGTTCGCCAACTCATCTGCAGCTTGATTTTTCAGTCGGGGTATATGATGAAGCTCCAATCCTTCAAACTTCTTTTCCAGCTTTCTTACTGCATTGCAATAACTGGTCATGGTTGGGCTTATGATATCCCATTCCTTCATCACTTGATTAACCACCAAATCTGAGTCGCCATATACCATAAGGCGATGGACGCCGAGTGAAATGGCCATACGCAACCCATATAAAAGTGCTTCATATTCTGCTTCATTATTGGAGGAATCAAAATGAATATGGAGAACATAGTTAAGCTTGTCTCCGCGGGGGGACACCAATACTACTCCAGCACCCGATCCATTCAACATCTTGGAACCATCAAAGAACATAGTCCAATGCTCTGAGTGAACTTGAGTCGGTAGCTACTGCTCAATCCACTCGGCAAGGAAATCTGCAATTGCTTGGGACTTGATAGCTTTCTTTGCCTCAAACTTGATATCCAATGGAAGGAGTTCAATCGCCCATTTTGCCACTCGACCAGTTGCATCTCTGTTATTGAGAATTTCGGATAATGGAGCGTCGCTGACGACTATAATGGAGTGATCAGAGAAGTAATGCACAACCTTCTTCATGGTCATGTATATTCCATAGACAAGCTTCTGATAATGAGGATATCGTTGCTTGGATGGAGTCAAAAACTCGGAGAGATAATAAACTGAGCGCTGAACCTTGTAGGCTTTTCCTTCCTCTACTCGCTCGACCGTGAGTACTGTACTGACAACCTGTCTAGTGGCTGCAATATAAAGCAGTAAAGGCTCTTTGCTGATTGGCACAGCGAGCACCGGCTGGGTGGAAAGCAGGGTTTTGAGTTCTGCAAACACTGCATCAGCTTCCTCGATCCACTCGAACTTATTAGATTTCTTCATCAATCGGTAAAGAGGCAAGGCCTTTTCACCGAGACGAGAAATGAATCGACTCAAGGCGGCCAAACAACCAGTCAACATCTGAACGTCATGCACTCACATAGGGCATTTCATTCGGAGGATGGTATCAACTTTTTCCGGATTGGCGTCGATCCCTCGTTTGGAAATGAGAAAACCGAGTAACTTTCCTCCTGGAACTCCGAACGTGCACTTTGATGGATTAATCTTTGATATCATACCTTCTTAGGTTGGCAAAGGTTTCTGCTAGGTCAGTCAATAGGTCGGTACCTTTGCGAGACTTGACCACAATGTCATCCATGTATGCTTCCACATTCCGACTGATTTGAGTGAGCAGGCAATTCTGAATCATTCTCATGAATGTGGCTCCGGCATTTTTAAGACCAAATGGCATGGTGACTTAGCAAAAGAACCCGAGTGGGGTGATGAAGGCTATTTTTATTTCATCGGGACCATACAGTCGGATCTGATGATACCCGGAATATGCATCTAAAAAAGACAAGTGCTCACACCCCACAGTCGAGTCAACGATCTGATCGATAGGGGGGAGAGGGAAGTGATCTTTCAGGCAGGCCCGATTGATATGCTTGAAATCAATGCACATACAAAGTGAATCATCCTTCTTAGGGACCATGACTACATTGGCAAGCCACTTGGAGTGGTAGATCTCTCGGATGAACTCTGCTGCTAACAACCGAGCCACTTCTTCGCCAATCGCTTTCCCCTTCTGCACGGCGGACTGCCGAAGGTGATCTTTGACGGGTTTTGCTTTGGGGTCGACACGCAAACGATGCTCAGCCAGTCCTCTGGGTACACCCGGCATGTCAGAGGGTTTCCATGCAAAGATGTCCCAGTTCTCACGGAGGAACTGGATGAGCGCTTCTTCCTATTTTCTGTCAAGTGTCGTTGATACATGAGTCGGCGCGGCATTGGGATCGGTCGGGTGAATATGAATCGGCTTTGTCTCACCAGACGACTGAAATGCAGATTCCGTGGCAGGCTTCTTGGCTCGGAGCAAATCACTCGGATCTGCATTCTTCTGATACTCTTGAAGTTCAACAGCTGCCATTTGCGCATCGGCAATTTTGGAACCTTTCTGGAAGCATTCCTCTACCTTCTGACGATTGCGAGTAACTGTGATCACACCCTTGGGTCCAGGCATCTTCAACTTGAGGTACACGTAACATGGTCAAGCCATGAAACGTGCGTAAGCAGGCCTACCAAGAATGCATGATAAGCACTCTGGAAATCCACGACTTCAAACGTCAACTTCTCCTTACGGTAATGCTTGGAATCACCGAAAACCACGTCAAGAGCGATTTGTCCGAGTGATTCGGCTTTCTTTCCGGGGATAACACCATGAAAACTCATATTTCTCTCGCTAAGTTTGGACATCGGAATGCCCATCCCCTTCAAGGTTTCAGCATACAGGATATTCAGACTGCTACCACCGTCCATCAGCACTTTAGTCAGTCGAGTGCCTCCGACCACGGGGTCGACCACCAGTGCTTGCCTCTCGGGGGTGGCTACATGAGCAGGATGGTCGGCCTGGTTGAATGTGATGGCTGTCTGGGACCATTTCAGGTATGTGGTGATCGTCGCCGGAGCGACCATATTCACTTCTCTGTTGATAACTTTCAACCGACTCTTGCTCTCAACATCAGCAAAAATCATGAGGGTGGAATTGACTTTGGGATAACCATCATCTTCCTTTTCGCCCTCATCTTTGTTCGACTCTTTCTCCTTCTCACTGGGCTGTTTATCTCGGAACTGCTAGATAAGGATTCGACATTGTCGAGTGGTATGCTTAGGGTAGATCAGATTACCTTCTTCATCCTTCTTCGTGTGAATGTGACACGGCAAATCCAACACATCATTCCCTGCTTGATCCTTTACCTTCTTAGGGGGGCAGGGCCCTTTAGGTTTTCCCTTAATCTTTCTTGAGCTACTGTGCAATCTCACCAGGTGCCGCCGGCTCGGCCTTACACTTCTGTTTCCGATTGGAATTACCTCCACCGGCCTCTTGGCCGACTGGCTTACTCTTCCCGCTATGGAGTCGATCCTCTTCTTCTCCGTTAGCGTACCAGGTGGCTATCTCCATCATCCGAGTCAGAGTCATATCTCTAGTCCGACTGAACTTCAGGACTAACTCTCTGTATTTGACGCCTTCCTTGAAGGCGCACACTGCTTGATGCTCTGATACATTTTCAATGGTGTGATGCAAAGTGGTCCATCTCTGAATGAAGTCCCTCAAAGTCTCACTCGACTTCTGCACACAATGCTGCAACTCGGTTAATCCTGCCGGTCGCTTGCAAGTGCCCTCAAAAGTTCTGACGAACACTCGAGCTAGCTCTTCCCAACTGTATATACTGCCTGGAGCCAACTGAGTCAACCACGCTCGGGCCGACCCTTCCAACATCAGAGGAAGATGTTTCATCGCTACTTCATCGTTTCCACCTCCGATCTGCACAGCCACTCGGTAATCTTCAAGCCAAGTTTCAGGCTTGGATTGTCTGATGAACTTACTGACTCCGGTTGCCAACCTGAAGTTGGGAGGAATCACCGCCGCCCTGATGGCTCTGCTAAAACACTCTGGACCTGAAACATGCACTCTGCTGCCACTTGGACGATCTCTGCCAGGGTCTTCTCTATGCGCTCTATTCCGGTCGACTAGGCCTTGAACAAGAATGGATCTTGCATCAAAGCCTGGCTCCCTTGGGTCGACTTGTGCTCTACGCTCGCCACTGTGACAGCGTTTATCACCGTTTTGCCGAGGCACATAGGACACACTCCTCGAAGGAGGCGTTGGCACTCGACGAAGATTGTCGCGGTCGAGCTGACGATCATACTATCCACGGCCTTCATGCCACAAGGGCGATCTTGGGCTATGGGCCGACTGAACTATGTCCGCAACTACGGATCTGCTGTGAATCCTATTCCGCGACTAGACACTGTTGTGTTCTGCTCTCCTGCTGCCCGGAGCAAGGCCCAGATCTTCATCAACCCTCTGCCAGCCTCCGACTGGGAAGGTTGGATCGATCTGCTATTCGGGCCGCAGCTGTGAGGTTTTGAATCGGAGTACGGTATACCTTAGGCGGATGAGGGAAAAGCTGCCGTCGACTAGACTCAGGGACCCGCTCCCGAGCCCGCTCGTCGAGGGCGTGCTGTAGGTTCTCCAGTCGAGTGCGCTTAGCTAAATTAGCCAGGCGCGCCTCTTCCAAGGCCTGAGCCTCGGGGGTTTCTCCAATGATGGGCATGTGGAGTGCATCCATGTTGCGGCGACGAAGTTCTTCCCTCTGCTGCAAAGAGAGGGGCTCGGGATGGTATTCTTCATGGACGCGCGACGGATCGCCACCACCATCTTCGCCGTCTTCGCGACGGAAGCCAGGTGGACTACGCGGTCCATCGACCATCAAGACTTCAGCCGCAGGGTCGCTGCTATCGCACTCGGATGCGGTCTCCGTGGAGCCAGTCGACAGATCGAATAGGCCATGGAGAGTTTTGTCAGGCTCGATTGCCGTGACTTGATGGGTGGTCGAACGTCGAGCCACCACGTGTTTCACCCACCGCTTGATCAACTGGATCGCTTGCGGCGGCGAACAGCGGGGAGGGAAGACACCATCGGAGCCGATTGATACTGGGTCGACGGCTGCCGGAGAAGGACGCCGCGAACGCAGGCGCGAAAGTGCGTCGTCCCTCGGACGGGGAGCGCCTCAATGTCAAGGGGAGCTTCTTGAAGCCACACGGAGTCATCGGCGACGAAAACGAGTGCGCCGAGACGGATCTCGTGGCCCTCAGCCAATCTGCCGCTGGAAACCATGATGATGATGATCGGAAAAACTTGCAACTTCACCAACAAGTCGCTACGACACCTGCCCCACGGTGGGCGCCAACTGTCGTGGTTCTAAGGCTGACAGTAGAAAGGGGGGTAGGTATGGAGAGGCAAGATCTCAGCTATGGTGAAGGTGTACACACGGGTTTTACGAGTTCAGGCCCTTCTCGGAGGAAGTAATAGCCCTACGTCTCGGTGGTCGATTGGATTATATGTGTGATTTTACAGGGGGTGCCAACCCTTGTGTCAGAGGCGGAGGGTGGCTTATATAGAGTTCGCCAGGACCCTCTCCGCCCTCCATTACAAGGGACTTAATGTACATAAAGTGGGGGCGTTACAGGTAATGCCAGCCTTAAGTGCTGCTAATGACCTTAAAGACTACGGAGTGAATGCCTGCCCGTTGTAACGCTGAGTGACTCCTATTCTTCGGGAGGTCGAGTGACTCTCTTGATGGTCAAACGACAATAGGTAGGTAGACTCCCGAGTGACATGATGTCGAGTGGATTGCACTCGACATCTTCGACTGGGGGTCTCATGCTGCCTCTTGAACTTCTTGTCTTCTTGGGTAGTGACCTTGGGTAGGGTGTATAGGTCAGGCCTATGACCCTACCCCAGGTCAGTATCCTCATCATTGGCCACTCGTATAGATCGACATCGCCGTGAACCCTTGGACAATCTACATAATGAGAAACATAGCTCTCTCCATCCGAGTCCTGGGATGACATGCTGTCAAATCTGCTAGAAAAACTGCCCAAAACAAGAACATAGGAGAATCTTGGGGTACGGTGGTCAAAACATCCGAGAGTATATATAATGATTTTTTCCCATGCAGGACAAGTAATACGGAAGAAAAATGGAGTCCAGAAAGTCCACGAGGGAGACACAAGCTCGGGAGGTAGAAGCTTTATGTGGAGAGGCTGGTGGTAGGGACCGACCAGCGACATGGCCGCACGCAAGGAAGTGCTTCCTTATTAACCGCAAAAAAGTGATTCCCCCCATTAACAGCTAGGACCCACAAGCTACATGTGCGCACGCAAGGTAGTGCCTCCTTATTACCCGCAAAAGAAATGATTTGCCCCCCTGACAACTAGGACACATGAGGTGTATGGCCGCACGCAAGCAATTGTCTCCTTATTACACACAAAAAATGATTCCTCCCCCTGACAGTTGGAACCAATGAGGTCCAGGGCCACACGCAAGCAAGTGCCTCCTTATTATGCGCAAAAAATGATTCCTTGATGACCCACAAGGTTATGGGATCAATTGTAGCCTTTTAGACAAGTAAGAGTGGCGAACCCAATGAGGAGCAGAAGGAAATGACAAGTGGTTTTCAGCAAGGTTATGTCTGCAAGTGCTGAAATTGTAAGTAACAAAGTAGTTTGATAGCAAGATAATTTGTAAAGAGCAAGTAACGGTAGTAGTAACAAAAGTGCAGCAAGGTATCCCAATCCTTTTGAGGCAAAGGACAAGTAAAAACGGTCTCTTATGATAAGCAAACTGTTCTTGAGGGTACACGGGAATTTCATCTAGTCACTTTCATCATGTTGGTTCGATTCGTGTTCGCTACTTTGATAATTTGGTATGTGCGTGGACCTGTGCTTAGGTGTTGTTCTTACTTGAACAAACCTCCTACTTATGATTAACCCCCTCGCAAGCATCCGTGACTACGAGAAAAGTATTAAGAATAAATTCTAACCATAACATTAAACTTTTGGATCCAATCGGTCTCTTACGGAATAGTGCATGAACTAGGGTTTAAGCATCTGTCACTCTCGCAACCTATCATCTAATAACTGCTCCACAATGCATTCCCTTAGGCCCAAATATGGTGAAGTGTCATGTAGTCGACGTTCACATGACACCACTAAGGAAATCACAACATACATATCATCAAAATATCAAACACATATCAAGTTGACATGATTACTTGCAACATGATTTCTCCCGTGACCTCAAGAACAAAAGTAACTACTCACAAATGATAATCATGCTCAAGATCATAGGGGTATTAAATAGCATAATTGATCTGAACATATAATATTCCACCAAATAAATCATAGAGTAATCAACCACAAGATGTAATCGACACTACTAGTCACCCACAAGCACCAATCTATAGTTCCGGTACAAAGATTGAACACAAGAGATGAACTAGGGTTTGAGAGGAGATGGTGTTGTTTAAGATGTTGATGGAGATCGCCCTCCCCAAGATGGGAGACTTGTTGGTGATGATGATAACGGTGATTTCCCCCTCCAGGAGGGAAGTTCCCCCGGCGGAATCGCTCTGCCGGAGAGGCAAAAGTGCTCTTGTCCAAGTTCTGCCTCGAGACGGCGGCACTTCGTCCCAAAAGTTCTCTCCTTATTTTTTCTAGGTCAAAATGACTTATATACCAGAAGATGGACACCAGAGGTGGGCTAGGCTGAGCACAACCCACCATGGCGCGCCTGGGGGGCCTGGCACGCCCGGGTGCCTTGTGCTCACCAGGTGGCCCCTCTTCGGCAGTTATTTCCTCCATTATTTCTTATTTATTCCATAAAAATTCCTCGTGAATTTTTAGCTCATTTGGCATCGTGCAGAATAGGTGGCCTGACGTAGCTTTTTTAGGTTCAGATTTCCAGCTGCCGGAAATCTCCCTCTTTGTGTGAACCTTGCATATTATGAGAGAAAAGGCATTAGAATTACTCCAAAAAGCATTATTATGCATAAAAACAATATAAATAATAGTAGGTAAACATGATGAAAAATGGACATATCAACTCCCCCAAGCTTAGACATCGCTTGTCCTCAAGCGAAAACCAAAATCGAAAAACATGTCCACATGCTTAGAGAGAGAGAGGTGTCGATAAAAACAAAATACGGACATAGAAGCATCATGTAAATTATTATAACATCAACAAACTTTAACATAAAACTTTTATCATAGAACTTTTATCATAGACTTCTCATGAATAAGTAACAATTCATCACAACATCGAAGTATAAAGTATAAACTCTATTGGAAACCAACAAACTATGTTCTCAGTCAACTTTGCAACTACAATTCATCATCTTTTCAGGAAGGGTCATGTATCGGAGCCTTTAGGCAAGTCCACATACTCAACCATCATATAGTCTTCTATGATTGCTAACACTCACCGCGTACACATGAGCAAAACATTTCAACCAGACACATAGAAATATAGGGGCTTATAGTTTCACCTCTCAACGTATTCACCTCAAGGGTGATGTCAACAATAATAACTCATGCTACCCATATTCAACTGGATATATGTGCCTAGATATTTCCTCGCCACATGATGCTTGCCAAAAGAGAAAATAAAAAGGAATAGAGAGAAGAACTTTGACTCTTGCATGAAAGTAAATACATAAAAGTCAAAGATCGGCCCTTCGTAGAGGGAAGCAGAGGTTGCCATGCGCTTTTTGTTTGTACGCTCAATCCCTTAGTGCAAGAGAACGTCATGTTATATTGCCCCTTATGATGGCAACCTTTATTATGCAGTCTATCACTTTTATTCTTCGCCATCACAAGTTCGTACAACACTCAATTTTCTCTTACACTAAATGATCTAACACTTCTGGAAACAATTTTTATTGCCTTATTGCACCGATGCCAACTTACTTGAAGGATCTTACTCAATCCATAGGTAGGTATGGTGGACTCTCAAAACAAGATTTGTGTTTAAGGGTTTTTGGATGAACAAGTAGTATCTCTACTTGGTGCGGAATTTTTGGCTAGCAAAGATAGGGGGCAAACACAACATGTTTAAGGATCTATGACAATATAGCTTATATGTGAATATGAAGAAACATAAATCATTACGTTGTCTTCCTTGTCCAACGTCAACAATTTTGGCATATAATATTTTGATGGGTGCTCACAATCACAAAACATTTCCAGGATAGTGTATTTGCATGTGAATCTTCTCTTCCCTTATTAATTCTTCCATGAATTGCATCATTGACCAATACTATGTTTGTCAATCTACAATAAAATGTTCTACTTATACTTTTCCTTGTGTGATGTCATTACTTACCATAAGATTAGCATATGATCTTTTTCATTTAGTTCCTTTCTTTTTATTGAAACATGAAAGTAAAGAAAGCAAAACTCAAACTAAACTTTATTATAAATCTCGCACACGATTACAAGGATAGATCACTAAGAAAACTCTCGAAAAGAAAGGATCGAACTAAACTTTTATTCATCTAAAGCAAAAGATAACTATGGATCGAACCAAGAAAAGTAAAAGCAAAAGATAGTGGAGGTGATACGATACCGGGGCACCTCCCCCAAGCTTGGCGAAAGCCATGGGGAGTTCCCATACCCGATACTCAATTTTCTTTTGGTGATGAATAAGGAGATGGTGGTGATGGAGTAGAGGGTTTGTCTTTCTTCCTTAGCTTACACTTGAGGATGGAATTCTCGTCCTTCAATTCACCGATATTTTTCTAAAGCTCCAATACTTTTTTGCATAAATCTTGCTTGTTTCCCTACAAAAGACGAAAGGGGACAAACTGGATCTTAGGCTTCTTTGCTTTGTTGGGGAGACTCGACTTCTTAAATTCAATGTGCATGTCCCCAGGTTGAGGCAATGGGGCTTCATCCTCGTCTAAGCTCGTCTCCTCCTCCCTTTTAGGATCATAGTCTTCTTCTTCCTATGAAGTCCAGCTATAGTGCTCCACATCCCCATAAACCTTGTGGTTATATAATCAGCACCTTAGCTTTCACCCACCGAGTCTTGGGATGACATGTTTTCTGACCTGTCAGGAAAACAACAAGAAAACAAAACAGAAGATTTCTCTGTGATACAGACTCAATAGGTTCGGGGGCATATAAAGATTTTTTATCTTGGGAAACAAGCAAAAAGAAGAAAAACGGAGTCCAGAAGGTACTCGAGGTGGGCACAACCCACCTGTGCGTGCTTGGCGCCAGGCGCGCCCTGGTGTCTTATGCCCACCAGGGTCACCTTCCTGGTAGTTTCTTATTTTCCTAATTTTCTAAATATTCCAAAACTGACAAAAAATATTTTTGTGGATTTTTTGGAGTCCATTTACTGACCGTATCACGTACCTCCCCTTTTCACGATTCTGGAGAGTCTGGAAGGTTTCTTTTATGTGTTCTTCCGGTGTCATAGTTTGGATAACATTGCTTTCAACATTAATGGGCGTACCTAAGATATAATGTTTTATTTGTTGCCCATTAACAACCTTCGGTATTAGTACCTTCGGCATTATTTATTTTGATAGCTCCAAACCGATAAACCTCCTCGATAACATAGGGTCCTTCCCATTTGGAGAGGAGTTTTCCTGCAAAGAATCTAAAATGAGAGTTGTATAAAAGAACATATTCTCCAACTTTGAACTCACGCTTTTCGATTCTTTTGTCATGCCATCTTTTAACTTTTTCTTTTAATAACCTGGCATTTTCATAAGCTTGGGTTCTCCATTCATCTAATGAGCTAATATCAAATAACCTCTTCTCACCAGCAAGTTTGAAATCATAGTTCAGTTCTTTAATTGCCCAATATGCTTTAAGTTCTAACTCAAGAGGCAAATGACAAGCTTTTCCATAAACCATTTATAAGGAGACATACCCATAGGATTTTTATATGTTGTTCTATAAGCCCAAGGTGCATCATCTAATTTCTTAGACCAATTCTTCCGAGACTTATTGACAATCTTTTGTAAAATTAATTTTATTTCTCTATTGCTAACTTCAACTTGACCACTAGACTAAGGATGATAGGGTGATACAATTCTATGGTTAACATCATACTTGACAAGCATTTTACGGAAAGCACCATGAATAAAGTGTGAACCACCATCAGTCATTAAATATCTAGGGACTCCAAACCTTGGGAAAATAACTTCCTTAAGCATTTTAATAGAGGTGTTGTGATCAGCTCTACTGGTTGGAATAGCTTCTACCCACTTAGTAACATAATCAACAACAACCAAAATATGAGTATACCCATTAGAGGAAGGAAAAGGTCCCATGTAATCAAATCCCCAAACATGAAATGGTTCAACAGCAAGAGAATAATTCATAGGCATTTCTTGATGCTTACCAATATTACCTATTCTTTGACATTCATCACAAGATAAGACGAACTTACGAGCATCCTTGAAGAGAGTAGGCCAATAAAAACCAGATTGCAATACCTTATGAGCGGTTCTGTCTCCCGCATGCTGTCCTCCATAAGCTTCGGAGTGACATTTCCATAGGATTTTATCCTGTTCATGCTTAGGTACACAATGTCTAATAATACTATCTACTCCTTCTTTATAAAGATGTGGGTCATCCCAAAAGTAATGTCTTAAATCATAGAAGAATTTTTTCCTTTTGTTGGTAAGAGAATCTAGGTGGTATCTATTTAGCAACAATATAATTAGCGTAGTCAGCATACCAAGGAGTGCTATGAGAAACATTTATTGCAGCTAACTGTTCATCATGAAATCTATTATTAATAGGTTGTGGGTCATCAAGAGTATTTTCAAGCCTAGACAGGTTATCAACTACGGGGTTCTCCGCTCCTTTTCTATCTGTGATAGGCAAATCAAATTCTTGTAGTAGAACAACCCACCTAATGAGTCTAGGTTTAGCATCTTTCTTTTCCATAAGATATTTTATAGCAGCATGATCGGTGTGAACAGTCACTTTGGAACCAACAATGTAGGAACTAAATTTATCACAAGCAAACACCACTGCTAAGAATTCTTTTTTAGTAGTAGCATAATTTCATTGAGCACTATCTAAAGTTTTACTAGCATAGTGGATAACATTTACACTACGAAAAAAGACACATCCGTGACATTTTGGGCCGAACGATTTTTTTCTATCATGCTTATGACACTTCTATGACGATAATTGTGACAAAACCTGGTATCATCATAGATGTGCTGGGCTCCTAATTCTATGAAAAAAAATCATGATAGAAAATGGGCTTTTCGTCCTGGGCGGGCCGGAGACGCAGCCGCATGACATTCTTTGGGCCGTTCATGATGGAAAAAATCATGGTAGAAGCGAGGGCGAGGAAAATATTGGGGATCTCCCAGTTATGGTGGGTGGTCGGGGCCGAGCGATGCACAGAGGGATTGCTCGTTTCTCTCGTACACTTACGCGCGTGGGTGCGAGGCGTTGGGCTCTAACTGAACCCGAGCGAGGCATTCGCCTACTGAACCCGAGCGATTGCACTGGCTACGCATTACTGAACCCGAGCGATCGATCGATCCCTGGCTGTTAAATGAACCCGATCGAGCGATTCCTTTGCTACTGCTGCTAACTGAAGCCGATCGAACCTGCTGCCTCTTGATGAACAGTGAGTGTTGTTGGGGGTTGGATGAACAGGACCCCATGGTTGGTCGTTGCCGCTGGACGAACAGGACCCTGATCGAGCCGGTTGGGGGTGGATGAACAGGACCCCGTGGAGGTCTGGTTGAATAGTAGTGATGGAGGGCTGGATGAACAGTAGCCCGTGGAGGGGTGGTTGAACAGTAGCCGGTGGAGGCTGGATGAACAGGAGCCCTTGGATGAACAGTAGCTGGTGGAGGCAGGAGGGAGAGGCCGTGGATGAACAGTCGCAGGTGGAGGCTGGAGGAGGTCAATGGTGGATGAACAGTAGCCCGTGGAGGCTGGAGTGAGGTAGTAGGCGATGGATGAATAGTAGCCCGTAGGGGTCCCGTTTTGCAGTACACCACACCCCTCCAGATGAACAGGACCCCTGTTTCGACCGTAAGAGGTGGAAGATAAGTCCATTACCTCTGTTTTGCGGTACGCCACACCCCTCCCGATCAACATGACCCTGTTTCGACCGTAGGAGGTCGAAGAGATGTCTGTTTCCTCCGTTTTGCAGTATGCCACACCCCTCCCGGTGAACAGGATCCTGTTTCGACCGTAGGCGGTCGAACAGAAGGCCGTTTCCTCCGTTTTGCGGTATGCCATGCCTCGTTTCGGCTATTCCGTCCAAGCCGGTTGGCTCCTGATGAATACAACGCATTCCATTGCCTCCCGATGAACACGATGATGCAGTTTCTTCGTTCTGACCCAATCTGTTGGCTAGCGATGAACAGGACGGCGTCGTTTCTCTCCGCCGCCTCTCCAGGTACACAGCCCTAGCCGTACGTATGGGCGAGGAGGCGTTCGAGACCCCGCCCGTATGTACGTATGTGGCCATATTTACTTTCTTGCTCCCTGGCTGTAAGTACGTGTACACGATATTGACGGGACTACGTGACATGCTACGTCCGCGCCTCTACTATGACACGTGCCCTTCCTTACTCGGCCACGGTTCATCACTGCAGCATGTAGACAGACCGATCAACCAGTATGTACGTACACGTTTGCGACTAGAATGACAATGCTATGTACGCTTCAACCAGGTGGGTCCCGACTGTCATGGAGGATAAGAAGGCACTTCCTTGCATGTGAAGTTATTGCTGGTGGGTCCCAGCTGTTAGGGAGAGGATCATTTTTTCCCATAATATGGCCGCACTTCCTTGCATGCGAAGATGTAGCTGGTGGGTCCCAGCAGTCAGGGCGGAAACGTTTTTTCGAGAAATATGGTGGCCAATCTGGTGGGTCCCTCTGTCAGGTGGAGGAATAATAATTTTACACATAATAAGGTTGCACTTCCTTGCCGCGGCCGTGGACCCAGTTGTCAGCCTCTCCATGCACAGTACTCTTTCGATGGAAGTCGTTCCTTGACCACATTGACCACGCCGCGCTGAGAGCACCAAAGCGGTGGACGAAGGCGAGGCCCAGGAAGGAGATGATGCAGAGCCGAGGAAGATGCGGCAGTGGATGCCCACACAGAGAGGAGTACGAGGGTTGACCGGTTCGGCTACGGTGTGAGGCTGCCATCGCCGCAGAATAATAGGGCGTGTGGGAGAGTAGAGGGATGGCCTGGCCAGCGGTGGGAGTAGTAGGGGGAGGTGAGGCCTCCGCGGCAGCACAGCCGGCCACGAGAGGCAGGAGCATGCGGTGGTTTGGACGGCTGGAGCAAAAAAACCAGAGGTTGAAGAAGCAGGACGATCATTGGATGTTAACAATCCAACGGTCACTGGTGATAGAATCATTTATTGACTAAGTTGAGAAAGCCCTCCATATGCGTCAACTTAGTAGGGCCACAAGTCAGCCTCCAAATCTGGTGGGCCCAGCTTTCATGGGGAGTACTCGTTATTTTTCGCTTAATAAGGAGGCACATCTTTCCGTGCCAAGATATAGCTGGTGGGTCCCAGCTGTCATTGGGAGGATTCATTCTTTTTTGCGTAATAAGGAGGTACTTGCTTGCGTGCGGCCATGGACCATGTGGGTCCCAACTGTCAGCCTCTCCATGTACATCCCTCTTCCGATGTTGTCGTTTGTTGATAACATTGACCACGCCGTGCCGAGAACACCAGCGCGATGGACAATGGCGAGACCCAGGAAGGGAATGACCCAGAGGCGGCGCAACCATAGTAGTGGAGGGATGTGGGTGAGTAGAGGGATGGCCTGGCCAGCAGTGGGAGTAGTAGGGAGCAGTAAGGCTTGCACGGCAGCACAGCCGGTCACGGCAGGCGGGAGCAGGCGGTCCTGTCGGTGCTGGATTTGGCGGCTGGAACAAGAAGGTCAGAGATTGAAGAAGCACGACGGCCGTTGGCTTGGCATCCAACAGTTACGTCTTCTATAATCTTTTGTTGATGTATATAAGAAGTAAAAAAATCTTGCATACGCGTCAACTTCATAGGCCCACAAGTCAGATCATTCCCTATTTTTTTTAATAATTTACAGCTCATTGCAACTTCTTATGCAATTTATTGCAGTCCGTTTTTTTGTTGGCCAGAGCCAGGGTTAAAAATTTAAAAGAAAGTTCACATATTTTGGTGGGGTCCAAACTATTTTTAATACTAAAATATCGAGCCAGATTTAAAGTACTTTGAAGATATATTTAAATTAGGTTAAAGCCTAGTGAAATTGGAATATGAAAATGTGAAAAAATCAGAAATTATAAAGTAATTGCCAATTTGTCGTCTGTTTTTCATATTTACAGCCCATTTCATATTACTTTCAAGATTTGCAGCTGTCTTGAAAGAGTTGTAGCCCATCAGGGCGTAGAAAAAATAAATAGGCCTGGATTGGATATTCTTTAGAAAAAATAAACTGGGCTCATTTTCACAATGAAAAAATAGCTGGACTGGTCATGTGGTGAATGTAGAATATAAGCCTGGGCTAGACGGGCGACAGCCCAGTTGAAACCCTGCTCCGTCTCAACAATAAAGAAAAAATACTGCTCGAGCAGCTACGTCCCACGTGTCAGCCGACCTTGTGCTATTCTCTTGTCTATTGACTATACGCTGACAGTGTCATGGGTCCCAGATGTCAGGAAACCACTAGGAGGAAGCATTTTCTTTTTCTATACGCTGACAATGGAGAACATAGAAAATGAGTAACTTGCTTGCATACGGCCATGGATATGATGGGTCTCTACTGTCATCCTCTCCACGTGCAATCCTCTCCCGATTCCTCTTCTTTGTTGACCATGTTGACAACGCGAGAGGGCAGCGCCGCGGTGAGCGCACCAAAGCGTGTGGAGGACGATGGCGAGGCCACGGACGCCGGCTTTAAAGATTTAGGAGACGGTTGGGTGGTGATGCGTGCGCTGAGGCGCAGCCAATCGTGGGAGGCGGAAGCGGGCGGCCCCGTTGGTGCTGGTTTGGTTTTGGTGGCTCGAAGAAGACGAGACTGAACAAACATGACAGACTGTAAAAGCAGCAAGAGTACTCAACAACCTTAACTGAAACCAGTAGGAGCACTTAACAACCATAGCTGAAAGCGGTATGAGTACTTATATAGGTTCAACCGTAAAAAGCGCGCCTTGAACAGTGCTACTTTTCCTACAGTTAACCAAGTGTGAGGCCACCAAGCCCCAGAAGAAGGCCCAGGCGCCACCCCACGCATCCACAACCTTTTGAAAGCGACTTCATTTCGCAATGTGGTCAATAAACAGGATATTCGCTTTAGAGCCGTGGAAAACATGAGCATAACCTTCTGTCCTATTCTCCAAGATGGATGGGCTTCATTATTTGAGACCACCCATGAGAAAGTATCTTTTCACCCCAAGGGGAATGGAGTAGGTCGAGATAAACATCATGCTGTGACCAAGCGCAAGTCTAACCCGACCATGGTCAGGCATCTGTATAGGAACAATAGAAATGGGTAGTTTCTATTTCAAGAAGACCACATCTGTAAAACTGTGTATAAGCAAGAGTTTATGAACAACATATATAACAGAAAACAACTCATACCATAAGTTGATCAACACAGTTGGACCTGTTCAATGTGTGCGGCAGTGGCACATATATCCCATGTGGCCTTCCACCATTGAAACGCCCCACAAGGACCTCAAGACGACCAATAAAGTGTAGGAACTTGTGGATGTCGTCCCAGTCAACTTCAGTGCCATTAGTAACAGTCGAGTTCTTATAAAATAACAAATGAGTAGCGTTCTTAACTTTGAAATAACCTACACGTGTCACCAATTATAAGAAATATTAGTTAGAAGTAACATCTTCGTGAGAGAAGGGAAACAGAAATCGTTGCTACCTCTAAAGTTAAATTGTGATTAGTTAGACAGAATAGGTGGATTAAGAAGTAATCGAGGCAACAAGGAAGAACCAGATACGAAACTAACATGGATGAACTATTGGAACGACGTCAGGGTGGAAGATCATAGTGAAGATGAGACCAAGTTCCGCTATTTCCATCAACATTCATGCACCAACTTTCAGTCTGTAACACTTGAGAAAGTTTATCCAAGTTCAGCCATAAAAAAGAAGCGATCTTCTTGGTTCATGAACCAAACTCGAAACTTATATCCATGGCTTGTCTTCAGTGTCACCATTAAACTAGTGTATTCAGTTATGGCAAGGCCAACCATCTTGAGTACATGTGTTCTGGCAAAGCAAGGAATGTACTGCAAGCAAAAATAATATGAGAACACAATGTATTCGCTATCCAAATCTAGAAATAATTTCCTCCTTCACGTCAGTGTTGACCATGGTACTAGTACCCCCACCCCCCCGGATAGAAAAGAGGATTCTAGGAACATACTATGAGCGTTTTAAAATCCTGTGTTAGGATGAGAAGGAACAAGTGTGGCGTCTCGCCGAGGGCGCAAATACCTGTAGGGTCCTCGCACTTTGGGCACTACAAATGAAACACACTAGATTTAGTAGGAAGAAAAATGCATCAACGACGGCGTCTGCCATCCTAGGATTACCAACAACCAAGGGACTTGGATTTATCGGGGATGGATGAAGAATCCGTACCTAGTTCTCCATGAGAAAACCCTATGCAATCGCGGAGAGGGGGTTTTCTCTGAACAAGCTGACGAGGGAGAAGGGGATTCAGGCCCAGTGAGGGAGGGAGTTTTCTCTGAACAAGCAGACGAGGGAGAAGGGGATTCAGGCCCAGTGAGACAGGGGGTTTTCTCTGAACAAGCAGATGAGGGAGAAGGGGATTCAGGCCCAGTGAAATATTGTTGCTTCGTCCGTCCAACTTACTGCTAAAGCTGGAAAGGTGGTTTTTTTTGTGATTTGATGGCTCATTGGGAATTACTGCGTCGCTATGACCGGGGTGAGTCTATCATGCAGTTGTGCACTCTAATTTGGTGCATGGCACGTGGACCCTGTTGACGGATGCTCCACATATCAGCGAAAGGAAGTAGAAAGGCAGGAGTAACTAGTTACACATAAATATATTTTTGGTAGAGAGATATTCCCTCTGTAAAGAAATATAAAAAATCTTTTATATCACAACTTTATACATAATCAAAATCAAGGGGAATATATATAACATAATATGGGGGTTCAGGTGAGAATATAATACTCAAACAGGCTCACGGTTCTGGACTTTGGGCCACAGGCCGGTGGCCTGCATATTTGGCGGCCCATGTGTTCTACCTTAGCGCATTTCATATTGCAAGCAATTGGTACGGCGCAAGTTTTAGATGTTGTCGCAAGGCGAATACAGAAAATTGAATAAAGCATGGCAGCTGTTAGAATGAAATCGAACGACAGTTCCTAACTAGCAATCAGAGTTGCAGTTATATCAACGATATCCTACGTGATAAATAATACTGTAGTACTACTTATACACATGACACTTGTTTCACCATGACATATTATTACATCAAAATCTCTTGGAGGATAGATCAGTTTGGCAGTTGCGCGCTGCTATGAAGAATTTCAAAGTTGATTTGGACCAGCTCTCCTTGCCGAGAAAGTTCGATTTTGACATCATCCCCTACCGCGAGATTTGATTTAGATTTGAACCTTGACCATCCTTTAGCATCAATCATCATGCGACCATCCTTTGTACTGGTATATTGAGGAGGTTCATTCACACCAAGACTGCGCATGGTAAGAGAAACTTGCCCACGGTCGCCCGGATTGTTGAACAACTCCCTTGTTGCTCTAGGAATTCTCTGTTTGCAAACAAGAAGACATACACAAACAGTTAGATCAACACGGTGAATCATGTGAAACAACATGGAAAGAAAAAAGAACAAAGCACTTGGGCGGCCAATGCTTACCAAACAGGTGGAGATGACAGTTTTTGTAAGGACTTTGGTAAGTGCATTGCGAACTACAACCCAGTCTGTTGCCGGTGCAACTGCTGGTTCCGTTGCCGCTGCACGGGCCGGAGCAGATGCAAGTGCAACTTCAAGTGTTGGTGTAGGTGTCGGAGCCATTGTTGGCGCCCGTGCCGGTGCAACTAGTAGTGCCGCTGCTGCTGCCGAAGATGGTGCTCCTTGTGGAGCTGGTGCTGGTGTCGGAGCAGGTGCCGGTGTCGATGCCTGATCCTCCGGTAGATCAGCATAATCCGCTGATGCGGTTGGTGCCCAATCCTCAGGTGGATCAAACTGAGTTGCTGCCGCTGTCAGTGCTAGAGCAAGTGCCATCGGAGAAGGTGCCGGTGCTCGATCCGTTGCTGAAGGTGGTACCGATGTGCGAGACAGCAGCGATCGTCTCTGGTTTGCTATGATCAGCTTTCTAACTTGACTAGGCTCTGTGACCTTGATCCAGTCTTTTCTTCATTTATTTTAAACGCGAGAAGGACTAATTGTGGTGTGTTTGTTAAACCAAACTACAGTTCATCATAGGGCTTCAGATTGTACTCAGACAACAGACTGATCCAATTGTGTCCAGTAATATAAGTGATGGACAGTGCCTTCATTACTGACATGACATAAGAAGTGAAACCTGCAAAAAATAACCATCATAGAGCAAACCAAACGGTTTATTTTGTGATGAATGTCACATGGCAAAACCTGCATCGTAAAATTGCAGCAAAAGTAAGAAAACATGACATTAAATCAATGAGATTTAGACAGTAAATCAATAAGATTTACTTGACGTGCATGAGTGAATCCTCACCAGGAAATCACTATGTTCAAGTTGTAAACAGAAGATTGATCATCCAATTATGCGTGGCATGCAGGGCCCCCACTTACTCCCACAAGCAGGACAGTCCAAAGGTCCTGATAAATCATATGGACCGAATATCCATGGGACTGGAAATCCTGATGGGTGCGATAAACCCTGCAATGCATACAGATATTGGACTGTAACCATAATTGATAAACCGTCCTCACAAAAAAGATGATCTGGATACTTCAAAATATACATAATGAATTGAGTTGACAGACATTAACATAGACTGTTCTTAGGACTCACCAAACAATAAAAGCGGTAGTACTAAACAATACAGGGTTCACACACACAAATCAAGTACTGAACAATAGTACTTACTACAGACAAGCAAAGTTGCACTAATTAAACTCTGCAGACTATTTCTTGCCACTGATCTACGGGATGTGCCCCGCATAACTGACTAGGCCATGGACTTGGTGAGATATGTCTACTAGCACCATCACCATCTCGTCAACCTTGGAGAACCTAACAGAGTGGTATTTCCACTCATAAACATGACGATGAAGAGAGTCCGTATCAGATTTGTTGGGAAGCTTTACAAGAACCACACCCTTCGTAATGGAAGGCACAACCAGGAAATTGTTGTGGTAAAGTACACCCTCGAGAACACGCCTGCCAACAATGCTACTAGAAAACACTAGTTCAGGACACATGGTGACAAGGACACAGTAGCTAGATAGTTTAGCAGTAGAACTCATCCTCAGGTCTTCTAGTTCACATGGCATAACTTTGAGAACTTCATCTCCACCGCGGACCTGGTTCTAATTCAAACAGAAACCAAATATTTTATTACTACCTCCGTTCAGAAATATAATATGATTTTCAATATTTTACTCCATATAAGACTACATATACGCACAAAAATGAGTGAACAAAGACACTAGAACATGTCTTCAAAGGCATGAGAGCAGAGGGATTACTTGCAATATCCATAACAGAAGTTATGGAGGCTAATATACCCTCTTCAAAGGTAGCATTGATGTTCATAAAGTAGTTGAAAGTAATATATAAGAAATCAGTGTCAACCTCTCGCATGTTTTGGTCAAAAGAGGAATTTAGAACCGTCATTTGGCACACAAAAATCACATGCAAGATCACCCAGAAAGTTGTAGTACTAGTACTAGTACTACATGTAAAAAACACGATCAAGATCGAGAAAAAGATCATCAAGAAAAGATATTACCTGGACTTGCGTAATGAGGGATCTCGGAGATATCGAGGGGGCCTTGGACAGGGCAATGGCCTTGAGCTTGTGTGCGGTAGTCTCGGCGGAGTGCTTGCGCTTCTTCGTACCCTGAGCCTCAACGGTTTTTGGCAAGAGCCACGTTTTGGCCAGAGCCATAGACATCACTTCGGCCGGTGCTCCAGGGTCCATCAAGAAACTGTCAAATAGAAATAAAATAAAAGAAACCATAATCTCAAACCCAAAAGAAGAACAGAGAGGGAGTTACAGGATCAGTCTCGGGGTTGCAAGACCAGGCCTTGCCAGAATCAACACCATTGATGCGCTCACCTTTCCTTCTTTGGGAGAGAAGAACAATGGCAGAAGCAGGTCGGGGTTTTCTTGCAGAAATGAGGAACAAGATGAGGGATAAGCGAGTTGGGGTTTTCTTCAAGAGAGGAAGCTGAGGGAGAAGAGTGGAATGATGGTTGCTTCGTTCGTCCAACTTACTATTGGAAAGGTGGTGGTTTTGTGATTTCACCTCTCATTGGGCATTACTGCGGTGCTTCAATCGGGGTAGTCTACCATGCAGTTGGGCACTCTAGTATGGAGTAATTTAGTGCATGGCTAGTGGATCCCGATGCTGGCTGTCCCACACGTCGGCAAAAGTGAGTAGCAAGGTTCCCCACGACCATCAAGGAGGATCCTCATGGGAGAGCGTGTCCACTGTTTCTAAAGAAAAAATGATTACAACAAGCGTTTCCACTCTTACGACAGAGGAGTGCGAAACAGTGTAGCCACTTGAACTTACATAGTTCTCCTACTACTAGCATGTGCAATGGTTCATATGTCAGTACTACATAATCTTCTTGCTAGTGTAGTAAGATATGACGACAACAAATGATGTTGTGCGCATGTCAACTATATGAACACTAATGTAACACAGTACCCCTTTTTTTACTGTCCGGTCGAGAATGAATGGTGAGATCAATGTTAACAGAACTAGGTCTATAGCGCACGGAGAGTACGATGCCATAGTACTCCACGGAACATGAACCATATGAAGCATGAATCAGTGTTGGGCAGGGTGTATGAAGGGTGCATGTGATGGGAGCAAAAGTTCCTTTCTCGCCCCACTTTTGGGTGTTTGGTAGAGTGCATCAAGGGTGCATGAGTCCACACAAGTAGGTTAACACAAATACAATAGGAGAATGCATGAAGAGGGGTGCTGAGATGAGCATGCACGAAGAGGGAACAACTATATTGAGATGAGAATGCAACCAAACACACCCACGCGCTTTGTGCTACAGTGACTGATCTGCATCGTCTGAGTTTGATCCAGCATGCATGTTGCGCCGAACATGGACATGCCCATGCAGAGGACGCCTAAACATCATGGAAGTCCCTCCGCTTCTCGAGGCGCACGATGTTGGTAGTGTAGGGTGCCACCGCCCGCAGAGCCCGCTCCCAGTCGACGGGAGCCAGCTTGTCAAAGACGGCGTCCAATGGCACGAATGGATTCCGGTGACGGAGACCTGAGAGGATTCACCTGAAAACGGCGACGGCAGCCTGCAACCTCTCCTTGTCCAGCTCCGCCCCCACCATCGCGCAGAGACGGCTCATCTCCTCGGAGATATAGGTGAAGACGGAGACCAGGTCAGGAAGCCACAGCTCGTTGAAGTCGACGGGGTGGTCGAACGGGTTTAGCCCAATGCCCGACATGGTCACGCTGGCACGACGGTAGGCATCGCGCAGCCGCAACACGTGCATGGCAACATGGTCCACCAAGTGGCTGAGGCGATCCTGGACCTTGTCACGATCGCCTCGCTCGTGCTCCAGCCGGCTTGCCTGACCGCCTATCGTATCTCCCGCTTTCTGCAGCAACGCTGCCGATGCCTTGAGCATCTTTGTGGTTTATGCCTGTCGCTTTTGAAGCTCTGTGAACTCCCGCACATAAAGGAGGAGCATGCCACTCCTCTCCTCCTTGAGCTCATGGAGCTCCACGTTCTTGGCCCTGAGCTCCGCATCCTTGTCCTGGAGCTCCTATGTCAAGCGCCTCACCTCACACTCCGTGATCTAGTGCGCTGCCATGGAACCAGATAGAAGCAATGGGGAGAGGAAGCAAAGGGGGCAAAACGGCTGAAAGGCAACACAATCTATGGGAAGGCGGAGGGAGCCAGCCGAGGAGCGGGGTGAATCTTTTGGTTTTCACCATGGGAAAACACCAGTCGACGACTTTTCACATCAGGGAGCAGTGGGTTTTACAGGCGGAGTCATCATGACTAATAGCTGGCACGCCTGCTCCTGTCAATCAAAAAAATAGAAATCCCATCGCGCCTGCCGCACCCAAAGACCAGAGCAACGCCGCGGTGGATATTTAAATTTACATGCCGGCAAGGAGGTAAAAAAGGGGTGAAAAAACAAATGTGGCAGCGGCCTAGCTAATCGGACGCACTAGCCCAACTAGCTAGCCACCATGCTTCACTGATGTACTCGGCGGGAAAGGTGGTCTTTCGTGATTTGATGACTCATTTACTTGCTTCGGTGCTACGACCGAGGAGGACCCAGTAAACACATGGTAGGGTGTCCCACGTCTTGGCAAGGAAGAAAATATGTGTGCACCACCCGGGAGGACCCCGAAACTGCGTGGTAGGGTGTGCCATGTCTCGGCACGGAGGAAAAAATGTGTGTGTAAAAATATAGTGTGTCTGACGTACTACCTATGGTTTGACATCGAAACCCAGTCAGTCGGTCGAAAACGCCCCACTAGCCACACAACTTCATCATGCTAATGTGGCATGAAGGATAGGTGTGGTTAGCTCCGTCTCGACCAGCCACAACGTCTCTTGTTCTAGGCGATTCTTCAATTTTTTTCCAAGATTTTTTAGTTATAATAACACCACGGCAAGCTCGCATCGCTCTTCGTGTGCGCCCGTGCGTCTAAAGGAGACGATGGAGAGGAAAGAGAGATCACGTACATGGGACCCACCAGTAAGTGAGTCAACGGTCAAGCACGTGTTGACGAGCCACTCCTCTACTCTACTCAACGTAATACAATATAAAATCAAGTTATGGGGCAAAGCCAACAACCGTTGTTGTTTCAGGCTATTGACTTATGCTTTGTAGTCCAGGTTGCCAGTTCGAATCTTTCAGATTTGTTAGTTTTAGGTTGAAATTTGATCAATGACAAGTGGGACCCCCGTGTGTTGTTCCGATATTTCAGTGTAGGATGTTTTTTTGCACAAACACTTTGCACGGTTAGACAAGTAATGACACGAGTTACACTTATTTTGCAAGTTTAGGAACAAAAATGACAGCGGCATAGAATATCACATCCACCCCGTAGCTTAGATGCTATGGTGATATGAGTTTTTACGTCGTTGGAACTGAGATCCAATGGCTTGGGAGTAGTCTTTGTAATTATGTGCAATTTCCAAACTCTCCAAGGTTTTTTTTTGCAAATAAAACATGCATGCCTCGTGTGTGCCGCTGCATCTTGGATCCAACGTCTCCCAGTTGCCCATATTAGGTGCTCCCCATAGCTTAACTAGCCGCTACGGTGATATGAGCATCTAGGTCGTATGATCTATGATCAGATGCCACATGCGTAGTACTTGTACTTTCTGCGCAATTCCCACATTTAGGCATATATTGCAAAAACATCGAACCTCCTACTGTGAGCCGTTAGATCTCCAGGAACTCGTATCACCATAGAATATACGATGCATGGGCACCTCATATTCTCCTGTGCGAGAAAACATGAGGTGTTCTTGCAGCTTGGATGCTACGGTGATACGAGCTTCGAAGTCGTTTGATTTCAGATCCAATGGCATCTGAGCAATCTTTGTGCTTGTAAGCAGTGGTCGAACTCTTTGGAGCCTTTTTTGCAAAAAAACATTCGAACCACCAAGGAGTTGTTGGATCACAGATCCAACGGCTCAGAAGAGCTTGTATCACCAAAGCATCTAAGGTGTGGTAGCACATGATATTCTTACATACAGGAAAATATGAGGTCCTCCTTCATCTTAGATGCTACGGTGATACGAGCCTCGAGGTCGTTGGATATGGGATACAAGGGCATCTGGGTAGTTTTTGTACAAATTGTGTGCAATTCTCAAACTCATTAAGGTTTCCTATAAAAATGTTAAGACATCCTGTGTGCTGCTATATCTCAGATCTACAAGCTCCAAGCAACTCGTATCAGCATATAGCATCTAAGGTGTGGGGGCACATGCAATTCTCCTGGGGAGTGGGAGGGGTGCAAAACCAATCGGTGTTTGGGAGGGTGGGGACAAATGTAATGTTAAAAAAATATAATCTAAACAATCCTAAGTAGAGCTTCACAATTTAACCTAAGGTCAAGGGATTAACCCTCGACAATCTACATAGCTCCGCCTAAACACAACATTTGCATGTATGTAGTACTAGGCTTAATATTCATGTTTCAGTTTCCTGTTCATTTTGAATATTGAATTTAAGACCATTCATGTCTTACATTTTACTCCCTTCGTTCCTAAATATTAGTCTTTTTAGAGATTTCAAATGGACTGCCACATACAGATGTATATAGACATATTCTAGAGTGTAGATTCACTCATTTTGCTTGGTATGTAGTCACTTGTTTGAAATCTCTAAAAGATAAATATTTAGGAACAGAGAGAGTATTTTTGAATTCGTGTCATACATGCATGGTTTGGAAAAAATAGATGCACTATACTTACTGGATTGTTGTGGTATTCGTGTTTGTGTGTGTGTGTGTCACCATATGCTTGATACATACAAAGTTTTCTCACCACCATACCATTCATCTTTTGAATTTGAATTTGCAATGAAAAACTTACTAGGGATACCATGAAATGTGACATCCATGTTGAGATAACTATATCACAAACCCACTCTAATTCAAGAACTCGTCATAAATCAATTACCACGTTGAGATTACTATTTGCAAGGAAAATATGGGCAGTGTAATACATATAGATTCGTTTGGCAATTTAAAAGATTCCTTTCGTATTCTCGAATGGTAGGAGTAGCACCCAACGGCGTACCAGCCAGACCCAGGCTCGTGTTGATCCTTCAACAAAATACCCGGGCTCGTGTCCTTCTGGTGGCGTGCGCGGTACGCACATTAGCCAACCCCAACCAGTCGAGCCTCCGGGTTTTCAGTCGAAATATTTGGCGGCCAGAATTCCAGCCCTAGAAAATCCCCTCATGTCCCCGGTCCATAATGACTACCGATGAACAATGGAGCGATGCTTTGGTAACTAGACAATGTTACCTACTGTACCGAGCACGGTTCAATTCCCTCGGTCACCGGTACCCAAGGTCACCCGTCAACTCCATTGCCTAGTACTAATAGGAGTACTACACCAGGATGAGCACAGAATTGAGCCCCATTTGTTTGTGTCTAGTACCTGAGTTAATATATCGGACAATGCACTGATACGGAGAGAGTATCCTTTTACTCTGCATATATAACTTGTCTGAAGTCTAACTAAGCAAAATGTTTGACCAAATCCTTTCTTAAGAAATATTAACATCTACAACTGTAAAAATGTATCACTTGAAAATTTATTGCATGATGCAGGTTATGATATTGTTTCGAATCCTGATTTTTAATTTCCGAAAATCCAAAGTGAGCGGAAATTCATGAAACTGAGCATGGTCTCGTGATATGGCACAGATATGTTGTCGTATTTTTTTGTTCAATTTGAGACAAGATGCTTTCACAATTCAAACCTTGGGTGTTTATGTGCCGCCACGAGTCCCGCTTCTCATCGGCAGGTGCCATCCGAGCAAGCGTGTGAGTCGACGGGAGGCGTGCGAGCAGACCGCTGCGCCGGCTAATTGGGAGGCATGTGAGCAGGCCGCTGCGCAGGCTCACCGGGAGGCGAGCCCTTTGAGCAGGCTCCGCTGCCCACCTTCGTCTCAACTGCCCCCACTTTTAATGGTGCCGGTGCCACAGTTTAAAATCACCCCCGCACTACCCGGTATCGCTACAATCTTCTCTCTTCCTCTCCGATTCTCCTGACGTCTACCTCCAACCAGCCTGACCTAACCGTATGCCATGCCGCATCACGATGGTCTTCCCTTCGTCTTCTAGTTTCTTGAGGAAGACACCGTGCTTTTGGATGAGCTTGAACTGGCCTTGCGGGAAGACGCCGCGCCTATCCCCACTCTCGTCGCCCCGACTGTGCCAGCGCCCATCCCCATGGCATTGATGGACTGGGAGCCGCACATTGTCACTGAGCTTGATGCCACGGGGTTCCACGAGGTCCCCGCCGACTTTCACGCGCCCGTGCACCTGCCTGCGCATGCACTGACGTGCGCCTGTGCCGGTGCCCATGAACACGAATGTCTCCTACGTGTCGTTGCCAGCGCCTATCCCCGTGCGGGTGCAAGTGCCCCCCTCAGCGGCATGGATGGCCGTCGTCGACCGCTTCCTTGCACCAACGCCAGTCGCCTCCTCCCGCCAGTTGACTCACTCCTGGGGACCGAGGTCCAGAACATTCTGGCCTTCCTTGAAGCTAGGACCAATGTCCAGGAGTATGCCAACAACAGTGCAAGATGCCACTGTCACCGTCCCGTCGATTAGTGGCCTGACGACACATGGAGCATGGCAGAGGAGCCGCTTCCCACCGCAAGACGCCGCCGCCGCCGTGTAATCTTAATTTGCCATGAAAAATGTTCGGATTGCCATGCTTAAAATCCGAATGTTTATCATTTCCCTTTATTTTAGATCGATTGTCGTATGAATGTAAAGTCGGAGTCGAACTAAATGAAATCTATGGTTTGATCGATTGAATGTTCTGCTAGAGTTGTATCAAGTTAGATATAAAACGACATCAAGCCACATGTATTCCTTCTCATCGCAAACATTTCATATTAAATACCATGTCAATTCCAAATATTTTCTTAGGGAAGTCAATTCCAAATACTTGTAGGGCGCGACCAGTCCCCTTCTTCGAGCACTAGGCAATACATCTATTTATCAACGCATTTAATTATTACGGAGTAGTAGATATATATATACAATACTCCCTCCGTATCAAAATAAGTGTCTTAACCTTAGTACAATTTTGTACTAGAGTTAGTATAAAGTTGAGACACTTATTTTGGGACGGAGGTAGTACTAGATAACTCGTCTGTCACAGTCACTTTTGTTCCTAAGCTTGTTACATGTATAATCTATATCTATACCATCTATACCAAAGGGGAAGATCCAATTAATCTCGGCTATCAAATCATGTCAATCCAATGACCTAGACTGCTTCAATGTTGAGTGCTCAACACGTTTAGCATGCAGTTAATTTCATGCCAAAAATAGTGCTAATCACATAATATCCTACTTAATATCCGCATGCACTTAATATACTTCCAAATTAACGTGCATTGCACATACACATTGACTAGTACTACTAGTACGTGAAACTGCTGCCGTAACTTGTGAACGCGTCCAGATATGGTCAACGGCAGCATCGCCCACGAGTTCTTCGTGTCCCGTGCGTCTAAACGTAAAAGGGGAGGAGAGAGAGAGAGAGAGCAGACATGGAACCCACTAGTAAGTGAAGGCGAATAGTACGTGCTAACAAGACGGTCCCACTAATGTACTAAAAATTATATTAAAACATGTTATCCATTAAATAGGCTATGGTAATATAAAAACATTATATCAGCAAAGGGGGGTACAACAAAACGTTGTTGTACTATGTCGCCTATTGACGTGCAGCTTGAAGGCCCTGGTCGCATGTTCGATCCTTTTTAATTTTTAATATATATATGGGTCCAAATTTGTTCCATGACAGGTGGGCCCCTCGGTGTGTAGTTTGTAGCACTTTAATTTGTGGGTTGAAATTTGTTCCATTATAGGAGGACTACTGGTGTGTAGTTTTGTAGCTTATTTGCAACAATTAAAGAAAGCAACAGAGTTTTTTGCAAAAATACCATGGTGCGACGTTGAAGGTGAGAAAGGACGTGCGAGAGAGCGATGACGAGGTAGAGGGAAATCAATTGGGGGAGGTGCGGGGGTTGCAACGGTGCTTGGAGTAGTTGTGGGCCGAATCCTATGAAAATATAATATAAACCCACCGGAATAAATGCCTTCACAAATTAATCCAAGGTTGGAGTCCCCCTCGCAATGTAAGTAGCCCCGGCTCTGTGAGGGATGGAGAGGTAGCTTCAATGTGTGGAAGATACGGCGTGAGAAAGCGAGGTCAACCGAGACACAGATAGAGAGAGAGACAAAGTGAGTGTGGTCCGGCATTCGTTGAAAAGATATATATGCTCTGGAGAGATATTGCCCGATTGAGATTTTGGGAAGGGTGTCGGCCATAAGATAGAGCTTGAGAGATGATCCAGTCACAGACATCTAGATATATTTTGTGTGTGGGAGGAAGCAAGGTCAATCGATTACATATATAAAGGGAGAGAGATTGAGCGAGTGTGGGTTGTCTGCGACCAAAAGAGTGAGACGGGTTGGAGAGAGTGACCTGGATAGACAATGTGTGTGAGAGAGTATACAATATGAATATGTCGAATTGGGCTCAAACATGGAGATATATCGTTCGTGTACGAGAAAGAGCAAGGTCAATATATATATATATATATATATATATATATAGAGAGAGAGAGAGAGGGAGAGAGAGAGATTGAGCAAGCATGGCCCGCCATGAGGTCGAAAGAGTGGGAGCGGCTTGGATGGACTGACCTAGGTTGACAATCTGCGTGAGAGAGTATAGAGTGTGTTGATCGAGGCCCGGACAGGGAGATATATCATTTGTGTGTGGAAGAAAGCGAGGTTAATTGAGACTTGGATAAAGAGAGCGAGATTGAACGAGTGTGGCCTGCCGTGCGAAAGAAAGACCGAGACAGTCTCGAGAGAGTTACCTAGATAGAGAATGTGTGTGGGTGCACACAAGAGGGGGTGTATACATAGGCAATGCATGTATCTAGCAAGAGAGGGTGGGAGGGAGAGAGAGAGAGAGAGAGAGAGCTTGGCATGGAGTGCAATGGAGGGTGTGTGAGGTAGATACATTTGGTAATAGAGTGGAAAAGGGGGGTTGTGTAGTTGAGAGAGTTAGAGATTGAAACATGGAGAGAAAGAATGAACGTGTGTTGGAAACTGATAGCTTCCTAAGGTGGTTAGGAGAGGAAGATTGATCAATACAGGAAGTATGTAGCGTGTGTGCCGGGGGGGGCTAAAAACAACATTTGATTGTAGATAGTACGAGACTTAATATTGACGTTTCAATTTAGTGTACATTGTAAGATTTGAATTGAGGACTATGCATATGGCTTCTGTAATTATTTCGAATTCGTACCATACTAGGTTTGGAAATTTTGACATTGACTCCATTGTTGTGCTATTTTGTAGGTCATATGTTTGAATCCACCCAAAGTTTTCTCACAACCATGGTGTTCATCATATACATATGAATTTGTATTAAAAAGGTAGTGTGGATACCGTGATATGTGAAATCCACGTTAGAATCGGAGATCGCTATGTGACACACACTCTAATTCAAATAACTCCTCATTAATTAACTTATAGTATCTTGTTTCGAATGACTAATTATTTGCAAGGAAAACACGAGCATGGTAATACATACAGATTCGTTTGCAAATGGAAGAAGATTCGTTTGCATTCTCAAATGTAGGTGCACCAGGAAGACCATGGTCGTGTCGTGGTGGTCGTGTCTG
>NC_041383.1:350412709-350418666 GCF_002162155.2 Triticum dicoccoides | reverse complement strand
ACGACAACGAAATAAGTTTGCGCTTCCATGTTTTGGATTGAAATATCTGGCGGCCCCAACTCTAGCCCTGCAAAATCTCCCTTCTCCACCGTCCCCTTCCGCGCCCAGAGCCCTCAAATCCCTAATTTTCCGCCAACCCAAGCAAAGTTCGAATCGCCCCTCGCCTCGATTCTTTCCCCACCTCTGTGCCGGATAACGACGACGAAGATGACGGTCGCGCTTCACCACCACACCAGAGCTACCTCATCTAAGCCCTCGTCCACCGCATCGGGTGTTCCACCGACAACGTCGGCCGCCGCAACTGACATGCCTCACAGACACCGACTTCCAACGCATCAGGTGCTCTTCACCAACGCCATCTCCCACCTCACCAGGGCTACTTCACTGAGCACATCGTCGCACCTCCGCCCCCCGAGGTCGTTGGGGCTTCACCAACGGTCCCGTCCAACGCACCGTAGTGCTCCATTGCCACTCAAGATCTGCATCCGTGCATGGCCCGCCAACGCCAGTGCATCACCCTCAACGACTCTGAAGTGACCTGCACTCTAGCTAGGCAAGTATACCCAAACGCCGGCCCGAACTAGGTATCCACATATCACTCCCTTGTGCACCGTTCCGATGATGTTTGGATATCCTTTCACTACTCTCTTAGCTTACATGCCTATGCAACTCTAACTTTAACTCTTATTTCTTCTGCAGATATCATCTGAAACAAGCAAAACCATTTTTAGCGAAGCATGATGGCACTACGGGATCTAGTACACATCCTGCACACCGGTATAACCTTGTAAGTACTTGTCCTCCGGTACAACAGCAAGGTCGATTCCTCTTATTTGATCAACCATTCGCCATGTCAAAAATGCAGAGGGGGTGCAAGGAGCACAAGGCATGCACATCCAAACAAATGGTAACATGGACTTGTACCTGGAACATCCCAAGTGCAAGCAGAGCTGCAGTGAGTCTGTACAACGAGCTAGCGTAAGTCCCTGCATTTCATTTAATTCGTGCTGGCCTGCGTGTATGATTTGTGTGTAGTGGCGGATCCACGAATTCAAGTTACCAGGGGCGAAAACTTAACTTAAAAAATATGAAGGCACTTGCACTCCGGAAATCGACATAACTTGAGAAATGTGAATCTACATGCACTTTGAAAACCAGCTTATGATAAAAAGTATTTCCAGATTATAAAACACTAAATGATGTAAGCACCAAAAAATACAAAATGCAACATGGTGTACAAGGACTACTAGGTCTGTACTTGCATGAATTATTTGTTCTCTGGCTGAAAATATCGAAGTATAACCACACCTATAACCAGTGCGCAAACTGCATATCAATATATCTATCCCGCAAAAGTATGCCAAGAGTTTCAAACAACAGATTATAAAAGTATTTATGCTACATTGTCATGATACGGGGACTTTCTGGTAGATCGCTCGACGTTTCCTCAAGCCTTGAAAATGTACTATAATTTGCTTGTCATGAATGCCTGCAAATTTCTATGTCTCTGTCAACATAGCAAATCATCATTAGACACTAAATCCTTCAATGGGAGCTTGCAAAATGCTTGCATTAGATCCCTCATTAGACACTATATGTTCATCACCAAGAGCATGTAAAATGTTTGCATTAAATCCTTCATTAGCAGTCTGTTCATTGGACACTTCAGTCTCAAGAACAACATGAGCTTGTATGTTTGCACCGGAAACTTGATTAGATACATCAAGTTCAGTCAGTTCAGTGTTGATTGGGGGAGATATAAAATAAGCAGAAATTGGTTTCATTTTCTCATAGATTCCCTACATACAAGAAGTTTTACAACACCGTCAGGTTTAACTATTGGCCAGAAATTGAACAGTTGAAGTAGATATAATCAGGGATGTGATGTACTTGCTCGTTGTGCATGCTGATCTTCAAGCTGCGACTGTCCATTTGCGCAAGCTCGATGCCATGCCCATGCTGCTGCCACTGCCTCCCATGCAGGCTACACCTAGGGTTTGATCTTCATCTTCTTGTCCTTCCATTTGCTTGAAGCCCGACGACCGACGTTCAACGAGGGAGCGAGGGAGTGCTGTGTCGGTCTGTCCAGTGGCGGCTAGGTTAGGAGTGAACCAGACTGGAGGCTGGAGCGAATGAATCAGGATTTTTCCTGCTGTCGATCGATATGGGAGGCGCTCGTTTGGGACGCGAGCCTGCTATAGGACCTGCCTTGCACTTATGTTATTGGCCCATCCAAATTGAAATATTTTTATTCATTTTTACATTGCCTACTCGTGCGTTGGGACGAACAATACTAGCCTGGGCCAACCTGGAAGACTTAAACTAGGTGCACACTTTCGAGCCACTCGAGGCGGCCGCCCATACCAGCCCCTACGGTGGCGTCGCCCCTTTTTGCGTGTATGATTGGGGTAGTGAAAAATATTCGAGTGGCGCTTTTGATTTACCCACAGAATGGTTGAATTGCTTGTTTCTATGAACTGAGTTCGCCAATAATGTGAACGATGCCAGTCTTTTCATCCTATTGTAGATTTCTTAGATCTCGATATGCCAAATGTAATCGCATGAAATATACAGTAAAAGCCAGTGTGATGTGTGTGGCTACAACTAGTCTGACAACCCATCCTCATATACCATATCAAGGATGCACCATCTTATCAGATTAACCATTCAACTTACCAATGATGTGTGGGAAGAAAGAAGTATCGGGACTGCGTATCCAAGCAATTGATGACATGGACTCCTTCGTAGAACCTTGTAAGCAAAAAAAGAAGTTGTAGTGCGCTTGTACAAAGAGCTAGCATAAGTTCATTACCTGCTTCTCAGAATTTTAGTTAGCCACTTATTGCAAAATTGTTCAATTAAGTTTCTTGGCTTAATTTAGTTTTCTACTGATTACACAATGCCATAGCCTATTAATCCTATTATAGACTGCACCTATTTATGTTTGATAGTTACTGTTAAGAATTACCTGTTTGCTTGAACTTAAATAGCTACTTAAGCATGTAGATAGCTGGTCATATGTACTTCTAGGGTGCAGCAGAATTCACGTGTAATTTACGTTTTGATACCTGTTTGTTTAAATGGTTTGCTGTTATCACTTGTAGCACTAGTAATGTTTGCATGTTCATAGGTACACAACTGTCAGGTTTATATGAGGGACATCATCTTTTTAACTTATTTATGTGTGTTGGAACCATTTTGCTTACATCAAAGAAATTTACAGAAGTATGTGTTGCTGGTAAACGGTACTGACTTGTTACTTTAATATGTTGCCAAGAACTTGTTACTTTTACTAGTTCATGTGTAATTAAATACGTTGCCAAAACTGGTTAGTTTTACTAGTTTGATGTTAGTTTCTTATGGCTCTTGCAACACTTTATTTATGATTGCTAACATTAAAGTTTGTAGGATCCAACTGAAACTCTGTTGGGACAACAGGTATGTTTTCGAAACTTCCTTGTTTACCTGGTTTGCTGTTGTAACTTGTTGCTATAATCATCTTACCAAGTTCAAGTTTTCAGGATCCAATTGGAAGTCCAATTGCACAACAGGTATATTTTCAAAAATATATTTGTGTAATAGGTTTGCTGTTGTAACTTGTTGCTCTAATTAAGTTACTGACTACTCAACTTTTCAGGATCCAAGAGAAACTCCAATGCCACAACAGGTTCGTTTTGCAAAACTTGTTTGTTTAACTGCTTTGCTGCTGCAACCGGTTGCTCTAATCACATTACTGGCTACTCAACTTTTCAGTATCCAAGAGAAACTCCAATGCCACAACAGGCACCTTTTGCAAAACTTGTTTGTTTAATTGCTTTGATGCTGCAATCGATTACAATGATGTTAATAACTACTTTTCAGCATCCAATTGAAACTCTTTAATTCCTTGTTTGTTTAACCGGTTCGTTGTTATAACTCCCAGTTTAGATGTTTTGCTGACTTCAACTTTTCAGAATCCAATCAGAACTTTAATGGCCAAACAGGCTACCCCAAGATCAAAGAGCGAGGACCCCATCGACATTGTATCATCCCAAAGCGGTGGCACCAGCCCAATCATGCATCATGAATTGCCAACTACTGATGCTCTAGAGGCTAAACTATTGGTCAAAAGAGATTCTACTTCTGCACTTAGAGATGAAGTTGACATGTTGAGAAAGCAAACAGCACAATCACAAGCAGTACTCAAGACAACCATTAAATATTTGGTGGATTTCAAAGCGAAGCAAGCTGAGACTGACCGCATTGTTAAGGTCCTGAAGGAAAAAAGGAAATTAAATTCCCACTTGGTAAATCATAGGTGAAATGTTCTTTCCATAGTTGAATAACCTTTGTGTTGTTTGTTCATGTAATCGATCAAACCATTTGTTTTAGAGATCATGTAATAATTGTTTTTTGTTTTTTTGGGTTGTAAATTATTTTTTGAATACAAGTCTGTATTAATTGATAAGGCTCTAAGACATCTCATTTTGATTGTTGTGCCAGACCTACAAATATGACAATCGGGCTGAATGTGCATTCAACAATAATAGTAGTATAAATGGTCCTTAAGTGGCATGCATCTGAAAGGGCCAAGATGATGTACTAGCTTTGCTAAAAAAGGATGCTCTTCTAGCAAAAAAAAGTACAACGGCCTAGCTTATGTATGTTAGTTGATATTATTGATCCATATACTCTATAAGTGTTTATATGTCTGTTAGTTTTGTACATTATTGGTTGATTGACTCGGTATTTTGAATCTTCAGACATTGCTTGTGTACATATCTTAATGGGAGTACACACTATGCTACATGTGACTCTTGAGTTGGAGATAAAGTGGTTTCAAATATTCGAATTCACCTTAAACTAGATTCTAGCTTCTGAATTCGAGTATCAGCATTTGTAAATAATATTCATATATGAAAGTGGAATACATCTTTGTCATGCTTTTGAAGATATATAAAAATGCATATAATGATTTATAAATATTCATATAGGAATACAAAATGGATTCGAATTTAGTTGCCATGGTAAACGTGGATGCTTATTGTCCCGAAATTCGAAAGAAGCAGCAAAATGTCCACTCCCACGTCGGCTTCCCGAAGACAGTGTTTGGGAGATGGAAATTATTGTCTACCCCTTACACGAACAATCCATTGGCCTGGTTTCCACTGCTCTCAATAGGGGTAGGTTAGTAGCTTCAACTAGACATGACACGACCGCCACTGAGCCCATTCTGACACGGTGGGCGCCAAACATGGGCGGCAAAACACATTTGATTCAAGCTCGTTCGAAAGACGTCTATCTCTTCCTCCATTTCCCCATTCATACAAGGTGGGCAGCAAAACAAACTCGACTCGGCCGAAATCGATGTAGGAAAATAATTTCATTAGGGGTAGGTTTGTAACTTCACTCGGACGTGACACAACCGCCCTAGATGTCAGCCCCGTCCATACACCGTGGGCGCCAATACACCCTCTCCTCGCCCGAAATCGCTCTGTGCAAATATTGGGGAGATGTGAGATTACCGTCCTATCCACAACCGACGAGACGCCCAAATTTTAAACGGGGGATAAGTTCGTAACTTTCCCATATTTCAGACAGGCGTGTCCCAGAAACATGGTTCCCCGTACCTCTCCCTCAATTTCCCATTAATACACCGTCCGTGCTAGAACACCATCCCCACACCAGCCTCCTTCGTCCACCACCCCATCCATCGCCGACATCCTCCACCCCATCCATCGCCACCATCCTCCACCATGTCGGAGCGCCTACCAAGACCGTGTCGTCCACTGCTAGAGATGGACGTTTCTCATCCACGACGATGGACCAGGAGCCTTGCATCGCGCCCTCTCATTTCATCGGCACCATCGTCCTCTTTGCAGGGGCCACTCACATGACCTTCTCATCCACCGCAACGGGACTTATCCCCCGATGCACATGTCTACCGTCGCAGACAGGCGCGTCCCAGAAACATGGTT
>NC_041383.1:350370797-350412173 GCF_002162155.2 Triticum dicoccoides | reverse complement strand
GTACCTCTCCCTCCATTTTCCCATTAATACACCTTCCGTGCTAGAACACCATCCCCACACCAGCCTCCTTCGTCCACCACCCCATCCATCGCCGACGTCCTCCACCCCATCCATTGCCACCATCCTCCACCATGTCGGAGCGCCTACCAAGACCGTGTCCTCCACTGCTAGAGATGGACGTTTCTCATCCACGGCGATGGACCAAGAGCCTTGCATCACGCCCTCTCACTTCATCGGCACCATTGTCCTCTTTGCAGGGGCCACTCACATGACCTTCTCATCGACCGCAATGGGACTTATCCCCCGATGCACATGTCTACCGTCGCAGATCTGCTTCAACACCACCGACAGCCATCGCACCACCGATGCCTACACGGCGCCGCAAGCGAGGTGGTACTTCATATTTGCTCAACTTTTTGATCTCAACCAGAAAATAGATCGTAACTTGGTTACTGTACTTTCTTTTCAGCTCTTAGAATTTAGTTCTGAGTTTGAAGCAAACAATGGATGGTAAATAGTGTTTCTATAGTTTGCAACTTTAAATCTGCCATGGCATAGTCATAATAGGGTTTAATTGATCATGCTTAGGGTTTAATTGATCATGTTGGTTCCGTGGTGGTTTCTTTAATAGAAATCGGAGGGGAAACCCTCTTTTGCTCAAAAAAATGCTTAGGATTTCTCCCTTTTATGATCACTGTTTTGAGGAAGGTATATGGTGGGTGTATGGTACCGGCGAAAGTTGTGCAATACAACAGAGGCTAGCAATTGTGGAAGGGTGAGAGTGCGTATAATCCATGGACTCAACGTTAGTCACAAAGAACTCACATACTTGTTGCAAAAATCTATTAGTGTTCAAAACAAAGTACTACATGCATGCTCCTAGGGGGATAGATTGGTAGGAAAAGACCATCGCTCGTCCTCGACCGCCACTCATAAGGAAGACAATCAAAAAATATCTCATGCTCCAACTTCGTTACATAACGGTTCACCATACGTGCATGCTACGGGAATCACAAACCTCAACACAAGTATTTCACAAATTCACAATTACTCCACTAGCATGACTCTAATATCACCATCTTCATATCTCAAAACAATCATAAAGAATCAAACTTCTCATAGTATTCAATGCACTTTATATGAAAGTTTTATTATATCCCTCTTGGATGCCTATCATATTAGGACTAAATTTATAACCAAAGCAAATTACCATGTTGTTCTAAAATACTCTCAAAATAATATAAGTGAAGCATGAGAGTTCGTCAATTTCTATAAAATAAGGCCACCATCGTGCTCTAAAAAGATATAAGTGAAGCACATAAGAGTATTCTAATAAATCACGATTCATGTGTGTCTCTCCCAAAAGGTGTGTACATCAAGGATGATTCTGGTAAACTCAAAAGTAAAGACTCAAATCATATAAGACGCTCCAAGCAAAACACATATCATGTGGTGAATAAAAATATAGCCTCAAGTAAAGTTACCGATAGACGAAGACGAAAGAAGGGATGCCTTCCGGGGCATCCCCAAGTTTAGGCTCTTGGTGGTCCTTGAATATTACCTTGGGGTGCCTTGGGCATCCCCAAGCTTAGGATCTTACCACTCCTTATTCCATAGTCCATCAAATCCTTACCCAAAACTTGAAAACTTCACAACACAAAACTCAACATAAAATCTTATAAGCTCTGTTAGTATAAGAAAATAAATCACCACTTTAAGGTACTGTTGAAAACTCATTCTTTATTTATATTGGTGTAATATCCATTGTATTCCAACTTTTCCATGGTTCATACCCCCGATACTACCCATAGATTCATCAAAATAAGCAAACAACACATAGAAAACAGAATCTGTCAAAAACTGAATAATCTGTAGTAATCTGTAACTCTTGAATATTTCTGTAACTCCAAAAATTCTGAAAAATGGGAAAACCTAAGCAATTTTGTGCGCCAATCCAGAGCAAAAAGAATCAGATCAAAAGCACGTTTCAATAAAATTCCGAAAATTATTTACTCGGCGCAAAAGTTTCTATTTTTCAGCAGGATCAACACAACTATCATCGTAAGCCATCCTAAAGGTTTAACTTGGCACAAACACTAATTAAAACACAAACCTCATCTAACCAGTGGCTAGATGAATTAATTATTACTAGACAGGAACAAAAAGAAAAGAACAAAAATAAAATTGGGTTGCCTCCCAACAAGCGCTATTGTTTAACGCCCTTAGCTAGGCATAAAACACAAATAGATCTAGGTATTGTCATCTTTGGTATGAAATTCTTCAATTGCACACGTATAACCCTTAGGATATTCTTGGGTTTTATCAATGATCAAACCCCTAGGCAAGAAATCAAGACATCCTTTCGTGGCAAAAGTGTCGGGGAAACTGATCCACGAACACCTATGGGGATCAGCGGACCGAGCCCCTTTAGATTCGGTGAGGGCGGAGGTTGAACAAAGAGCGGATCGAGGCAGTACACGCGGGCGGTTTTACCCAGCTTCGGGCCGCACGGATGCGTAAAACCCTACTGCTGCTTGTTTGTGTGTATTGAATCTTTGCTCAGGAGCGATCGACGCTATCAGACTGAGCGTGGGAGTGTTTCTGGTGTTTCGAATGAGCCAAACCGGCCCACCCTTCTACGTTGCGCTTGGGCCTCCTTTTATACTCTCAAGGGGTTACCCACAGGTGGCAACGTAGACTAAAAGGGTAGAAATGGAAAAGGATGCGGTAGGTGCAGCAACCGCTACTGTGGATACAGTGCACCCTACCTAACTCTGACGGTAGGGGACAAGGGCATTAAATGCATGTCTGAGTCTCCTAAACAGTGCAAAAGGTGACCGTTAGGAGCGCCACCGTTTGCCACGATGGCCTTCTCTTCATCTCCACTTGCCACCACGTACCCCTAGCTGCACGGCCTCCTGCCACGTGTGCTTGGGAGAGTCCTAGAGCGACACGTTAGCAGGTGTGCTGGAGCACGAGCACGAAGTGGGGGTTTCCCGCGGCAAGCTCCTTGCCGCGGCCGTCGTCTTGTCGCGTCCGGAAGCTTGTCGCTCGCCGGATCTTGCCGGGACGCAGGGCGCGTCGCGGCAAGCTTTCTTGGTATGCCTTGAGTGGCCTTCCCGGCAAGCTCCTCTTGCAGGGGTCTTGTCTCTTCCCGGCAAGATCCTCTTGCCGGGGCCTTGGTTGGCCTTCCCGGCAAGCTCCTCTTGCCGGGGCCTTGGTTGGCCTTCCCGGCAAGCTCCTCTTGCCGGGGCCTTGGATGGCCTTCCCGGCAAGCTCCTCTTGCCGTGGCCTTGGTTTGAGTACTTTGTTCTTGAATGGTCTTCAAGGGAACCACGGAGGGTCTTGGCGGTCACCCGGCAAGCCTTGCCGCGGGACGCTGCGACTGCCCGTGCACGAGTTCGGGATACTGGGGTACCCCTACTCTAGTACACCGACAAAAAGGTTCCTTTATAATATCGAGAAAATTGGGGTGAACACTAATCGTTTTATGATCTTCGTTTTCCTTACTAGAAGATTCACCCTTATTCTTAGGAACATAAATAAACTTGGCAGTCTTAGTAGGGGGGAGATTTTGACTTGTTTTAATGGAGGAAAAAGCGGAACCCAAGTTGGTAATAATATCCTCTAGTTTACCAATTCTAGCAGAAACTTGATTTATCTTTTCATTAACTATAGGTTCCTTTTCTTTAAGATTCTTTAAAGTAACTCCCACCTCAGATCCATATTGAGTAATATGATCATGAATCTTTTTATCCAAAGTTTCAATCAACTGAACAGTAGCAATTTTATTCTCAATAATATCAATCCTTTGCATCACATGTTCCAAAGTTAAAACAGTTCCTTTGATCAAAAGAGGTGGTGAGCCTAACAAATCCATCATGGCATTGTAAGAATCACAAGTATGGCTCCCGAAGAAATTTCCCCCGGTAATAGTATCTAGAACATATCTATTCCAAGGAGTAACGCGCACATAAAAATTGCGAAGAAGAATGGCAATAGATTGCTTTCGAGTAGACCTATTTTGGGCATTGCAAATTCTATACCGAGCATCTTTTAAAAAATTTCCCTCCCTTTGTTTAAAATCGAGGACTTCATTATTGGGAGTACTAACAATGATAGGAGGACTAGCCATGAAGGCAAATCAAGCGATCTAACACACGAGCACACAAAAGGCAAGCGAAGAAGACGAACGAAAGAGGGGCGAAGAAAAGGCAAATCTTTTCGTAAAACGTTTTAGAAGTGGGGGAGAGGAAAACGAGAGGCGAATGGCGAATATTGTAATGCAAGAGATGAGAGTTTATGATGGGTACTTGGTATGGCTTGACTTGGCGTAGATCTCCCTGGCAATAGCGCCAAAAATCGGCAAGTTGACGGGAGACAAATCTTCACTTGACTTGGCGTAAATCTCCCCGGCAACGGCACCAGAAATCCTTCCAGCTACCTCTTGAGCGTGCATTGGTTTTTCCCTTGAAGATGAAAGGGTGATGCAGCAAACTAGAGTAAGTATTTCCCTGAGTTTGAGAACAAAGGTATCAATCCAGTAGGAGAAAATGCACAAGTCACCGAATACCTGCACAAACAGTCAAACAAACTTGCACCCAACACGATAAAGGGGTTGTCAATCCCTTCACGGTTACTTGCCAAAGTGAGATCTCATAGAGATAGATAAACGATAAAGTAAATATTTTTGGTTTATAGATCGGAAAGTAAAAGATTGCAAAATAGTAGATCGGAAACTAATATGCCGGAAAAGAGAACTTATATGATGGAAAAGAGACCGGGGGCCATAGGTTTCACTAGTGGCTTCTCTCAAGACAAATAATACGGTGGGAGAACAAATTACTGTCGAGTAATTGATAGAAGAGCGCATAATTATGATTATATCTAAGGCAATGATCATGAACATAGGTATCACATCCGTGTCAATTAGACCGAAATGATTTTGCGTCTACTACTATTACTCCACACATCAACCGCTATCCAGCATGCATCTAGAGTATTAAGTTCATAAAGAACAGACTAACTCATTAAGTAAGATGACATGATGTAGAGGAATTAACTCAAGCAATATGATGAAAACCCCATCTTTTTATCCTCGATGGCAACAATACAATACGTGCCTTGTTGCCCCTACTGTCACCGGTAAAGGACACCACAAGATTGAACCTAAAGCTAATCACTTCTCCCATTGCAAGAAAAACCATCTAGTAGGCCAAACTAAACCGATAATTCGAAGAGACTTGCAAAGATATCAAATCGTGCATATAAGAATTCAGAGAAGATTCAACTAATATTCATAGAGAATCTGATCATAAATCCACAATTCATCGGATCTCATCAAACACACCGCAAAAGAGTATTACATCGAATAGGTCTCCAAGAACATTGAGGAGAACATGGTACTGAGAATCAAACAGAGAGAAGAATCCATCTAGCTACTAGCTATGGACCCATATGTCCGTGGTAAACTACTCATGCTTCATCAAAAGGGCAATGGTGTTGATGTAGAAGCCCTCCATGATCGAATCCCCCTCCGGCAGGACGCCCAAAAAGGCCCGTAGATGGGATCTCATGGGTACAGAAACTTGCGGCGATGGAAAAGTGTTTTTGTGGCTCCCCCTGATGGTTTTAGGGTATAAGAGTATATATGGGCGAAAGAATTAGGTCAGGAGACCCATGAGGGGTCCACAAGATAGGGGTGCGCCCTACCCCCCTGGGCACGCCCTCCATCCTTATGGCCGCCTCGTGGCTCCTCCGACTTCATCTCCAAGTCTCCTGGTTTTCTTCTGGTCCAAGAAAGATCATCATGAAAGTTTTATTCCGTTTGGTATTCCTTTCTGTGAAACTCTAAAACAGGCAAAAAAACAGAAACTGACACTTGGCTCTAGGTTAATAAGTTAGTCACAAAAATAATATAAAATAGCATAATAATGCATATAAAACATCCAAAACATATAATATAATAGCATAGAACAATAAAAAATTGTAGATACATTGGAGACGTATCAGCGTGCAGCAGCCACTAAGCCAACCCGATTTATCTTGAGATACGTCCTCAACACTCAGCAGCCACTCCTCATCACCCATTTTCTAATTGATTCATTACTCATTAGGTAGGACTGTTGTCGGTGTCAAAACCGGCGGATCTCGGGTAGGTGGTCCCGAACTGTGCCTCTAGGTGGATGGTAACAGGAGACAAGGGACACGATGTTTTTACCCAGGTTCGGGCCCTCTCGATGGAGGTAAAACCCTACTCCTGCTTGATTAATATTGATGATATGGGTAGTACAAGAGTAGATCTACCACGAGATCGGAGTGGCTAAACCCTAGAATCTAGCCTATGGTATGATTGTTGTTCGTCCTACGGACTAAAACTCTCCGGTTTATATAGACATCGGAGAGGGCTAGGGTTACACAGAGTCGGTTACAATGGGAGGAGATCTTAATGTCGTATCGCCAAGCTTGCCTTCCACGCCAAGGAAAGTCCCATCCGGACACGGGACGGAGTCTTCAATCTTGTATCTTCATAGTCCGGGAGTCCAGCCAAAGGTCATAGTCCGGCCATCCGGACACCCCCTAATCCAGGACTCCCTTAGTAGCCCCTGAACCAGGCTTCAATGACGACGAGTCCGGCGCGCAAGTTGTCTTCGGCATTGCAAGGCGGGTTCCTCCTCTGAATATTTCATAGAAGATGTTGAACACCAGGGTAGTGTCCGGCTCTGCAAAATAAGTTCCACATTCCTTCGTAGAGAGAATAATATTTGTATTAATCGGATCTGCTGACGTATTCCGTGGCGTGACATCATGCCACAGCCAGGCTCTTTATTTATTTTATTGTTCCACCTCAGCGCGTTTAGCGAGGCGGTTTCCTTGGCACGTCTTGTCAAAGCAGAGATCGTGTCCCCTTATTCCGGGATTCTCATCAATACGGGTGTGAGTAACCGAACCGCGCCATTAACCGCGGCGTTTGGGGGATAAGCGAGTTTTATTAGGCTAGTGGGGGGCTCGTAGTGTTGGCCTCCCATATAAGGGATAAGAATCCGCCCTTTCCATTCACGCCCTCTTCCTCCTCTGCTTATCCGTCCCTGCGCGCTCAAGCTCCAGCGCCCAAGCCCGCACTTCCCACCTCGACCTTCTCCAACCATGTCAGGAGCGGGAGGTAGATGGATGGCCTCCTCCGTCACGGAGGGACAAATCAAAAACCTGAGGGAGGCCGGATACTTGTCTAACGACATTGTGCACCGGCTCCCAGATGTGGGGCAACTCACTCCCACCCCCATGCCCCATGAGAGGGTTGTTTTTCTTCCCCATTTCCTCCGCGGACTGGGTTTTCCTCTTCACCCGTTCGTCCGGGGGCTCATGTTCTACTACGGCCTGGACTTCCACGACCTGGCCCCGAACTTCATCCTCAATATCTCGGCGTTTATCATCGTGTGCGAGGCCTTCTTCCGCATCCAGCCCCACTTTGGCCTATGGCTGAAGATCTTCAGCGTCAAGCTGAAGGTCGTGCAAGGCCTACAGGCGAAATGCGGAGGTGCCATGGTGGGCAAGATAGCCAACGTCACCTGGCTCGAGGGTGCCTTTGTGGAAACCATCAAAGGATGGCAATCTGGGTGGTTTTCTATTACCGAGCCGCGCGACCCCAAATGGGCAGCGGCCCCTGAATTTCGATCCGGCATCCCCACCCGGCTCACATCCTGGAAAGAGACGGGCCTGTCGTGGGGCAATCCGGAAGAGGTGGCCGGACTTCAAACCTGCGCCCGAGACCTGGTGGCCAAGAAGGTTAAACTTGTCAACGTGGTCCAGGTCATGCTCTTCCGCCGGATCCTCCCGCGTCAACGACGGGACTTCAATTTGTGGGAGTACGACCCGGCCCGGCACCAGACTCTATCTCGGCTCTTCGAAACGAAGCACGAGGACGCCTGGAAGGTGCTTTTCAAAAGCTCCGAGGTCTCCCCTCCCGTCACCGAGGATCGCGGGTTCTACGCCAAACGTCAAGCCTCCGAAGTAAGCTTACCCTTAGTCCCTTACGGGATATCCGCATTTCATAGTGTGACTTTATGTGGGATCTAAACTCCCGTTCCTTTGACAGGATTGGAAGAGGACAGCCAGACAGTTTGACTGTCCGGCCCCTTTGCCCGAAGGCCCAGTAGACGCACACTTAGCGAAGCTACTGGTTCCGGCACCCCATGTGGTGCCGGAGATGAAGGCCAAGGAGAAGGCCACGGGGACCCGAAGGAGTTCCCGGCGCCCGGTGTCGTTGGATTTGCCCGACGGCCCCAACGCGCCCTCCACCTCGGAAAATGAGGAGGAAGAAGAAGATGCCTCTCCCCCTCCAGCGGGGGGAGGAAAGAAGAGAAAGGCCGCCCCAACTGGGGAAGCCGGAGGGTCCAAGAATGGGAAGCCCCTTCTGCCGGACTACGCCCCCGATGCCGAAGACGGCGAGGAGGACGGGCCATCCAGGGTCAATCCCCTGGCAAAGTCGTAAGTGTCCGGCTACCCGAATGAATTATTGCACTCCTTTATTATTTGGTAGCTTCTAACACCGAAGCTAATCGTGCAGTCCGCCCAGAGCTCAGCTCGGCGATTCGTCGAGCGGATCTCTGAATTCGTCGGATGTGAATAGCACTTCACTTCCGACGGCCTCCTCCCCTCTCCTTACAGACGATGCTGAGGCGGAGTCCCGTAGGGGACAAAACCAGGAGGAGGTGGTCCTGGAAGCGCCGCAAGGCGACTTTCCGGACTCCCAGCCCAAAGAGGGTAAAGCCCCAGAGGGATCTAAGTCCGGCCCTGGGCCGGACACTGCTCCGGAACCATCAGTGGTTCCAGAGCCCGACAGGCGGCGCCTTAACAAGAAGGGCAAGTCCACGACGCCGGCGACTTCCGTCCACCCGGAGGCGCCGGACAATTTGCTGGAGGCGCTCAACGGCGCCTCTATCGACGAAGAACACCGCACTGTTATGAGTGCGGTGATTCAGAAGGTTCAGTCCGCCAAGAGCGGGCTGACGGAAGCCTGCACAAGCCTGTTAACGGGCTTTGAGGTATGTGTTCAGAAACATATATAAAAAATGTTACCGCATAGACAGTAGCCCCTGATGCTTTGTTCGGTGTTCGGAAAGAAAAGCCGAACTGAGTATCTTAAAAGATATACGCAGGAGTCTAATAGAAATATGTCAATATGGGAATGCAGGCTGCGCTGCTGACCTCTGCTGCAGACTGCGGAGGTCAATGCCTTGAAGGAAAGCCTTGAGCGTTCCGAGAGCGAGCTCGGCCGTGCCAAGAAGCAGTTCGAGGATAAAGAGGGTACGTAGTACCTCCTGTAAATGTATATAAAAATACTTGGTTGCATAATAATAATAACAGGACCAACGTTAATGTTGCAGGAGCCACGACCGAGGTGGCGACCCTGAAAGAGGCGGTCTCCAAGGCCGAAAAGAGTGTGGCCTTGGAGCGCGCCGAGCGAGAGAAGCAGGAGGCGCGGGTGGCAGAGGTGCGGCAAGAGCTCCAGGCTCTCGTGGAAAAACACGAGAGTTTGGAGCGTGACTCGAAGACTCGAGAGTCCAAGCTTGCCTTGGCTCTTGAGAGTGCCAAGACCACTAAGGCCGAAGCCCAGAAAGCCCTTCAGGAGATCGAGGCAACGAAGAAGATAGCGGCGGGTAAGGAATTCTTTATGCAAAGCAAAAATATAAAAGTTAATTATCTGCTACTTACCCGAATCCGGAGCTCTCCAGGAGCATTCGCCAATCTGCCCCGTAGTGTGTCTGATGCCACCGCATACTACTGAGCCGAAGAGGGGATCTTGACGTAAAAAGTGTTCTGGTCTCAGTATGTTGAGGCCGAACATCCGGTGCCCCTGAGCGACCAGCTGAAGCAGCTGGTTGAGCTCCACAAGGTGGCCGAACAGGCCATGAAGGGCCTCATAGCTCGGCTGTGGCCTGGAGAAGTCATGCCTGGGAGCTACTTCGGTCTGGTGCGGCGGATGGTGGACGCGTGTCCGTGGATTGAGGTCGTCAAGCGCTCCGTTTTGCATTGAAGGTGCCCGTCGGGCCCTTGCCCGTGCTTAGGTGCACTGGGGCAAGCTAGACGCGGAGAGGCTGTTGACGGACGCGCCACCGGCGGGCAAGGAGTATCGTACGCCCGAGATGTATTATAATGGCGTTCTGAAGGTGCCCGCCGCATAGCGGATGAGTGTTCCAAAGATGTAATTTTTTAGTAAACTTGCATTTGTTATCATGTACGCTGAAGCTTTGTTCATATGCGTTAAGCAACGCTTGTTAATTTAAAATATTACCTTCTGTGCGGCCGTTTATCAAATCTGAGAGATGCAAGTCGTCGGCTTCGACCCCCATGCCACGAGTGTTGGGGTGTTCGGGATAAACCTGAGCGCTCTTATTCCCATTCTTGGGTCCGTCTAGGGAGGCGTTCAGCACAACGAACCAGGCCGTCGGACTTATAATGCTTTATCACTCTCACTTAGCCATAGAATTTTATAATTTTAAATTTAGGCGAAGCCCCTAGTATTCGGAAGACCGAGTTCGGGGCACTATCCATGCCTAGGTCGGATAAGTCTGGTTCTTCGCTTGAAGCGGCATAAGTCTTTAAGGACTCGAAAAAACCTCGCGAACAGCGACCGGTCTCTCGCACTATCATGACAGTCAGTTTTAGCTTTCTCTACTGAGGTGTTAACCCAGCTCAACTGGGGCACAATCGCAGTAGTTCTCCTAGCGCTACTTTAGCCAACAATGCGGAACATAAGGTACCAAAACATGGGAGCCGGGCAAACCCAACTATTGACCAAAGACATGATTTGGAGCCGATGCATATAGTGCTATAAGTTCGGGGTGCCGCACTTGTTAGAGTGTTCGGTCTTCTCACACCATGTTATGGGGTGTTGTAAGCCCCTGGTGTATTATCCGTACCATAGTGTACGGTTGCATAGTTTCATGACTGAACATATTTGCATATATAAAAATATATAAATACAATAATAGGTAAGAGCTATATATTGTTCATTAAAAAAAGGGGCTGCTGCAAAAGTAGAATGATACAAAAAGTGCGGTAAGCAAGAGATGGGAGTATTTGACATATTCCCCTTCAGGGGCAAGCTGCAGGATTGTAAGAGAAACATGTATTAAACTCGTTAGAGAGACCACCTGGACTTTTGACGTGGCTTGCTTCCTCCCTGGCTATTGCATCGTTGGTTCGGCGAGAGTATTGCCGGACAGGCCTTCCGAATAGTTGGGTCCTGAAAGTGTGTGAAAAAGGAAAACGGCGAAATAGGGAGCCCCCTCGTGCGGTTGAGTCGCATTCTGGGCGTGCCGTTGTTGCCCCTCCCCTTATGCCCATGGTATCTTTAAGGCGTAATTATGTGCGCGTGGTACCAGTATTGCCGTTTGGCAGGGGCTGGGGTTGGGGCCGCATTGCTATGCTTGCTCGGAACGTGCCAGCCGGATTTGTTGTAAGTTACTTCGGGCTCGCTTGACGTTGTCCGGACGTTTGGCGCCTGGATTGGAGAACTGCCTTGAGAGGTTAGTCTGTACTTCCGCCGCCAGTGTGGAGAGAGCGTTCGGTGTTTCCATTTACCGTGATGACTCCGCGAGGTCCTGGCATCTTGAGCTTGAGATATGCGTAGTGTGGCACCGCATTGAATTTTGCAAATGCGGTTCATCCGAGCAGGGCGTGTAAGCCGATGCGGAATGGGAATATGTCGAAGATTAACTCCTCGCTCCGGAAATTATCCGGTGATCCGAAGACCACCTCGAGTGTGACCAAGCCTGTACAGCTGGCTTCTACCCCTGGTATGACACCTTTGAAGGTTGTCTTTGTGGGTTTAATCCTTGAAGGATCGATGCCCATTTTTCGCACTGTGTCCTGGTAAAGAAGGTTCAGGCTACTGCTGCCGTCCATTAGGACTCTGGTAAGGTGAAATCCGTCGATAATTGGGTCTAGGACCAGTGCGGCGAATCCGCCGTGACGGATGCTGGTGGGATGGTCCCGTCGATCGAAAGTGATCGGGCAGGAGGACCATGGGTTGAACTTTGGGGCGACTGGCTCTAGCGCATAGACGTCCTTGAGAGCATGCTTCCGCTCCCATTGGGGATGTGGGTTGCGTATATCATATTCACCGTCCGAACTTGTGGGGAAATCCCTTCTGTCCTTTGTTGTTCGGCGGCTGGGGCCCCTCCTCGTCATCGCTATGTAGCCCCTTGTCTCTGGTCTCGGCGCTTATCTTGCCTGCCTGCTTGAACACCCAACAATCCCTGTTGGTGTGATTGGTTGGCTGTTCGGGGGTGTCGTGTATCTGGCACGAGCGATCAAGTATTTGGTCTAAGCTGGATGGGCCCTGAGGGTTTCGTTTGAATGGCTTCTTCCGCTGACCCGGTTTAGAGCCTCTGAATCCGGCATTGACTGTCGTATCTTCAGTATTGTCACCGTTAATGCGGCGCTTATGCTTGTTGCGGCGTGACCTGCCGTTGTTATCCTTGGTATCCGAATTGCTGGGGCTCTTGCTTATGTTATTTCTACGAGCTAGCCAGCTGTTTTCTCCCGCGCAGAAGCGGGTCATGAGTGTCGTGAGGGCTGCCATAGACTTCGGCTTTTCCTGTCCTAGGTGCCGGGCAAGCCATTCATCTCGGATGTTGTGCCTGAAGGTTGCGAGGGCCTCAGCGTCCGGACAATCGACTATTTGGTTTTTCTTTGTCCGGAACCGTGTCCAGAATTGTCTGGCCGATTCCTCTGGTTGCTGGATTATGTGGCTTATGTCATCGGCGTCTGGTGGTCGCACATATGTGCCCTGGAAGTTGTCAAGAAATGCGGATTCTAGGTCCTCCCAACAACTGATTGACTCTGCTGGCAGGCTATTAAGCCAATGCCGTGCTGGTCCTTTAAGCTTGAGCGGGAGGTATTTGATGGCGTGTAGATCATCGCCACGGGACATGTGGATGTGAAGGAGATAATCCTTGATCCATACCGTAGGATCTGTTGTGCCATCGTATGATTCGATGTTTACGGGTTTGAAGCCCTCAGGGATTTGATGATCCATTACTTCGTCTGTGAAGCATAGTGGGTGTGCGGCGCCCCTGTACTGAGCTATATCACGACGCAGCTCGGACGAGCTTGGTCTATTGTATCCGGTCGGGCCATACTTATTATGTCCAGCGTGACGGCTAGCGTCACGTGAAGCGGGGTGCCCATGCGATCCGTAGATCGATCTTGTTTGCCTTGCCTTATTCTCCAAGATGTCTTGCAGGTCTATTGCGTCTCCCCGTACTTTGGTATGTTTTGAGCGGTGTCGGGGTGCGGCTTGGGTCGAGGGCCTGAAGGCCTCTCTATCGCGGCCATGGGGTGGCCAATCGGGTGCATCGTACGCTGGTGATGTAGGTTTAGTTGCTTCCTCCTCAAGTTGGGGACACAGCCTGCGCTTCGGGTAGCTCTTGGATGGGCGTTCTAGTTCATACTCTTCGGCCGCCAGGACTTCGGTCCATCTGTCGGCTAGCAAGTCTTGGTCAGCTCTAAGCTGCTGTTGTTTCTTCTTGAGGCTGCTTGCCGTGGCTACGAGTCTGCGTTTGAAACGCTCTTGCTCGACGGGATCCTCTGGCATGATGAATTCATCGTCGTCGAGGCTTGCCTCGTCTTCGGAGGGAGGCATGTAATTGTCGTCCTCATCCTCTTTGTCGGTCGCTCTCTCATGAGGGCTGGCTCCTTCGTCCTCCTATACTGAATCCTGCTGGAGGGGGTTGTCTTCGGCACTGTCCGGTGTATTGTTATCTCCGGTGCCGGAATCGTCGTTTTTGCTTTGGCGGGACTTAGAGCGGCGCCCTGACGTCGGCGCTTGGGTTGCTTCTTGGAGGGGTCATCCTCTGTTCTCTCCTCGCCATCCCCCGCTTTAGGGGTGTCCACCATGTATATGTCATATGACGAGGTGGCTTTCCAGTTCCCTATAGGTACTGGTTCTTGATCGTCTCCTTCATCGACGTCCATGCCGTCGATGTCTTCGGAGTCAAAGTCGAGCATGTCGGTTAAATCATCGACAGTGGCTACGAAGTGGGTGGTGGGTGGGCTGCCAATTTCTTCGTTGTCCGTATCCCAACCGTGTTGGCCATAGTCCGGCCAGGGCTCTCCTAACAAAGAGAGAGACTTTAACGAATTCAGGGTGTTGCCGAAAAGTGAGTGCTGAAAGACATACGTGGCGGTGAACTCCATGACCGGAGCCCAATCGGGCTTAACCGGGAGAGGTGTGGGATTTAGGGAGTCCGGATCGGAGTCCGGCACCTCGGAGTCACGGGCCCTGCGGGGGACTAGGCTGGTATCCGGCTCTATCGCCATAGAGATTGCAGTTTCCGGGGTGGCGTCTAACCGTCCGTCCCCGACTGGCGTAGTGGGCTCCGAGCTAATGGTCGGAGCGGACACCTGAGCGACACTCTGGGCGTTGTCCGATGACAGAGCTAAATCGTGCCCATCATGACAGTGCGGCGCGCCTGGTTGTGGCTCGAATCCGTCGAAGATCAAGTCCCCGCGAATGTCGGCCGTGTAGTTCAAGCTTCCAAACCTGACCTGATGGCCAGGGGCATAGCCCTCGATCTGCTCCAGATGGCCGAACGAGTCAACTCGCAGTGCGAAGCCGCCGAATACGAAGATCTGTCCGGGGAGAAAAGTCTCATCCTAGACCGCATCGCGATTGATGAGTGAAGAAGCCATCGGGCCTAAAAGGCGACGACACAGAGGAACTCTCAATGAAAGCACCAATTTCGGTGTCAAAACCGGCGGATCTCGGGTAGGGGGTCCCAAACTGTGCGTCTAGGCGGATGGTAACAGGAGACAAGGGACACGATGTTTTTACCCAGGTTCGGGCCCTCTCAATGGAGGTAAAACCCTACTCCTGCTTGATTAATATTGATAATATGGGTAGTACAAGAGTAGATCTACCATGAGATCGGAGTGGCTAAACCCTAGAATCTAGCCTATGGTATGATTGTTGTTCGTCCTACGGACTAAAACTCTCCGGTTTATATAGACACCGGAGAGGGCTAGGGTTACACAGAGTCGGTTACAATGGGAGGAGATCTTCATGTCGTATAGCCAATCTTGCCTTCCACGCCAAGGAAAGTCCCATCCGGACATGGGACGGAGTCTTCAATCTTGTATCTTCATAGTCCGGGAGTCCGGCCAAAGGTCATAGTCCGGCCATCCGGACACCCCCTAATCCAGGACTCCCTCAACTGTCATTAGGGTTTGTTATGTACTGAGTGCTACCTACACTTAATGGTTCAGATGTATTTTAGTAATCTTTAGTACCTATAAAGTTCACAGGGTTTCAAAATTTCGGCCCTAGGAACATGCACTAGTCATTTTGGATTGTTGGTCATAGTGACATTGACCCAGATTACTAGTGCATGCCAAGTTTATAGATAGTTTTACTTATCTTTCTTACTCATTCGATATGATATCCAATTATTCACGTCGATTAGTTGGAAACAATAAGTGCTAGACCAACTTCTTGATTCAGATTTTGGACAGTCTCTTACTGCAGTTACAATTCTACATACTTGTCCCATTAAGCTCACAAGTAATGATTGATTCACTACATCTATGCTTGCCTTGTCATATTTGTTGTCAATTTCTTTTAGGGTGGATCACCATATTTCAAAATACTGGAACCATAGACATGAGTGAATAGTATTTCTCTGTGTGATCTCTTCCGTCATGTGTGGGCAACGAACACTGCATTGTATAGAAAGAAACTATCATTTCCACCTTTTACATAGACTACGATCTTTTACATGGAATACAATCCACCTACTTGCTTTGTGTCGCACTACCAACACTCCACCCTTGAAGCTAAACATTATGCCACTCATAATTCCTTAGTTTAGTTGTTCAAATACGAATTTAATATGATTCTAATGTTCCTACTTCAGTTTTGAAATGTGTGTCTACCTGTTATAGAGACATAAGAGGTTTGTATTTCTGTGTATGGTCTGGTCAGCACGGTTGGGGGGTGAACTTTGGATATGCAGGGGTTTATAGGGAGACACTCTTCGAGTTGACTCTGCAATGCATTCCGTAGATAATCTAAGTACTTTTTATGTTATCATGAATCTCAGATACTGAACAACATCATAATGATTATGAGCTTGCGTGCATGAAAAGAATAAAGCAGAACAATGCCATGGCTATCAAACTTGGCATTAAGGGACTGAAATCAAGTCTGGATGCAATGCAAACGCTCTCCACCTACAGATTCATGCTCAGAATATGACCCTAACAGTGATTCTGAACTAGAGAGAGACCTAAGTCAATGTAGATCCCTAGTGAAGGAGTTAGAGGAAGATGCCCTATCTTATTGACCGATCAAGGTGCTTGCTCTAACTTTCCAAGGTTATATTGGTCGCACATATCTTGCGGCTGATGCTTTACATTGCTTCTACTTTGTTGCACTGCCATTAGCTTAGTTTAAAGATTGTGTATGTGAATACGCCCTACCTATCCATTTTCAGTACATATTCCATTTGTCATCATACCATATTTATCCATTCAAATGATGTTCTTGTGTATTAGACGTTCAAAAGGAAGAGGGCAATTGCTGATAGCGGAGGAGCACGAACAAAGTATTTGGAAAAGGTAGTGACACCTGATAAATCAAATAGCCCATTAGGTGTAGTTGCAATATTACCAGACCCAGAAAACACGGCTACAACTCTAGCAGACTCTAGCCCTACTACACTGGCCATCTCTGATGCCCCAACTCAGCAGACCCCAACTGCCGCAAACAGTATGATGATGCCAGTTGACATAGCTCCACCTCTATGACGCAAAACCACCACTCCAGCAAAGAGTACACCAAATCCAGTTGCCAAATCCCTTTTCGGACAAGAGAGAGCCCCAATTGGAGCAAATAGGACTCCTGTTCCACTTCTTCCCAGTTTACAAGACGAAGCTTATATTGTTGTCAGGAACTTTGTGCGCATCTTTCCCTCATGGAAAGATTATACCACAGACAAAGAACAATTTCCAATCTTCCTCCGCAACTTATGCGTAAGTAATGTACTAATGTTATTCATGGTAATTATTGCATATGTTTCTGCTGACAGAAGACACAAGATTTCATTCTTTAAAATAGGCAAGGACCAAACTGGATTGTCAAGACGAGCAAGGGTTGGTTGCGCTTTTGAAGCACTCGTTGATGAAGTATCATTCCTATCTGAGGCAAGCGCACTTCGATGGCAAGCCTCTAAACGAAATTTCTGTAAAGTCTCTGGTGCTACATTTATTAGAGAGTGACTGGAATAATCTTGTTACACATTGGTCTCGTTTGCAGCGTATGGTACTACCTATGATATCACATCAAAATTTGAACTACATTTCTGCATGTGCCTTAACGTCTCACCTGTACGAAAACTGTTTGCAGAAGAACATTCATTCTCAAGGGACCACAGAATATTGCAACTATACTACACACTGCATTGCTCTTGTGAGTACCTCCTGCCCTGTATGACCATACTTACTTCCATAGTTGGTTGATTATGTAGCATCACTGCACATGTTAGCCTCGTTATCGTCCATTTGGTAGACATTATAAGATCCGTATGGACTCTTACATAAATTTATAATCAACCCAATGCTTTTGAAGAGGTTTAGCTCTGCAGTCCTCTTGTAAGGACTGAACATCGTCTATCACTGTACTTACATTAACAACTACTCCCTCCGTCCCATAATATAAGAACGTTGTGTACAGTACACTAGTGTTCAAAACACTTATATTATGGGAAGATGGATTGATTCATTGTGTACCATTCTACATCTTAGCTCCCTCGCCCACCATTTACTAAAAAATATCATATCTATATTTAATCTTACCAAAAAGTTGAATATACAGACAATGCTAGTGCGGAAGTGTAGCCCACTGCTCTTGTTAATACATTATGTCTTGTAACGCTTGTACTTCCAGGGATTGGCAGTTGATTATGTAGCATCAATCTACATCTTATCTTCATTATCCTCTATCCCTTCCAGTATTATCATATGTAATTACTCTCCACAAAATGTAGAGTACAGGCAATGCTTATAAAGAAGATTTTGTGCTGAAATTCTTGAGTTATCTTTCCCTTGACACGGAGAAGGGCATTATAAAGCCAGTGTTAACTGTTAATGTAAGTCAGTCCTTCTAAAGCCTTTATCCTCAACTGCTATTTAATTTTCTCATACTCCCTATCATTAACTGCTGTTTAGTTTGTTGTTTCTATCAAAATGCATGTTCACAACAACCGTAAGTTCCAAGTTTTACTTGTAAAACCAAATTCCTTATTCATACCATTCACATTACTCAATACTTACTATATGTATGCTTGTTTTTGTGGATCTATAATACAATGTGTGGTGAAGCAGCCCAAGTTTGCACCTTGTCATCTCCTGTTCTATCTTACTGATGTGGCTGATGATATGAACAACATGCCATGCACATTAACCAAAAAAGATACAATGACTGTCTTTACCCTTCATCTATGCTTGTTATATTGACATGGTAATCCAGTATTGTGGTGAAGCTCCCCACATTATGAACAATGCCAACTTATGCTATTGATATTTTGAACTTACTCTTTATTTTCTAATTTGAAATTGGATGGAATTAATAGCACAGTTATCATCTTTGTTTATACACGGGAAAAACATGTCATATCTCTGCTTGCTTCAGGGTGAGATGCCTGATGGCATGCACAACTCTGATGAAGGCTGTGAGACAAACCCAACATATATTGCAGCAAAGAAGGCAAAACATCTTGAAGATAGAGGGACAACCCTGAAGTCTTGTCTTGATGCAGTGTTGATGTTACTTGAGACTAGCAGTCAGACAAGCTCACAGAATTCATTGTCTGAATCAGTTCGACTTCTTCAGTCCCAAGTTCTAGCAGAAAGGCAGTCTGTAACTCAACTTCGACTTGAAGTCCTATCTATAAGAAAGATTACAGAGAACACCAATAAGAACCTCCTTGCTAAACAGCTACACCTAGAAGCTATGACCGACATGCTAGGCCGGTCTCACAACCTTGCTCAGCAGCTTGCGCAGCAGTTCCCACGCAAGGCTAACCTTTCTTGAAATGTCTTGGAACTGGTCTTGGTCCAGTATTATTTTGTTACGCTGCAATGGCGCCCAGTTTTTGTAATCTGCTTTGTTGCGCTTTATGATCACTGGTGGTGAACTTCGATGCCTAGTGGACGTAATATACCATAAATACTTTATTGTATAGTGTAGTTTTATTCTAAGTTACTATGCCATAATTTCTTTATTGTATAGAGTAGGTTGTTTTCTTAATTCCTACTAGTTAGTGCCATCATTCGCTATCTGGAGAAAATCTAATGTAGTCCACCAGGCCGAAACATTCTCCTCTAACTGGCCTACTTTTTAGCGGGCCACAATAGGGCCGGCCTGCAACTTTCTTGGGCCTAAAAGGCCATTGGGGCCTTCACACTTTGCGCCAGGCACACAACTTACATGGGCCTATATTTGGCCCAAGGTTCAGTTGGGCCTTTAGTGGACCCAGCGCTTAGTTGGGCCCATGTAGCTTTGGGCCATTAACAGGCTGAATATTCTGCTGGCCTGTTACGGCCCAGAAGAAAACCATGGGCCTTTATCAGGCCGAAATGCATGTTGGGCCTCAATTTTCACTAGTCGTCGACGGGCCTTCAGCAGGCTGAAATGTAGACCGGGCCTTTTTTGGCCCAGTTATATGACGTGCCATTACCAGGCCAAAACATATCTTGGGCCTCAGTTGGCCCACTGATATCATGGGCCTTTAAGAGGCCGAAAGCTTAGTAGAGGCATCAACGTGCCAAATTATCGACAGGCCTTTAACAGGCAAAAACTCACATTGGGCAGAATTGTTGCCACCTTTATCATGGGCCGTTAGAGGGTCGGATGTCGCATCGAACCATATATGGCCCATGGGCAGCATGGGCCATTCCCAGGCCGAAAGACACACCGGGCTGAAATGGGGCCATGTCTACATCGGGCCTCTAATAGGCCGTAATTGAGCCCAAATATTCGGTGAACAATTAACGGGCCAGATCTGGCTTCGGGCCATAAATGGGCCATGTTTAAACAGGCCATTGGGCTGGCCCACTAGCCTGACTAAATACTACGGGCCTTTGATTGGGCTGGCCTTTTAACCTATATGGGCCTCGATTGGGCCCTGCCACATGTCGACATATCATAGGCGTGTCTCCTCCATTGGACGGACGACATCTGGCCCACCGAGGAGCCGACCTGTGTTTCCTCCAACCAATGATGATTTTACACGTGGAAAATCCCCATTAGTCCAAGCTGTTAACGGGTTATCGAATCCAAACCGGAACCTGATAGCTTAACGGCGACCCATTATAGTGGATGCCATGTGTTGGTCAACCTTGACGAAAGCACTTTTATGACGACTTATCGTCATGGAAGTGGACACTTCTGTGATGATAATTTTGGTATTGTCATGGAACACTTCTACGACAGCACATGTATGACTATCTTGATTCTATCAGAAAATCATCATGGATGTACATGCATGACAGAAAATGTGACCTACTGTGACAAACACGTATCATCACGGAAGTGTATTTTTTCTTGTAGTGTTAGTTTCTTGTCAACTCTTTGTCCTAGAACGGCACCAACAGCATAATCACTAGCATCACATATAATTTCAAAAGGCAAGTTCCAATCAGGTGGTTGAACAATAGGTGCAGAAATTAAAGCTTTCTTGAGTGTTTCAAAGGCTTCTAAACAATCATCATCAAAAACAAAAGGAGTATCCTTTTGCAGAAGATTTGTAAGAGGCCTAGAAATTTTAGAAAAGTCTTTGATAAATCTCCTATAGAAACCAACATGACCAAGGAAACTACGAATACCTTTGATATCTTTAGGACATGGCATTTTCTCAGTTGCATCAACCTTGGCTTTGTCCACCTCAATACCTGTTTCAGAAATTTTATGGCCCAAAACAATACCTTCAAGTGGCATTTCTCCCAATTCAAGAAAAGATTTTCTTGCTCACATCTCTGCAAAACACGATCAAGATTGCTTAAACAATCATTAAAAGACTTTCCATGAACAGAAAAGTCATCCATGAAAACCTCAACAATCTTTTCACAAAAAACAGAGAATATAGCAGTCATACATCTTTGAAAGGTAGCAGGTGCATTGCATAAACCTAAAGGCATATGTCTATAAGCATAAGTTCCAAAAGGACAAGTAAAAGTGATATTTTCTTGATCAGGTTGAGAAACAGGTATTTGCGAAAAACCAGAACATCCATAAGGGAAGCAAAAATGTGTGTGCTTAGATAATCTTTCTGGCATTTGATCAATAAAAGGTAGAGGGTAATGGTCTTTTCTAGTTGCTTTGTTTAATTTTCTAAAATCAATTACCATTCTATAGCCTGTGACAATTCTTTGTGGAATAAGTTCATTCTTATCATTAGGAACAACAGTAATACCTCCCTTCTTAGGGACACAATGAACATGACTTACCCACCTACTATCAGCTATAGGATAGATTATACCTGCTTACAGAAGTTTCAATATTTCCGTTCTTACCCCTTCTTTCATCTTCGGATATAACCGATGTTGGTGATCACCAATGGGTTTAGAATTAGGTTCCATATTAATCTTGTGCTGGCATAGAGTGGTACTAATGCACTTAAGATCATCAAGAGTATATCCAACAGCAGCTCGGTGCTTCCTTAGAACTTTCAATAATCTTTCTTCTTCATGTTCTGAAAGGTTAGCACTAATAATAACATGATATGTCTTTTTCTCATCAAGATAAGCATAAAGTGGCTGGCAATTGTTTTAATTCAAACACAGGATCACCTTTAGGTGGAGGAGGACCTCCTAGAGTTTCAATAGGAAGATTGTTTTTAAGCAGAGGTTGTTGTTCAAACAAGATTCTATCTATTTCATTTCTTTCATGCATATGCAAATCATTTTCATGGTCTAAAAAATATTTTTCTAAAGGATCAGTAGGATGTACAGCAATAGAAGCAAGGCAAATAATTTCATCCTTACTAGGCAAATATTTCTTATGAGGTTTTCTACTAAACTTAGAAAAATTAAAATCATGAGACTCATCACCAAAACTAACACCGACAGTTTGTTTCTCATAATCTATTTTAGCATTAACGGTGTTCAAGAAAGTTCTACCAAAGATAATGGGACAAAAGTCATCTTGTGGGGAACCAAGAACAAGAAAATCAGTAGGGTATTTTATTTTCCCACACAAGACTTCAACATCTCTAACAATCCCAATTGGTGATATAGTATCTCTATTGGCAAGCTTAATAGTAACATCTATGTCTTCTATTTCAGCGGGTGCTATATCATTCATAATTTCTTGATATAAGGTAAAAGGAATAGCACTCATGATAGCACCTATGTCACATAAACCATGATAACAATGATCTCCTGTCTTAACTGAGAAAACAAGCATGCCAAAAACAGGTCCATGTTTATCTTTTTCATCAGGTTTGGCAATTCTAGCAGCTTCATCACAGAAGTAAATAACATGCCCATCAATACTATCGACCAAGAGATCTTTAACCATAGCAACACTAGGTTCTACTTTGATTTGTTCAGCTGGTTTAGGTGTTCTAACATAACTTTTGTTGACCACAATTGAAACTTTAGCATGTTTCTTCATCCTAACAGGGAAAGGTGGTTTTTTAATATAAGCAGTGGGAACAACTGGATCAACATTATAAATGATAGTTTCATCTTTAGCTTTTACCGGTTCTTTAATTTCTTCTTTAATTGGTGGGTGATATTTGAACCACTTCTCTTTAGGAAGATCAACATGAGTACCAAAAGATTCACAAAAGGAAGCTACTACCTCAGAGTCAAGTCCATATTTAGTGCTAAACTATTGAGGAGCATCAATATTCATAAATGATTTAACACAATCGAACTTAAGCTCAATACCTGACTCTTTACCTTCATCGAGTTCCCAATCTTCAGAGTTGCTTTTAATTCTTTCTAAAAGATCCCACCAGAATTCAATAGCCTTCTTCATAAAAGAACCAGTACAAGAAGTATTGAGCATGGATTGATCATTACGAGAAAGCCGAGCATAAAAATTCGGAATATCAATTTTCTCTTGAGAGCTCATGATTGGGGCATGAATATAACATTGACTTAATCCTCCCCCAAGATAGAGTGATACTTTCTCCTTCATGAGGCCAAAAATTATATATATAATTCCGATCACGATGAACTAAATGCATAGGATAAATTTTTTGATCGAATTCCAATTTCAACCGATTCCAGTTCCAAGATCCAATATCATCGCATAGCTTATACCATGTCAATGACTTTCCCTTCAAAGATAAAGGGAAAACCTTCTTCTTAGCATCATCTCCGGGTAAACCTACAAGCTTAAGCAATCCACAAATTTCATCCACATATATCAAGTGCTTATCAGGATGTTCGGTTTCATCTCCTGCATAAGGATTAGCTAGCAGTTGTTCTACCTTACCTGAAGGAATTTATATTAAATATTTTCAGTAGGTGCAGTAGCTTGAGGGGTAACTAATTGTGGTTCCGGTTGAGGTGAAGATACCCCGAACAAACCCCTCAAAGGATTGTTTTCCATAGTAACAAGTGACAATAAATTTCAGCACGTAGTAATAATTTTTCCTTACCAATTTCCACTTACGAAGAGCGCTTCACTCCCCGGCAACGGCGCCAGAAAAGAGGCTTGATGATTCACAAGTATATGGGATCAATTGTAGCCTTTTCGATAATTAAGAGTGTCAAGCCCAACGAGGAGCAGAAGGATATGACAAGTGGTTTTCAGCAAGGTAATGTCTGCAAGTGCTAAAATTGTAAGTACGAGAGTAGTTTGATAGCAAGATAATTTGTAACGAGTGTAACGGTAGTAGTAAAAAAGTGCAGCAAGGTAGCCCAATCCATTTGAGGCAAAGGACAAACCAAAACGGTCTCCTCTGATAAGCAAAGTGTTCTTGAGAGTACACGGGAATTTCATCTAGTCACTTTCATCATGTTGGTTCGATTCGTGTTCGCTACTTTGATAATTTGGTATGTGGGTGGACGGTGCTTAGGTGTTGTTCTTACTTGAACAAAGCTCCTACTTATGATTAACCCCCTCGCAAGCATTCACAACTACAAGAAAAGTATTAAGAATAAATTCTAACCATAGCATTAAACTTTTGGATCTAATCGGTCCCTTACGGAATAGCGCATAAACTAGGGTTTAAGCTTCTGTCACTCTCGCAGCCCATCATCTAATAAATACTCCACAATGCATTCCCTTAGGCCCAAATATGGTGAAGTGTCATGTAGTCGATGTTCACATGACACCACTAAGGGAATCACAACATACATATCGTCAAAAATATCGAACACATATCAAGTTCACATGGTTACTTGCAACGTGATTTCTCCCGTGACCTCAAGAACAAAAGTGATGCGGAGCATCCCTCGACTACCCACACCGACACTCCATCACCACCGCAAGCTCCGAGAGGACCAATGACAAGAGCACGTGCACGCAACATCGAGAACAAGGTCACTTCTTTCCTCTCCAAGTTTTGTTCGGTTTCACTTGAGAATGGGATTCTACCTCAAAGAGATACACTATGCGTTCTTAGGTACATTGGAGATCATCATGAGGAAGCAAGGATGAAGGCCCAAGCACTTGCAGAACAAGAGAAGGAAGAATAGGTCGAGAAGAACGAGGGAGAGAAGTCCCTGGACAACCCGGGTGCCCGAACCCGAAGACGCGGGGAGGGGCAAACCCCCTGGACACCCCGGGTGCCCGGCCATCTTGGCCCCGGATGCCCGGCCCCGGCCTGGGCCTCGCCCCAGCCACCCCCCGGGTGCCCGGCCTCTTGGCAACGGGTGCTCGGGCCTCCTCCCAGCGCCAGCCCAGCACCGCCCGGGTGCCCGGCACTTTGGCCCGGGTGCCCGGCCTCTCGCCCAGCGCTAGCCCTGAACACCCCGGGTGCCCGGTCCCTTCGACCCCGGGTGCCCGTCCTGTCCCGTTTGGTCTCGTGTGAAGGACTTTTTAGTCTTTTGTAACATTGCCTTCCCCAACTTTGTCCCTAGACTTATATATACTCTTTTCCTGGCTCATTGGGAGGATAGCAAAGTATATGAGATGATTTAGAAAGCTTTGCTCCTTGTACCCACTCCTCTAGGAGATCAAGACCTCCTAGGAGAAGATCCCTAGTGGATATCAAGCCCATAACTTGGGAAGGATCCCCATCATAGGATCATCAAGACCTCTCTCCTCATACGATTGGGATGAACTAGTACCTTGTATCTTTCCTTTGTTGTTCTTGGATCATTGTGACCTCTTGTGTGTTCTTGGATCTAGCATATGTGTGATTGGATCTAGTCAATTTGAGTGTTTCCCCTCTCTTGTGTTCTTCGTGTTCTTTGTGTTCTTGGGGATTTCCCCTCCAATTCGTGAAAGATCTCCACATAGGGTTCCACCTTACAACAAAAAGTAACTACTCACAAATTATAGTCATGCTCAAGATCAGAGGGGTATTAAATAGCATAATGGATCTAAACATATAATCTTCCACCAAATAAACCATATGGTAATCAACTACAAGATGTAATCAACACTACTAGTTACCCACAAGCACCAATCTATAGTTCCGGTGCAAAGATTGAACACAAGAGATGAACTAGGGTTTGAGAGGAGATGGTGTTGTTGAAGATGTTGATGGAGATTTCCCTCCCCATGATGGGAGAGTTGCTGGTGATGATGACGATGATAATTTCCCCCTTCGGGAGGGAAATTCCCCCGGCGGAATCGCTCCGCCGGAGGGCAAAAGTGCTCTTGCCCAAGTTCTGCCGCGAGACAGCGACGCTTCATCCTGAAAGTCCTCTCCTTATTTTATCTAGGTAAAAATGACTTATATACCAGAAGATGGACACCGGAGGTGGGCTGGGCTAAGCACAACCCACCAGGCGCGCCTGGGGGGGCCTGGCGCGCCCTAGTGTCTTGTGCTCACCACGTGGCCCCCTCCGATAGTTATTTGCTCCATTATTTCCTATTTATTCCATAAAAATTCCTCGTGAAGTTTCAGCTCATTTGGAGTTGTGCAGAATAGGTGGCCTAACGTAGCTTTTTCAGGTTCAGATTTCCAGCTGCCGGAATTCTCCCTCTTTGTGTGAACCTTGCATATTATGAGAGAAAAAGGCACTAGAATTACTCCAGAAAGCATTGTTATGCAATAAAAACAATATAAATAATAGTAGGAAAACATGATGCAAAATGGACGTATCATTCCTCCCCCTGGCAGCTGGGACCAACCAGCTACATGGTCGCACGCAAGGAAGTTCCTCCTTACTACATGCAAAAAAATGATTCCTCCCCCTGACAGATGGGACCCACCAGGTCAAAGCGTATGTAGCGTTATCTGTCTGGTCGTAAATGTGTACGTGCATACTGGTCAGTCTCTCTACAATGATGAACTGTGGTCGAGTAAGGAGTGGCATGTGTCGTACTAGGATATTTGGCCCCTGATGAAGTAGGTCATGCATTCCCATGTAAATCGTGTACTCACACATACATCCACGATGCAAAAATACAGCCAAATATTCTTGTAGCGGTCGACCGTACTAGCGTATATATGGAAGGTTGTACGCAGCAACATGGCATGTTCAACAAGTGCCAACAGGCTAGGGTTGGACAGCTAAAAGGGAATCGTGTTCACCAGCTGAGGGTGTGGCGTACCACCAAACAGACGAAACGACATTCTGTTCAACCGCCTATGGCCAAAATGGGGGTCCTAATCACCGGGGGGTGTGGCGTCCGTAAAGCAGCCTCCACGGGGTACTGTTCATCCACTATCAACTTCCTACGGCCTCCACGGGGTACTGTTCATCCACCGCCTATGGCCCCACGGGGTCCTGTTCATCAACCCACAACCAGATGGGGTGTGGCGTACATCAAAACGATCTCCTTCGGGTCGTGTTCATCCAACGCCAACCATGCATGGCCTGGCCTTCCACGGATCCTGTTCATCCAAATCCAACTAGCTGAGGTATGGCGTACTGTGGCACGGCCTCCTCTGGGTCTTGTTCATCCAGCACCAACTGCCTACTACCATAGGGTCCTATTCATCCAACCCTAGTCGGCTGCGGTGGGGTGTGCGCTCGCACGGCAGCAACAGGGACTGTTCATCCACAGCCAAACAATTGGCTAGGTCAACACGTCTTATGCAAGGGGTTCGGTCGATGCAACCGACTATGGTGGGGTGTATGCACGCACGGCAGCAATGGGGATTGTTCATGCACTACCAACGAACTTTCTAGGTCAACACATCTTACGCAAGGGGTTCGGTTGATGCAATCGGCTACTGGTCTCGACTCGATCTATATGTCGTGCACGCGGCAGCAATGGGATCTGTTCATCGTGAGGCAACCAACCAGCTAGGTCAATTCACGTACGTCTCGTGTGGGGGCTCGATCCAATGCATCGATTGCTCGGGTTCAGTAAGCAGTGAAGGGATTGCACGGGTTCAGTAGTAGTGCGAGGGATCGATTACTCGGATTCAATAAGCGAAGGATCACTCGAGTTCAGTGTAGTGCAAGGGGCTGATCGCTCGGGTTCAGTAAGGCGAGCAACCGATCGGTCGGATTTCAGTAACCGACGGGCTCACTTGGGTTCAATTAGCGAAGGGCTCATACGCACGCGCGTATGAGAGAAACGCACAAACCACACTGCATTTCTTAGGCTTGACCACCCATCGATTGCACACCTTATACCAGGAAATCCTTGAAAAATTCTTGCCCTCACTTCTACCATGACTTTTAACGTCATGGACGGTCCAAAGAATGTCATGCAGGTCCACCTCCGGCTCGCCCAAGATGAAAAAACCATTTTCTGTCATAATTTTTTTGTCATAGAAGTAGGAGCCCATCAAATCAATGATGATACACTTTTTTGTCACAACTATCGTCATGGAAGTGTCACTTCCATGATAGAAAAGGTTTTTTAGGCCATAATGTCATGTATGTGTCCTTTGTGTAGTGGGTCTATTGTGTTTGTTTTTCCAATTTAAGGGATGTCGTGCAATATCTTAGCTACATGCATGGATTTTATGGAATGAATGAATTTGTAATGGAAGTGACCAATGTGTGGAGAGAGAGAGGTGTTTGTCACTTTTGCTGCCTAGCTTCAGGTTTGTTCCCACGGATGAGCTAATGGAACACCTTGAAGCCAAGGAGTTAATGGAACTTCAAAGTCAAGGAGCTAAATGGAACACCTCGAAGCCAAGGTCCTCAAACAAGGAATATGCTACGGGCATCCTCATCACCTTTCAGGTGAGGCATGAGGGTAAAAAATTCTTACTTTGTGCAGGCGCGATGGTACCCACTCCAAGTTATTTGTTGTGTGTGGTTATGAACTTTGTAGGTGTTAAAACATATGGCATGAGCAAATATTTCTTCTTCCTCCCTTCTAGGGCATACCCCACTGAAGTGAGGAAGCGTCGCAACATAGAGATAGGGCCCGACATAAGCATAGTGTGGCACAAGACTAACAATATAATGACATTGAAAGTTGATGGTGGGTAGATACGGACGAAAAAAACTAGGTGTTGTACACCAGCTCCGGTGATGAGTGGAAGAAGACCAGGTGGGTGATGCAACAATACCACCTTTGCGATGACGAGAACGAGAAGGAGGGCGAGCTGGTTCCCCATGAGATCTACTACTGGGCAGAGGAGGTAAGTGATACGTCTCCAACGTATCTATAATTTTTGATTGTTCCATGATATTATATTACCCCTTTTGGATGTTTATGGGCTTTATTTTACACATTTATATCATTTTTGGGACTAACCTACTAAGCGGAGGCCCAGCCCGTATTGCTGTTTTTTTGCCTATTTCAGTATTTCGAAGAAAAGGAATATCAAACGGAGTCCAAACAGAATGAAACCTTTGGGAGCGTGATTTTTGGAACGAACGTGATCCAGAGGACTTGGAGTGCAAGCCAAGAAGCAGCTGAGGTGGCCACGAGGGTGGAGGGCGCGCCCACCCACCCCCCCCCCTTGGGCGTGCCCCCCTATCTCGTGGGCCCCTTGGGCGGCCACCGACCTACTTCTTCCTCCTATATATACCCACGTACCCCGAAAACATCTAGGGAGCCAACGAAAAACAATTTCCACCACCGTAACCTTCTGTATCCGCGAGATCCCATCTTGGAGCCTTCGTCGGTGCTCCGCCAGAGGGGGAATCGACCACGGAGGGCTTCTATATCAACACCATAGCCCTTCCGATGAGTTGTGAGTAGTTTACCACATACCTTCAATTCCATAGTTAATAGCTAGATGGCTTCTTATCTCTTTTTGGATCTCAATACCATGTTCTCCCCCTCTCTTGTGGAGATCTAATTGATGTAACTCTTTTTGCGGTGTGTTTGTCGAGATCCGATGAATTGTGGGTTTATGATCAAGTTTATCTATGAGAAATATTTGAATCTCTTCTGAATTCTTTTATGTATGATTGAGTTATCTTTGCAAGTCTCTTCGAATTATCAGTTTGGTTTGGCCTACTAGTGTCAGGACCCCGACTCGATGTCACATCGATCTAGCCTGTAGCACCTCATATCACTTTGCGGCCTCACGCACGGTATCCCCACGGGTGTCGCCTTACCTTTGCCCGGGACCGTTTGCGCCTTTTGGCTCACGTATATGATAGTGTCGCTAGCATCCATATGATAAGGAGCCCGGGCTGACATGACTAGTCGTAAACCCAAAGTGGCACAGACTTACAGGGACAGGCATCCATGACCCAGCATCGAACGTGTCGGTCATCAGCGAGTGAATCCAGGCTGTAGCACTGGGCTAGCAGGACTCCGGTGAGCCGGGCTGTAGCGGGCTAACAGGACTCCGGTATTCATCGCGTGACATTTCCCCGAAGGGACAGACACAGGAACGAAGAAGGACACATGCCGGCCAGCCTAAGTGTTCCGGAGCAGTAGCAAGCTACCATGGCTCGGTGGAAACACTAGGAGACATTTCCCGGTAAGAGAGGCTACTAAAGATAAACAACTAGATGGTCAGATCCCACACATACCAAGCATTCCAATAGCATACACACAATATGCTCGATATGTGCAGATACAACATGGCATCACAACATGACTCTACGACTCAAGTAATTTATCGATAGGCTCCGAGGAGCGAGATATTACAAACATGGGTCTCATGACCCAACAATCAGAGCATACAAATCAAAGCACAAACGGAAGCTATCATGTCTGAGTACAGACATCTATAAATGAAAAAGGCTGAGAAGCCTGACTATCTACCAGATCCTGCCGAGGGCACAAGATCGTAGCTGAGGTATCAAGCTAAACGTCGAAGTCCACGTGGAACTACTAGTGAGACCGAAGTCTCTCTGCAAAAACATAAAATAGGCAAACGTGAGTACAAATGTACCCAGCAAGACTTACATCAGAACTAACTACATATGCATCATTATCAACAAAGGGGATGGTGGGGTTTAACTGCAGCAAGCCAGCTTTGACTCGGTGGCTATCCTGAACTACGACTGCAAGTAACTCTTTTGAGGTGGCGCACACGAGTCCACATATTCACCATATCAATACACCACTATGGAACCGCTCCCGTCTCCCTACGAGAACGCCATCCATAGCACTCACGCTTATCTTGCGTATTTTAGAGTATCCACTTTCACTTGTCTATGAACTGATATAAGCAACCCAGAAGTCCTTTTCCACGGACACGGCTATTCGAATAGATGATGTTAACCCTGCAGGGGTGTACTTCTTCATACATGTTTCCACCACTTAGCGTCTGCACACGACATGTGCTCGGCAGACTTCAAGCGAAAGCCGACGTGGGTGTAGACCACGACCTACCTAAACACTCAAGTCTCTAGTCCAGGTTTATCACCTATTCGGGTTCCATCCATGAGGAGATCCGGCCGGAGTTTCGCTCACAGCCCCAAACGATGTGAACAGGGTTCCCGAGATACCAAACGGGCATCCGGTACACCGTGCCACGTACCTACCGCATCACAGCCCACCCCTACGGTCAGCGCTGTCCACGGCCTCCAGTAAGCTACAAACACCAGAAACTACTTGCAACTCCTGGACAGAGGACTAGGGTGATTAAGAAGTCGAGTGGGGTCATATTTCAGGGCCCAATGTATGGTAGTAGCTGAATCATGGATCACAAACACAGAACTCAGTTCCTGAGGACGGCTTCAATGAGACAACCCACCATGTACTCCTACATGGCCTCTCACCGACACCTTTTACCAAATCGTGTTCACACACTTTGCTCACACACAGTAGGACATGTTCACCCGCCTCTGATTCATCCCCGATGAATCAGACCTGACTCAACTCTAAGCAGTAGCAGGCATGACAAACAAGCATGAATGAGTAGGCACAACAGGCTCAAACAATTCCTACTCATACTAGTGGGTTTCATCTATTTACTGTGGAATGACAAGTCATGCAAAGGATAAAGGGGTTCAGCTACCGCAGCAAGTAACAGATGAATCGGTGTTGTCCTAATGCATTAAAAGAGAGCAGGAGCGAGAGAGTAGGATTGTATCGGAATGAACAAAGGAGTTTTGCTTGCCTGGCACTTCTGAAGATAACATTGAGTCTTCATCAGTGTCAACGATCACATCATCGGTATCACGTCTATCGAGAGGGGACAAATACCGGCAACACAGAAGGGAACACAATCAATGCAATGCACAATATGATGCATGATCATGACATGGCAAAATGAATGTGTGTTGGGCTAATGCAACTAAAACCAGATTAAATGGAGTTGGTTTCAATCCAAGATTCAAATTCAAACTCCATATGTGGATATTTAAATGCCCTTTATATGATTTGTGCTAAATAGCAGCTATAAGTTGTTCTAACATGCATGAAAATGATACAGATGGATTCCTTGAATTTTTCTGATAATTTTTCATATATAAATTATTTAATTTGGAGTTACGGTTAATTTTCTATGATTTATTGAAGTTTTAGGCATTTTCTGGAATTTTCTGAATTATAATAAATCCAGAAATGAATTTACTGCGTCAGCACTGCGTCACAGTGACGTCAGCAGGTCAACAGACGCTGCTGCTGGTCAAATCTGACGTGTGGGGGCCACACGTCAGTGACACAGGGCTAGTTAGTGTCAATGGCAGGTGGGGCCGGGTCAAAGGCCACGTCATCAAGTCAACTCTGTCATGTGGGGCCAGTCAACGTGTGACGTGGCCAGGTCAAACTGACCTGTGGGCCCGTGGGGGTTAGTTTAACACTTAACAGAAAATAATAAATATTAACTAAGGCGTGGGGCCCATACGTCAGTGGCTCTGGGGAGGTTAGCTGGGTCATTAGTGGTTAACTAGACCGGGGTTAGGCCGACGGCTCGTCGCCGGCGAGGTCAGTGGCGGCGGAGCGCGTCGGGTTTCGCCCACAGGCGACCATTTGGACGGCGGATTGGTCCTACGCGTAGCTGGGGGTCGCGCGCGTCTGGTAGTGCAAGTGGGAGGAGCTGGGGTGGCCGGAGCTGCCGGCGGCGAGCTCTTTTGCGGCTGCCGGAGCTTGGGCAATCTCGGGGTGGCGTTACAGAGCACGGGAGGAGGCGTTGTGGGTGTCTACGGTTTCATGCGATCGTGCTGATCACGATGGTGGGCTCGGGAACGAGCTGCGGTGGCTGTGGCCACGGCCACGCCATGGCCGGCGGCGAGAAGCTCTCGGCCGCGGTGGGAGATGGGGCTAGGGGGCGAGAACGGAGGGGGCGAGCACAGGAGAGGCAGCGGAGGCTCACAGCGGATCCATTCGAGGCGGAGACGAGGCCGGGGATGGTCCGGAGCCGGCGAATCGAACGGCGGCGAGTTCCGGTGGCCGAGGAGGGGAACGGCGACGTGGGCGGCGATGCAGGGCTCCCGGCGTCACGTGAGTTGGTGGGGACGAAGAGGAAGGCGCGGCGGTTCCTCTGGAAGCATCGCCGAGGCGAGGGGTGGACACTGGCCGCGGTGGAGCTCGTCGGTGCTCTCGGGTGCTCGTGGTCGATCGTGAGAGAGAGAGAGCAGAGGGGATAGGGACGGAGGGAGAGATACGGGAGAGTGAGGGAGTTCGTGGGGGCCGCGTGGCGTCTCCAGGGAGTAGTGGAGGCAAGCAGGGAGGCAGGAGGTGGCCGAAGCAGGGAGGAGGTGGCCGGGGCGCGTGGCCGCGCGCGCCGGGCGCGTGCCCGTCCTCCTGGCAGAGGAGGAAGGCGACAGGGGAGGGAGGCGGCGGTGGGCTGGGCCAGCGGGAGGAGCTGGCCAGCTGGGCCGGCTACAGGTAAGTGGCCCAGGTAGTCTCTCTCTCTCTTTCTTTTTTAATTATGTTTTCTATTTTGCAGGTTTGTTTTGAATTTGGTTTTGAAACCAATTCAATTTATTTTGCTTCTGACAATAATTTTAGGAGCTAAAAGAATTAAAACAATGCTCCACAAAATATTTCAGAATTATTGGACCTATATTTATTTAATAGTAGATATAAATCCAATTCAAATAATTATGATTTAAATTCAAAGTCCCAAAAATAAATCCTTAAAAAATGTTCAATATTTTGGTTGGGACCAGAACCCTTACCAAAATTTATCAACATTTTAAGAAGAGCACTTTTGGAGCAATGAATGAGATTTCTAGGGTTTTTGCCCCTCTTTTATTTAGGGTTTTGAGGCTTCCGATATTCCTCAATTCAAGTTTCAAAAATATAGACATGATGCACACATGAAGCTAACCTAGAGCAATGCCTGAAGCTAGGGATGTGACAACTCACCCCCACTAAACAAGAATCTCGTCTCGAGATTCAAGCGTAGGGTAGGATGAAGGGGAAACGCAAACTAGTACAATCTTCACGATCCAGGGTGCACTTCAGTTGAACGTTGATTCATTCACCATCATTGTCTTGATGTCTTGTTCTGAGAAATCCTGCCAACATGACATGGAGGGAAGAAGGAGACTCTAGAAGGGTCGATCTTCTCGAAGATCGAACAACTCAGGATTAACTCCCGGAAGGTGACATAGCAACATCTCTCAAGCTGAGAGACGAAGCATACCTCTAGAGGGACGGAGTGGAGCAGGTGACGAGGTTCACTAGGTAGACAGCAATTTCATACCTAAGAAGGTGGTAAACGATTGTCAACGTAGCGAGGAGTTGAATTGCCATGACACCATAACGATGCACCTTAGGGAAGGTGACTCATAGAAATATCCCCTTAAGTGGCAAAAAGAATTACTTTTGATTCAAAGATCATTGAAACTCTTTATACCAGCCTAAGGCAATCACAAGCGATCATTTGGAGGGGGTCGGTAGAATGGCATACTCGGACTTGGATGATGTGGATTACCTTGTTGAAGACAACGTAATGGATGAATTTGCTTATCACCGAAAATGGAAGAGACCCATGGTAGAATGGCACATTGGTGGTGCAAGCTGGGAACAAAATGCAAATGCTGGGAATGATTCTGGTAACTGGGGAAGAACCCAACAATAGAGAGTGAATTCACTGTTTGAAAAGGTCATAGCATTGCCGAGGAAGCTGAGAGCAAACCCAGTTAGTGCCGAAGACAACACCTAGCGCTTGTGCGTGCTCTCAAGAACTTGAGCATTTCCACAATCATCAAGATTCTACCAATATCCGTGTCAAGGATCCTGGCAACACAGCTTGCTACCATGACGAATGATGATGGATGATGCAGATGCAAAGGAAGATAACACTTTCTCAGATTTCACCCTAGCGAGGCCAAGGAAACAAAATCTGGATGATCGACCGAGAGACATTTAGCACTCCGCTTCTAATGTTCTCCTTGATGTGCTAGCGTAACCCATTCATAAATATGGTTTGATATCTAGAACATCAAGTAAAAGGTCGGACTTCGGGATCTCAAAATCCATAGGGGCAAGTAGGGAGTAAATCCTACGAAATCCCTATGGGGAGGTGGCCAACTTCCTCAATCAAGATATTATAATAACAGGTCTTCCGGCTGGGTGGTGCTGGCCACGACATCCACTTTACCAGTTATCGAGGAACCAATATTATAGTTCTTGGGGAAATGTTCCAACCATCATATCTGCCTGAGATTCAGATCTGGTTGGTGTCAGAATATTCCAGACCCATCGAGTCTAGGAAGAAAAATGAAAGTTTGCAACACAAATCGACGAGATGACGTTGCGAGATTCTCGGGAAATGAACTACGATAGCAAGCTCCAAAACATGAGCTGGATCTGCTACAAACATGTGAACACGTTGTCCCAGACAAGCATGGCCACGTAGTAGTCTTATAATTAAACACTACCGAGTTCAGGTGGGGAACCATCATCGAGGATATCGAAGTCTTTACGCAAGTCCATGGATTAGATCCCAAGCATAGACTTCTTTTCCTTGAACAAGTCAATCAGTGGCTTGGTGTGCTAGGATATACCTATGGAATGAAGATGATCAGTCTAACAGACCACAAAATTCTTCGCACGTGCATGACTGATTTGGGATGATTCCAAAAGAAACAAAACAATCTTTCTCGAATTCACGACGGCAACTTACATCAAATGCACGTGAATCAAAGGGAGTCACTTCTTTCATCCAAACATATACCTCAGAGACGGAACTCGAAGGCATTGTTTACAAAGTTTCCAACACTAGCTTAATGTCCAACAGAATCATGGAGAAGATAAGGATGTTGTCGATGGGCTCAACAACAATTCATCCAGGTTCCCTTTTAAAAGGAATTCCATAGTTAAGTGAACATGGTGATAGCATTGGTCAGACCAAAGAATATAATGGTGTATGCTCGAGGGATCAACCACGAGTAAGACAACATTACGAACATCGTTGGTTCTAACTTGATTTGACGATAGCCCACACTCAAATCAAAGGATTGATAAAACAATAGGTCCAGCAACTGATCACAGGGACCAATCGATGAAGATATCATCTTTCTTCAACACACACTACACAAGAATATCCCTTTGGAACGAACTAAGTCAGGCAAGCTTTTATCTTCCAACCCTCCAAGTTGTCGTTTAGCTTAACCAACTAGCTCAGGGATATCTAACACCGATTCTTGGAGAGAAGGTGGTTCACAAGAAACCAACTTGATCACGAGCTCAACATAGCGGTCAGGTGACAACCTGGTAATACTTCCGAGAAGACCTTCGGAAATCACGATCCACCGATATGTTACTAAGCTCGAGAACAATCTTGCTTTTCAGGGCAAGATGATATGATCAAATGAGCGAGGACTTGACAAAATCCTAACTCATCAATCAAAGAGTGCACAAGAAAATAAGGACTAGGTAGCATGATCAATCTTAGAATGGTGATTCAATAACCAACATACTAAGAATAAGATTATTGTCCATTAACTACCAAGCAATGGGGTTGCTAGGAGTATTGAGTTCACACATCATGATTCACTTGTCGGCACTCCGGCTGCAACAACACGGAACCGAGGAATGAAAAAGGATGGCGAGAAGTATCACTATGTCAAGAATTCACAAAAGGTGGTGCAATTCTCATGAAATTCCTGTCATAAAGAAGGTAATACTTCAGGGTAGAGCAGACCAGAAGCTGGATTGTAACTTGATCTGTGGAACACAACTACTTTGACCCAATCCTAGATATGGATGAGGTACTGGAGTTTGTTTCTCCAAGTCATTCAGGACAGAATGGCTTGACGTACCACAAGGGTAATAGGCATCGATAAACGAATGCATGCATACCCTTGGTATCAATTGATAGACGAGGGTCAGAATGCAACTAAAGAGAGCAACTCAAAGGAACATGCGATTTTCTGAGTTGTGGATGCATGGTTTAGCATGTCGAACGAATTCCACATATTTCTTCCGGATAACCCATGCAGAAAGGTAGAACTGGCAGAGTCACAATGTAGAATCGAGAACCCATCGAGAGCACTCTGATTGTGATCTTTCGATCAGCGAGGAACATCTGCCATAAGCGGTTCATAGTATTTGGAAGAAAGGAATACCACGAACATCGAGGACTAATGCAAAGGTTACTAATAACCTAAAGGAACGAGCAAAACTATCAACATGAAGCAAGTAGGGTGAATCTCGGGTTCAAAACCCAGGGATAGAATACCTACTACTAAATGGCATCACGGGATGCTTTCGATAATGACGGCCAGAGTCATCACACTGGAACATAAATCAATGCTAGACTACTAGATGATCCCCTGAGACACCTAGGGTCATAATAGTAACTCCAACATAATGTCAAGGCAATAGAATACCTCAACTCAACAATTAGTGTGATTGAGCTGGCATAAAGGAACATCGAAACCAGAGGGAAATGATTTTGCAAATGCATCGGACTATTTAGAAACCTGGAATGACTCGGACAGCATGACGGCTGTAAATGCTCAGAAAAGATTTGAGACATTCACAAAAATGGTGGCATAACCACTCAGAAGCACAATATCAAGGTTTCGAGATCAACAATTAACATACAGAAGTAGTAAGAACTGAACTGAGACTTAAATCCAACAATCTATAAGTCTACGGATTAGTAACACGTGATCCTGATAGAAAGAAAAGATAGCCTAGTTCTTAATCCCCGCAGGAAAGATAAGATGACTCAGATCAGAAGGCATAAGGTATAAGGAGTAAAAAGAGCCTTACGTTCCATCCCACAATCAATTCCCTTATATAACTAAAGCATTTCTACACTCAACTTCGACCAGTTTGGCTTGGTAATCCTACAGGCAGTCAAGCTCTGATACCAACGCTGTCAGGACCCCGACTCGATGTCACATCGATCTAGCCTGTAGCACCTCATATCACTTTGCGGCCTCACGCACGGTATCCCCACGGGTGTCGCCTTACCTTTGCCCGGGACCGTTTGCGCCTTTTGGCTCACGTATATGATAGTGTCGCTAGCATCCATATGATAAGGAGCCCGGGCTGACATGACTAGTCGTAAACCCAAAGTGGCACAGACTTACAGGGACAGGCATCCATGACCCAGCATCGAACGTGTCGGTCATCAGCGAGTGAATCCAGGCTGTAGCACTGGGCTAGCAGGACTCCGGTGAGCCGGGCTGTAGCGGGCTAACAGGACTCCGGTATTCATCGCGTGACATTTCCCCGAAGGGACAGACACAGGAACGAAGAAGGACACATGCCGGCCAGCCTAAGTGTTCCGGAGCAGTAGCAAGCTACCATGGCTCGGTGGAAACACTAGGAGACATTTCCCGGTAAGAGAGGCTACTAAAGATAAACAACTAGATGGTCAGATCCCACACATACCAAGCATTCCAATAGCATACACACAATATGCTCGATATGTGCAGATACAACATGGCATCACAACATGACTCTACGACTCAAGTAATTTATCGATAGGCTCCGAGGAGCGAGATATTACAAACATGGGTCTCATGACCCAACAATCAGAGCATACAAATCAAAGCACAAACGGAAGCTATCATGTCTGAGTACAGACATCTATAAATGAAAAAGGCTGAGAAGCCTGACTATCTACCAGATCCTGCCGAGGGCACAAGATCGTAGCTGAGGTATCAAGCTAAACGTCGAAGTCCACGTGGAACTACTAGTGAGACCGAAGTCTCTCTGCAAAAACATAAAATAGGCAAACGTGAGTACAAATGTACCCAGCAAGACTTACATCAGAACTAACTACATATGCATCATTATCAACAAAGGGGATGGTGGGGTTTAACTGCAGCAAGCCAGCTTTGACTCGGTGGCTATCCTGAACTACGACTGCAAGTAACTCTTTTGAGGTGGCGCACACGAGTCCACATATTCACCATATCAATACACCACTATGGATCTGCTCCCGTCTCCCTACGAGAACGCCATCCATAGCACTCACGCTTATCTTGCGCATTTTAAAGTATCCACTTTCACTTGTCTATGAACTGATATAAGAAACCCAGAAGTCCTTTACCGCGGACACGGCTATTCGAGTAGATGATGTTAACCCTGCAGGGGTGTACTTCTTCATACATGTTTCCACCACTTAGCGTCTGCACACAACATGTGCTCGGCAGACTTCAAGCGAAAGCCGACGTGGGTGTAGACCACGACCTACCTAAACACTCAAGTCTCTAGTCCAGGTTTATCGCCTATTTGGGTTCCATCCATGAGGAGATCCGGCCGGAGTTTCGCTCACAGCCCCAAACGATGTGAACAGGGTTCCCGAGATACCAAACGGGCATCCGGTACACCGTGCCACGTACCTACCGCATCACAGCCCACCCCTACGGTCAGCGCTGTCCACGGCCTCCAGTAAGCTACAAACACCAGAAACTACTTGCAACTCCTGGACAGAGGACTAGGGTGATTAAGAAGTCGAGCGGGGTCATATTTCAGGGCCCAATGTATGGTAGTAGCTGAATCATGGATCACAAACACAGAACTCAGTTCCTGAGGACGGCTTCAATGAGACAACCCACCATGTACTCCTACATGGCCTCTCACCGACACCTTTTACCAAATCGTGTTCACACACTTTGCTCACACACAGTAGGACATGTTCACCCGCCTCTGATTCATCCCCGATGAATCAGACCTGACTCAACTCTAAGCAGTAGCAGGCATGACAAACAAGCATGAATGAGTAGGCACAACAGGCTCAAACAATTCCTACTCATACTAGTGGGTTTCATCTATTTACTGTGGAATGACAGGTCATGCAAAGGATAAAGGGGTTCAGCTACCGCAGCAAGTAACAGATGAATCGGTGTTGTCCTAATGCATTAAAAGAGAGCAGGAGCGAGAGAGTAGGATTGTATCGGAATGAACAAAGGAGTTTTGCTTGCCTGGCACTTCTGAAGATAACATTGAGTCTTCATCAGTGTCAACGATCACATCATCGGTATCACGTCTATCGAGAGGGGACAAATACCGGCAACACAGAAGGGAACACAATCAATGCAATGCACAATATGATGCATGATCATGACATGGCAAAATGAATGTGTGTTGGGCTAATGCAACTAAAACCAGATTAAATGGAGTTGGTTTGAATCCAAGATTCAAATTCAAACTCCATATGTGGATATTTAAATGCCCTTTATATGATTTGTGCTAAACAGCAGCTATAAGTTGTTCTAACATGCATGAAAATGATACAGATGGATTCCTTGAATTTTTCTGATAATTTTTCATATATAAATTATTTAATTTGGAGTTACGGTTAATTTTCTATGATTTATTGAAGTTTTAGGCATTTTCTGGAATTTTCTGAATTATAATAAATCCAGAAATGAATTTACTGCGTCAGCACTGTGTCACAGTGACGTCAGCAGGTCAACAGACGCTGCTGCTGGTCAAATCTGACGTGTGGGGGCCACACGTCAGTGACACAGGGCTAGTTAGTGTCAATGGCAGGTGGGGCCGGGTCAAAGGCCACGTCATCAAGTCAACTCTGTCATGTGGGGCCAGTCAACGTGTGACGTGGCCAGGTCAAACTGACCTGTGGGCCCGTGGGGGTTAGTTTAACACTTAACAGAAAATAATAAATATTAATTAAGGCGTGGGGCCCATACGTCAGTGGCTCTGGGGAGGTTAGCTGGGTCATTAGTGGTTAACTAGACCGGGGTTAGGCCGACGGCTCGTCGCCGGCGAGGTCAGTGGCGGCGGAGCGCGTCGGGTTTCGCCCACAGGCGACCATTTGGACGGCGGATTGGTCCTACGCGTAGCTGGGGGTCGCGCGCGTCTGGTAGTGCAAGTGGGAGGAGCTGGGGTGGCCGGAGCTGCCGGCGGCGAGCTCTTTTGCGGCTGCCGGAGCTCGGGCAATCTCGGGGTGGCGTTACAGAGCACGGGAGGAGGCGTTGTGGGTGTCTACGGTTTCATGCGATCGTGCTGATCACGATGGTGGGCTCGGGAATGAGCTGCGGTGGCTGTGGCCACGGCCACGCCATGGCCGGCGGCGAGAAGCTCTCGGCCGCGGTGGGAGATGGGGCTAGGGGGCGAGAACGGAGGGGGCGAGCACAGGAGAGGCAGCGGAGGCTCACAGCGGATCCATTCGAGGCGGAGACGAGGCCGGGGATGGTCCGGAGCCGGCGAATCGAACGGCGGCGAGTTCCGGTGGCCGAGGAGGGGAACGGCGACGTGGGCGGCGATGCAGGGCTCCCGGCGTCACGTGAGTTGGTGGGGACGAAGAGGAAGGCGCGGCGGTTCCTCTGGAAGCGTCGCCGAGGCGAGGGGTGGACACTGGCCGCGGTGGAGCTCGTCGGTGCTCTCGGGTGCTCGTGGTCGATCGTGAGAGAGAGAGAGCAGAGGGGATAGGGACGGAGGGAGAGATACGGGAGAGTGAGAGAGTTCGTGGGGGCCGCGTGGCG
>NC_041383.1:350322423-350370240 GCF_002162155.2 Triticum dicoccoides | reverse complement strand
GGGGCGCGTGGCCGCGCGCGCCGGGCGCGTGCCCGTCCTCCTGGCAGAGGAGGAAGGCGACAGGGGAGGGAGGCGGCGGTGGGCTGGGCCAGCGGGAGGAGCTGGCCAGCTGGGCCGGCTACAGGTAAGTGGCCCAGGTAGTCTCTCTCTCTCTTTCTTTTTTAATTATGTTTTCTATTTTGCAGGTTTGTTTTGAATTTGGTTTTGAAACCAATTCAATTTATTTTGCTTCTGACAATAATTTTAGGAGCTAAAAGAATTAAAACAATGCTCCACAAAATATTTCAGAATTATTGGACCTATATTTATTTAATAGTAGATATAAATCCAATTCAAATAATTATGATTTAAATTCAAAGTCCCAAAAATAAATCCTTAAAAAATGTTCAATATTTTGGTTGGGACCAGAACCCTTACCAAAATTTATCAACATTTTAAGAAGAGCACTTTTGGAGCAATGAATGAGATTTCTAGGGTTTTTGCCCCTCTTTTATTTAGGGTTTTGAGGCTTCCGATATTCCTCAATTCAAGTTTCAAAAATATAGACATGATGCACACATGAAGCTAACCTAGAGCAATGCCTGAAGCTAGGGATGTGACAACTAGATTGCTGTTTCTTGCAATGGGAGAAGTGCTTAGCTTTGGGTTCAACCTTGGGGTGTCCTTACCCAGTGACAGCAGGGGTTGCAAGGCACGTATTGTATTGTTGCCATCGAGGATAAAAAGATGGGGTTTATATCATATTGCTTGAGTTTATCCCTCTACATCATGTCATCTTTCTTAATGCGTTACTCTGTTCTTATGAACTTAATACTCTAGATGCATGCTGGATAGCGGTCGATGTGTGGAGTAATAGTAGTAGATGCAGGCAGGAGTCGGTCTACTTGTTGCGGACGTGATGCCTATATACATGATCATGCCTAGATAATCTCATAATTATTCGCTTTTCTATCAATTGCTCGACAATAATTTGTTCACCCACCGTAATACTTATGCTATCTTGAGAGAAGCCACTAGTGAAACCTATGGTCCCCGGGTCTATCCTTTATCATATAAGATTTCAATCTACTTTTATTTGCATCTTTACTTTTCCAATCTATATTATAAAATACCAAAAAAATATTTATCTTATCATACTATCTCTATCAGATCTCACTTTCGCAAGTGGCCGTGAAGGGATTGACAACACCTTTATTGCGTTGGTTGCGAGTTCTTTGTTTGTTTGTGTAGGTGCGTGGGACTTTTGAGGAGCCTCCTACTGGATTGATACCTTGGTTCTCAAAAACTGAGGGAAATACTTACGCTATTATTGCTGCATCACCCTTTCCTCTTCAAGGAAAACCAACGCAAGCTCAAGACGTAGCAAGAAGGATTTCTGGCGCCGTTGCCGGGGAGGCTTCCACCAAGTCAAGTCAAGACTCGACCTCCCGCCAACGTGCGATTTCTGGCGCCGTTGCCGGGGAGCTCTTCGCTCAAGTCAAGACATACCAAGTACCCATCACAAACTCATCTCCCTCGCATTTACATTATTTTCCATTTGCCTCTCGTTTTCCTCTCCCCCACTTCATCCTTGTCGTTTTATTTGCCCTCTCTTTCCCAATCTTCTCCTCTCTCTCTTTCTCTTGCCTTTTCTGTTTCCTTGTGTGCCTGTTTATCCTTATGACTTTACGTAAGAGTATCGACCTCCTTCTTAGAAGGATGGAAGAGATTGAATCAAATATTAGAAGCTTTATGACTTTGCAATTTGAGCATAATAATTTCTTCAGAAAAGAACTTAAGGAACAAAAAGGGGTTTTGGGTTTTATGAACAAAGAGCTTGATGATATGTTTAAAGAATTTTATGGTGTCAACTCTCAAATTACCCGGCTTGAAAATGCGATAGCTCAAATTTCTGATAAGCAAGCTACCTTAGTCAATAAGATGGCTGCCAAACCAGAAAAGTTCAATGAAAATAATGATGAAGATCTTAAAGTTATTGATGTGTACCCTATTAGATCTTTGTTTTTCAATATGAATCTTGATAATAATGGGACTGGAGATGAGTCAACTTTAGTTAGAAGGCGTCCCAATAATTCGGAGTTTTTAGATCTTGATGCTAAATTTGGTAAAAGTGGGATTGGAGAGGTCATGACTTTAAATAGCATTCAACCCACTATATTGGATTTCAAGGGATTTGATTATGATAATTGTTCTTTAGAAGGTTGTATTTCCTTGTTGCAATCCGTTGTTAATTCCTCCTCATGCTTATAGTCAAAATAAAGCTTTTACCAAACATATCGTTGATGCCTTGATGCAATCTTATGATGAAAAACTTAATTTGGAAGTTTCTATACCTAGAAAACTTAATGATAAGTGGGAACCTACTATAAAGGTTAAAATTAAAGATCATGAGTGTTTTGCTTTGTGTGATTTGGGTGCTAGTGTTTCCACGATTCTGGAAACTTTATGTGATATTCTAGGTTTCCATGATCTTGATGATTGCTCTTTAGATTTGCACCTTGCGGATTCCACCATTAAAAAGCCAATGCGAAGGATCAATGATGTTCTCATTGTTGCAAATAGAAATTTGGTGCTCGTAGATTTTATCGTTCTTGATATTGATTGCAATCTTTATTGCCCTATTATTCTTGGTAGACCTTTCCTTGGAACGATTGGCGCGATTATTGATATGAAGGAAGGGAATATTAGATTCCAATTTCCATTAAGGAAAGGCATGGAGCACTTTCCAAGAAAGAAAATCAAATTACCTTATGAATCTATTATGCGAGCTACTTATGAATTGAGTGCCAAAGATGGCACTACTTAGATCTATCTTCGCTTTTATGCCTAGCTAGGGGCGTTAAACGATAGTGCTAGTTGGGAGGCAACCCAATTTTATTTCTGTTTTTTGTTTTTGTTTATGTTTAGTAATAAATTATGCATTTACCATCTGTTTATATGTGTTTTTATGTTTTAATTAGTGTTTTTGCCAAGTAGAACCTATAGGATAACATATGGTGATAGTTAATTTGATTCTGCTGAAAAACAGAAACTTTGCACGCACGAATTTAGTTTTGTTAAATCACAGAAATGTGCTTTTGCGTTGATTACTTTTGTCTCTGATCAATATACAAATTTCCCAGGACTTCCTATTTTGGTAGGATTTTTAGAGTTCCAGAAGTTTGCGTTAGTTACAGATTGCTAAAGAATGTTCTGTTTTTGACAGATTCTGCCTTTCGTGTGTTGTTTGCTTATTTTGATGCATCTATGGCTAGTATTAAGTGGTATGAACCATAGAGAACTTGGAATACAGTAGGTTTAACACAAATATAAATAAAGAATGAGTTCATTACGGTACCTTATGTGGTGGTTTTGCTTTCTTTCACTAACGGGGCTTATGAGATTTCCTGTTGAGTTTTGTGTTGTGAAGTTTTCGAGTTTTGGGTAAAGATTTGATGGACTATGGAATAAGGAGTGGCAAAAGCCTAAGCTTGGGGATGCCCATGGCACCCCAAGATATTCAAGAGTAGCCAAAAGCCTAAGCTTGGGGATGCCCCCGGAAGGCATCCCCTCTTTCGTCTTCGTTTATCGGTAACTTTACTTGGAGCTATATTTTTATTCACCACATGATGTGTGTTTTGCTTGGAGCGTCGTGTATGATATTAGTATTTGCTTTTTAGTTTACCACAATCATCCTTCTTGTACACACCTTTTGGGAGAAGCCTACTTGATTGAAATTTATTAGAATATGCTATGTGCTTTACTTATATCTTTTGAGCTAGATAGTTTTTGCTCTAGAGCTTCACTTATATCTTTTAGAGCACGGCGGTGGCTTAATTTTGTAGAAATTGCTAGTCTCTCATGCTTCACTTATATTATTTTGAGAGTCTCCTAGAACAGCATGGTATTTGCTATGGTTATAAAATTGGTCCTAGAATAGTAGGCATCCAAGTTGGGTATAATAAAAACTATCATACGAAGTGAATTGGATGATATGATTAATTTGATACATGATAATTGTTTTGAGATATGGAGGTAGTGATATTAAAGTCATGCTAGTTGGGTGATTATGAATTTAAAGAATTCTTGTGTTGAAGTTAGTGATTCCCGTAGCATGCACGTATGGTGAAGCGCTTTGTCATGAAGTTGGAGCACAATTTTATTTATTGATTGTCTTCCTTATGAGTGGTGGTCGGGGACGAGTGATGGTCTTTTCCTACCAATCTATCCCCCTAGGAGCATGCGCGTAATACTTTGTTTTTGATGACTTGTAGATTTTTGCAATAAGTATTGCTATTTTTTTGCCTATTTCAGTATTTCGAAGAAAAGGAATATCAAACGGAGTCCAAACGGAATGAAACCTTCGGGAGTGTGATGTTTGGAACGAACGTGATCCAGAGGACTTGGAGTGCAAGCCAAGAAGCAGCCGAGGTGGCCACGAGGGTGGAGGGCTCGCCCACCCCCGTGGGCACACCCCCTATCTCGTGGGCCCCTCGGGCGGTCACCGACCTACTTCTTCCTCCTATATATACCCACATACCCCAAAAACATCCAGGGAGCCAACGAAAAACAATTTCCACCGCCGTAACCTTCTGTATCCGCGAGATCACATCTTGGAGCCTTTGTCGGCGCTCCGTCGGAGGGGGAATCGACCACGGAGGGCTTCTACATCAACACCATAGCCCTTCCGATGAGTTGTGAGTAGTTTACCACAGACCTTCGGGTCCATAGTTATTAGCTATATGGCTTCTTCTCTCTTTTTGGATCTCAATACCATGTTCTCCCCCTCTCTTGTGGAGATCTATTTGATGTAACTCTTTTTGCGGTGTGTTTGTCGAGATCTGATGAATTGTGGGTTTATGATCAAGTTTATCTATGAGAAATATTTGAATCTCTTCGGAATTCTTTTATGTATGATTGAGTTATCTTTGCAAGTCTCTTCGAATTATCAGTTCGGTTTGGCCTACTAGATTGATCTTTCTTGCAATGGGAGAAGTGCTTAGCTTTGGGTTCAATCTTGCGGACCCCAATCTAGTGACAGCAGGGGTTGCAAGGCACGTATTGTATTGTTGCCATCGAGGATAAAAAGATGGGGTTTATATCATATTTCTTGAGTTTATCCCTCTACATCATGTCATCTTTCTTAATGCGTTACTCTGTTCTTATGAACTTAATACTCTAGATGCATGTTGGATAGCGGTCGATGTGTGGAGTAATAGTAGTAGATGCAGGCAGGAGTCGGTCTACTTGTTGCGGACGTGATGCCTATATACATGATCATGCCTAGATAATCTCATAATTAGTTGCTTTTCTATCAATTGCTCGACAGTAATTTGTTCACCCACCGTAATACTTATGCTATCTTGAGAGAAGCCACTAGTGAAACATATGGCCCCCGGGTCTATCCTTTATCATATAAGCTTTCGATCTACTTTTATTTGCATCTTTACTTTTCCAATCTATATTATAAAATACCAAAAATTATTTATCTTATCATACTATCTCTATGAGATCTCACTTTTGCAAGTGGCCGTGAAGAGATTGACAACCCCTTTATTGCATTGGTTGTGAGTTCTTTGTTTGTTTGTGTAGGTGCGTGGGACTTTTGAGGAGCCTCCTACTGGACTGATACCTTGGTTCTCAAAAACTGAGGGAAATACTTACGCTACTATTGCTGCATCACCCTTTCCTCTTCAAGGAAAACTAACGCAAGCTCAAGATGTAGCAGTAAGAAAGAAAAGGCGCTAGCCTTGTGTATGAATGTTTGTTTTGTTAATTTCTTGAAACCACCTTATATATGTAACATATGAAGCAAGTGTTAGTAGTACGTAGTTATGGAAATGGATGACGGTCTGAAACGAAACCTTATGGAAATGGTTTGAACACTTTGAGGAATATATATTGTTGTTTTCATATTTCAAGAATTTTATGACGGTGTGGTCTAATGCATCTCCAGATAGTGTGGGCCCAGACGCCTGGTGTAAGAAAACGGGCTCACCATTAACTACGGGTGACCCTACTTTATGGTGGCTCACCAGAGGGAGTGAGGGCATTTCTGGAGACACTATTACAAGAAGTTGTTCTTCTAGGATGTATATGTAGTGGCAGACGTGGACCTCCTACCCATGAGCGTTGGTTATTGCGACAAGTTACTGCGGTTTAAGTGATTGTCTCAGCTTCCTTCTCTTGGATGGTACATAGATTGTATCAATCAAGGCAATGGAGATGTCCTCCGTCCGGGTACCATGTTATATGCCAGATTTCCTCCACCCCAATTAATGCTCACGGCGGCCTCTCCGTGTCGATGGCATGTGGGACACGAGGAATTATGGACCACCTGTATAACAACACTTTTAATCATCCAACAGGGGTCACTGAGATTGTCCTGTCGTACCCGGATGTTTGGCTCCCACAAACCGGAATCAAATGGAGGAAGTGCTAGGGAAGCCCGGACCTTCATTCCGTTCGTTGTGTCGAACTTCATGGGACTGTTCTTCGGCTTCATCTAGTCTTTAAAATTCCATGTGTCATGGCCTGCGAGCGCGTGATAATCTGCCTGGTATGGCACCGTTTGCTCTGTCCTATTGATCGGCAACGTCAATTATTTAATCTTCGTCCACTTATGGCATTTTTGGGATGTGGGCCCATTTTTTAGCATTACGGTCTGGTCGGACGGCATGTCTTGGGATGTATGGATGGACTTTGATCGCTGTGGCTAGCCATATGTGTTTTCCCATGTTTGTGTTGCCTTTGAACGCTGCTGCGGTCTGGATGGTGTGTTTTTCCATGTCTATCGGCCTTACGATGTCGGGGCCTAGCCGGCTAGCGTGTACGCTGCGCGAATCGCACTCTTCCCCTAGACCGCCACTCGTCCGGTCGGTTCGCTTGGTTTTCTTCTTCCCATGTGGTTATTGGTGGGAGTGCCTGGTTTTGATGGTTCGAATCATTGTCTGACGTTATTCAGTTCACCCACTCAAGCAAATGGCTTATGTATCGCCAAAGAAATACATGGGCAGCAATTATCGTTGTCTGGTGTTAGTAAATATAAGGCAAATACAGACACAATACAAGATAATCATTAGTAGACAATTCACAAAAGACATCCTTCGGGGATAGTTTTTATTTCCCTATATGGATCATTCATAAAATATGTTTTACATATAATTGGTTGTGCAAGGAGTCATCTAGTAATTATAAGATCAAGCACCTGCAACTATAGGGGGGTACAGAAGAGTATATATTTGCACCACCTGGTGCAGTGCTACTTAGAGCATCTCTAATAGATAATGTAAAATACATCACCAAAAAGTGCTAAATGCAAAATTTACATCATCGAATAACACCCAAGTCCAACAGATGATGTATAATAGTTGATGTAAAACTAGTGCTCCAATAGATGATGTAAAACTAGTACTACATCATTTCAACATAAAATTCAAACATACCAAGTTCATTTGAAGCTAACATAGTTCTTAAAACATAATTAAACATAGTTCAAACTACTAAATCACGCCAAACTACAACTACTTTGAGTCTACTTGAACTACATCAAACAAAAACTACTCATCGTCGCTCTTGAACTACTCCCAGAACACATCTTTGTTGGGGTCGTCCCAGTCGTCGACCTTCTCATCCTCCTCGAGTCATCCCAACCTGACGAGTCAGACTCGACAGGGATCACCGTCGAGGGGCTGACCTCGTCCTACTTCTTCACCGCCTTCTTCTTGTACTCGGCGTCATGCTTCCAATAAAACTCCTGCTTAGCTTGGACATAGTCCAGATGCTCCTGCGCAAACCTCGCGAGCTCCACTTCATCACTCTCGTTGGGAGCAATGGCGATTGAAGGAAATATGCCCAAGAGGCAATATTAAAGTTGTTATTTTACATTTCCTTATTTCATGATAAGTGTTTATTATTCATGCTAGAATTTTATTAACCTGAAACTTGATACATATGTTGATACATAAACAAAATACTATGTCCCTAGTAAGCCTCTACTAGACTAGCTCGTTGATCAAAGATGGTTAAGTTTCCTAATCATAGACATGTGTTGTCATTTGATAAACGGGATCACATCATTAGGAGAATGATGTGATGGACTAGACCCATTCATTAGCTTAGCATTATGATCGTTCAGTTTTATTGCTATTGCTTTCTTCATGTCAAATACATATTCCTTCGACTATGAGATTATGCAACTCCCGGATACCAGAGTAATACCTTGTGTACTATCAAACATCACAATGTAACTGGGTGATTATAAATATGCTCTACAGGTATCTCAGAAGGTGTTTGTTGGGTTGGCATAGATCGAGATTAGGATTTGTCACTCCGAGTATAGGAGAGGTATCTCTGTGCCCTCTCGGTAATGCACATCATAAGAAGCCTTACAAGCAAAGTGATTAATGAGTTAGTTGTAGGATGATGCATTACGAAACGAGTAAAGAGACTTGCTGGTAACGAGATTGAACTAGGTATGAAGATACCGATGATCGAATCTCGGGTAAGTAACATACCGATGGACAAAGGGAATAACGTATGTTGCAATAACGGTTTGACCAATAAAGATCTTCGTATAACATGTGGGAGCCAATATGAGCATCCAGGTTCCGCTATTGGTTATTGACCGGAGATGTGTCTCGGTCATGTCTACATAGTTCTCGAACCCGTAGGGTCCGCACACTTAATGTTCGATGACGATATTGTATTATATGAGTTATGTGATTTGGTGACCGAATGTTGTTTGGAGTCCCAGATGAGATCACGAACATGACGAGGAGTCTCAAAATGGTCGAGAGGTAAATATTGATATATAGGACGATGGTATTCGGACACCAGAAGTGTTTCGGGAAGCACCGGGTACTTATCGGGTCACTGAAGGGGTTCCGGGCACCCCCGGCAAAGGATATGGGCCTTATGGGCCAAGAGGGGAAACGCATCAGCCACAAAGGGGCTGGTGAACCCCCCCCCCCCATATGGGCTGGCCAAATTGGAGAAGGAAAGGGGAAGGAGGAAAGGAAAAAAGAGAATAGGATTCCCCCTTCCCACTCTTCCCTTCCTACTCCGAATAGGAATAGGAGAGGAGGTTGGCCGAATTGGGGGAGGAGCCCAAGTAGGATTCCTCCTGCTTGGGGTGTCCCCCTTGGCTGCCTCTCCTCCCCTCCAACCTATATATATGTGGGGAGGGGGCACCTCCAACACACAACATCAATAGTTAGCCGTGTGTTGTGCCCCCCTCCACAGTTTACACCCCCGGTCATATTGTCACGGTGCTTAGGTGAAGCCCTGCGCTGATCACTTCACCATCACCGTCACCATGCCGTCGTGCTGATGGAACTCATCTACTTCCTCGACACCTTGCTGGATCAAGAGGGTGAGGAACGTCATCGAGTTGAACGTGTGTAGAACTCGGAGGTGCCGTACGTTCGGTACTTGATCGGTCGGAGCTAGAAGAAGTTCGACTACATCAACCACATTGTCAAATGATCCCGCTTTCAGTCTACAAGGGTAGTGTAGACACACTCTCCCCCTCACGTTGTTATGCACCTCCTAGATAGATCTTGCGTGAGCGTAGGATTTTTTTTGAAATTGCATGCTACATTCCCCAACAGCGATACCGTCTTCTTCTTCTTCTCCCCGTTCTTCTCATCCATCTGTCGTATCTTAAGATTCTTCGACCTGATGAACTCTGCATCCTGTTGGGGTTCCATCTCCGGAAGTTCACCTCGTGCCTTGGCCGGCCGAAACGCCAGGCGGCAACGTCGTACACACACGCGGCCACCTCCAGGTACTTCAAGGTGCCGAGCCAGTAGCGATAGCCATCGCACTGGAACTCGGCATCGAAGTTCCCGGACGGCTTCTCCCGCACCCTGAAGAAGCCAGTCTTGCTCTTCGCGGCCTTCTTCGGCGGCACGGCAACAGCGCTGGTGCAACTTTGATATGACTGGCGGCGTCGAACCGTGTTGCTTACAAATCGAGCGACTTTATGGCGACGGCTGAGCGGCTACGACTTCCAAATCAAGCGACGACGTGGCAATGAAGAAGTTTAAATTGTGTGGCGGCGGCGATGGAGAAGCTTCAAATTGCGTAGCAGGGGTTGTGGAGGCTGGAGGCTATGCAGACGACAATGGAGAAGCTTCAAATCGCACGGCATCAGTGGAACGGCAAAAAAGCGACAAATTTTGGCGCTTTCGAGGCGTGGTCGATGGGGTGGGAGGCCGGATCTGCAGACAGCAAGGTACGGCAATGTTCCGGTAGGCAGGCGGCGCAGCGGCGTGGTGCCGTCGGGGGCAGGGCTCCACACGGTGCGGCAGCGTCTTCACCTGGCGCAGCCAAGTAATGTATATTTGCATCACTTGGTGATGCATTTTACATCTAGAGTAAACTCAGATGTAAAAGATTTACATCTACATCATGTATTGGAGGGACGTTTTTTGAGCCTCTCCTTGAGCAATATGCAACAAGATCCCCTCCTTGAGCAACTAGACTGGTTCTTCACTTCGCTGCACTGGACCAATGTCTATCCTAATACACTGGTTAAGCCTCTTGGTAAGCCCGTTTCTGATCATGTGCCATGTATTATTTCCATCCAAACCTGCATCCCTCGCAGTAAGGTTTTCCGTTTTGAGCCATTTTGGGTTTTACACCCTGTCTTCATGGATCTTGTCCAACATGTTTGGAGCAGACCAGTTAGAGCCCAGAACGTTGCGACCATTCTCTATTGTAAATTCAAAGCCCTTAGACACGCCCTAAAGATCTGGAGCAAAAATCTCTCCCGCCTCTTTGTGGCCATTGCTAACTGCAACGAGACTCTCGCCTAGCTTGATGAATTAGAAAACAGTAGAATCCTGACTATACCGGAGACGAATTTTCGGAACATCATCAAGAAACACTTGTTGCGCCTTCTTAAATATCAAAATCAATACTGGAAGAAATGATGCACCATTAGATGGATCAAGTTTGGGGACGAAAATACAAAAAAAATAGGCAGTTGCTACTGAAAGATATCGTCGCAACAACATCGCAAGCTTCAGAAAGGAAAATGGCCCCCTCGTTGATTCTCACGCCGGCAAAGAAGCGCTACTCTTTCACACTTACACTGATCGCCTTAGCACCTCGAGACCAGCAGAAATGAAATTCAACCTCCCCAGCATTTTGCAATGTCATGATGATTTAGACCAGCTATCTGAACCATTTACCCATGATGAGATTGATGCGGTAATCAAAGAAATGTCGGCTGATTGTGCACCCGGCCGGATGGTTTTAGTGGGGCTTTTCTCAAAGCATGTTTGCCTATCATCAAGAAAGACTTTTGTAACCTTTGTGATGCTTTTCACTGAGGGGACTTGGATCTCACAAGCATAAATGATGGCTTCATAACCTTGATCCCAAAAACCAACTCGCCTGAGACGGTGAATGACTACCGCCCGATCAGACTTCTCAACTGTTGTCTTAAGATGATCACTAAGCTGCTCGCCAACCACCTACAACGTGTCATTTTAAAGATCATACACAAGAATCGGTACGGCTTCATTAAGGGGAGAACGATACATGACTGCCTTGCTTGGGCCTTCCAATATATTCACCAATGCCATGCCTCCAAGAAGGAGATTATCTTTCTGAAACTTGATTTTGCCAAAGCATTCGATATGATTGAGCACGATCCCATGCTGAACATTATGAAACAGTTGGGCTTCAATGACAAGTGGCTTTCTTGGATCAGATGCATCTTCTCCACTGGGAGATCGTCGGTTTTATTAAATGGTGTCCCGGGTTGTCAATTCCACTGCCGCACTGGTGTGAGACAGGGCGACCCATTGTCCCCCTTGATCTTTGTGATTGCAGCAGATCTTCTCCAAGCTGCCATCAATGACACGTTTAGGCAAGGAAAGATGCCTTTCCCTTTCGTCAGCCAAATGGACTACCCTGTAATCCAATATGCAGACGACACGATCCTAGCTATGCCTGCATGCCCTCAACAAGCCGTTGTCATCAAAGAAATTCTTGTGGACTATGCATCCTCCATCGGCCTTCGAATCAATTTCCACAAATCCACGCTCATCCCAATAAACCTTTCGGAAGAATCTGCCCTTGCTTTTGCGAGTTTTTTCGGATGCTCGGTTGGATCAATGTTGTTCACCTACCTGGGGCTCCCTCTTGGCACGACCAAACCAACTGTCCTAGACCTTATGCCGCTAGTGTGCAGTGCTGAACGTCATCTCACATCTACGATCACAATGATGTCCTATGGTGGTAAACTTTCCTGGCTCAATACTACCGTCACGTCTCTCCTCATTTATGCCATGTGTACGCTCAAGTTCTCACCAAAGCTGATTGAGATGCTCGAAAAAATTAGAAGACGATGGCTATGGACCAAAAAGACTGAGCAGGGGGACAAATGCAACTCCCTTGCTGCCTGGGATATGGTTTGCAAACCCAAAAAAGCATGGTGGATTGGGTGTTATCAACATGAACTTACAAAATGATGCTCTACTTATGAAGTTCCTAAACAAATTCTACAACAAGCTCGACGTTCCGTGTGTGCATCTCATTTGGGACACGTACTACACGGACAAGGTTTCCCATGCAACGAATCCTGTCAGCTCTTTCTGGTGGCGTGACATCCTAAAACTCACCCCCATCTTCCGAGGCATCACACAAGTTCGGGTTGTTTCGGGCACCACTGCCCTGGTTTGGAAAGATATTTGGGCTGGAGATGTTCTAGAAAGCTCGCATCCCCACGCTTTCTCTTTTGCCATGCACGAAGATGGGTCCATCAAAGATTTCTTGGAGAGCACGGCCCTATCGGAAGCCTTTCACCTACCGCTCTCCCTGCAAGCCTTGGACGAGGTCCACGACATCCAGCTGCGTTCTGCGCACATGCATCCATCCACGACCGCGAGCGATGTCTGGTTTTACACCAGGGGCAAATCTGATTACCGACCAGCCAACTACTACAGGTTCTTTTTTCGAGACGCGAACGCCCATCCCGCATTCTCGCTTCTTTGGCACTCTCATTGCATCATGAGGATCAAAGTTTTTGGCTGGCTCCTCATGAATGATAGACTAAACACGCGTAACATGCTCAAGCGTCGAATATATGATATTGGAGATGATCACAGCTGTTTGCTTTGTGGCACCCCTGTTGAGGAGACGGTGGATCATATGATCTTCACTTGCCCGTTTAGCCGATCCTGCTGGCAAAAACTTGGTGTTGATTGGCCCACTTTCACCTGCCGCCTCCAACTCCTCCAACACGGTAAAGAATCTTGGGGGCGCCCGCTCTTTTTTGACGTCTTTCTGGTGGCTGCCTGGAGTTTGTGGAAGGAAAGAAACAATAAACATTTCAGAAGAATCATTCCAAGCATCGATACCTGGTTAAGAAGGTTTAAGGAGGACATCAACCTCCTCCAACATAGGACTAAGGGTTCTCACCTTCCTTTTATTTCTGATTTACACTAAGGACAACAACCTTTCCTTCCATACCTAACCCAAAACTTGTCTGGGTTCGGGAGGAACTTGTGTGTAAAAATGTAACATTGTAACACCTTATACATATATGAAAAAACAGTAGGAGCCTTTCCTACTGTCCATTCCTTCAAAAAAAAACATTTTTTGAGCCTAAGTGATGTATATTTCGGTTATTTTTACATCTACATCACCTATTGGGGATGTTCTTACATATATTTTTGTGAGGCATATATTTTTGTTTTCGCTCTGACTAATTAAGAACACACTTATATAATAATGTAGGTTATTTCTCGAAACAAGCAAATAATAGTTGCCTCCTACAATACAAGTATGAAGGTAAAATGTCCAGGTTAAGGAATAATAAAGGAGAACTGCGACTGGTTGGGAGAAACAAACCACCCTAAATTTATGCACATGCATAAAGCCCTTTCCACGATTAGAATGCTGCAACAATAGACCAAACATGTGTGTGGTCAGGAGACAGTAGCAGCTTCCTGGTATATCATTCCGAAAATTCCGGCCGCATCCGCAGCAGACAATGCCCTCTTCCTCTTCCTACAACGTCCTTACGAACCACTACCTGTCAATACATCCAAGTTTTTTCCTGACGTAGCTTTGTGATATTACTTACCGGCATTGTTCATCCTGGGGAAGGAGCTGCCAGGAAGATGGAGATCACTGCCATTGCTCTTATTCTGGCGACGATGATTGTCTCCAAGGCCGCAGCGCAGAACAACGGCTGCTCGAGCGTGATGATGACCCTATCCCCATGCCTTGACTTCATCGGGAGCAAAGCCCTGGAGCCCGGCTTCTCCTGCTGCACCACGCTCGCCGGCATCGTCCAGACCGACCCCCGTTGCCTCTGCATGGTTCTCGATGGCAGCGCGGCGTCATTTGGCATCGCCATTAACCACACGAGGGCCCTGGAGCTCCCTGGCATCTGCAAGCTCCAAGCACCGCCGATTAGCCAATGCACAAGTCTGTAAATGTTACGATCCATTGCACCCTAGAGTAAGTAACATGTCGCTTCTTAAACTCATTACATCAGACTTCTCAAATTCCAGCCATCCCAGTTCCTCCAGCAACAACGCCAGAAGACCCACCGGAGGAGACGAGCAACCAAGTTGCAGATGCACCTAAAGGTAAAGTCATAAATAAGCCTAAACATGGAACATACCATGTGTTCATTTAAGATGCTTCATTATTATTTTCCTGTACAAAATGCAAGATCAAAATTTGCTTCGACTATGTCATCCATTTCTGGCCAAATAAAAGTTTTGGTACACATTACTGCAGAGTACACCAGTATTTACCACCCTAGACCAATGTAAGTTAAAAATTTCTGGTGATCAAGGTATCCCGATACATACGTAAAAAACTGCTTCCAGAACTACACGATGAATCAACAGTAGTCGAGTATTTAACAAAAAACTACCACAATTCATGAAACCGTGCCTATAAACTACCACTTTACAAATTTGTGCCGAAAACTACCATTTTCTCACTAATTCTTGACTAAAAACTATCAAGTCTGAAAAGAGCGCGATTTAACTCTTTTAAACGTGTTTCTGACTAGCTGGGCCCACATGTAAGCAGGCTAAAAAAGCAATCAGGTCCCTAGTTTTTTTTTTCAAAAAAGCAATCCACTCCTATAGCGCGTCGTGGTTGTGGCCGGCCCCTGGCCATGGCAGCGGCCAAGCCGTTGCTGTGGCCAGCCATGGCCGCTCGTGGCGGAGCTAGCCGTGAGTGGTGAGCGGTGGCCAGCCAGCACGCACGCGAGCCAGCCAGCCGGCCAGCAAGCGGCGGCGCTGCACGCACGCTCGCGGCGACGGCGGCCAGCACGCGGCGGCGGGGGCTGCTGCGCACGCAAGGCCACGGCACGCCAGCACAGCCGAGGCGGCTCCAGCCGGCCAGCAAGCGGCGGCGGCTGCACCCACGCTCACGGCGACGATGTCCAGCACGCGGTGGCGGCGGCTGCTGCGCACGCACGCTCACGGCGACGACGTCCAGCACGCGGTGGCGGCGGCTTCTGCGCACGCACGCAAGGCCGCGGCACGCCAGCACGACCGAGGCGGCTCCAGCCGGCGTGGTTGCGCCGCCGTCTCCAGTCCCGACTAGCGTCAGAGAGGTGCTTCGCCCGGGCGTCGCCATGCCGAAGAGCGCGAAGTGCACACGATGTGTTCGAGGAAATGCCAGAGAGAGGAGGAGGAGCAGGAGGAACAAGATTAATGCTGACAGGTGGGCCCATCCTGTCAGAAAGGCGTTTAGAAGACGCGAATCGGGCACTTTCCTGGCATGGTAGTTTTTAGTCAAAAAGTGGTAGTTTTCGACACAAATTTGTAAAGTGGTAGTTTATAGACACGGTTCTGCGAAATGTGGTAGTTTTTTGTTAAATACTTGCAGTAGTCTAGTGTTCCTTCAATCCAGTATGCAATACATGGTGAGAACTCAAGGACTAACTGCTACATCATTCAATTTAATGCAGGAAGCCTGAATTCGAATGCAACATCAAGCTCCAGGAACTCAAAGAATGCAGCAAATTTGATGGCCACTATGCTTATACCTACATGTGCATTAATCTATGTCTTCTAAGTGTTGGACAGTTTAATTTTCTGCAGCCTTGTATTAAATGACAAGACCAATAGGATACCATTTAGTTTGATATATCTTTCCGATGAGTCTCAGCAAAAAAGTCATGTCATTCATTATAAGAAGCCAATTAACTCCAGCGGATGTGCATAACATGAATTAACACGTATAGCTAGCTATGTTGACATAACATTTTTTGTCAAGCATACTTTGCGTGGGATTTTCGAGTTATCAAACTTCCGCAAGTAATTATTTGAGGTTTCGTTTGTGCATAACATGAATAAAGTTGTATAGAATAGCTGCAGTGATGTAACATGTTTTCAGAAGTAAATTTTGCCTGGAGATTTTTGACTTACCAAACTACTCCCTCCGTCCACAAATACTTGTCGGAGAAATTGATGTATCGATGTATTTTAGTTCTAGATACATTCATTTTTATCCACTTATCCGACAAGTATTTTCGGACGGAGGGAGTACTTTGCAAGGAATCATTTGAGACTTAGTTTGTGCATAACATGAATTAATTTATACTACCTCTTCTCCATAATTTGTCCCACAAGGAGACGCAGAATTGAAGTAATATTTGATGGGATAGCATACTTGTTCTCACTAGATATATTAGTAGTATGCCCATTTCATGAAAGCAAGAACGATAAAATTCCACCAAATATCACTCACTCTTTTGTCCTCCTAGGTATGCATGCGGTACAGATACGGTGAAACAAAGGATGTATAAAATAGCTGCAGTGACTTAACATGTTCTTAAAAAGTATACTTTTCCTTGGGATTTTGACTTACCATATCAGTGGTATATTGCCTTGAATAAAATGCATCATAGTCCTATTTCTTTTGTAAGTTGGGCCTAATTCTGCAAAATTGCACATCTACGTCCTAGAAGCATCCAAGTCGTTTAGCTTGCGATTTTCCTATTTCTAGATTCGAGCATTGTAATAGAGAAGCAAATAAAGTTGCACATGAACTTGTCAAGTTGGCTAGATTTTTCTTCATTTCTGATTGGCTCGAGGAACCACATAATGCAATTGTACCAATCCTAGTAAACGATGTAATGATTATTTCTGATGAATAAAGCCCGAATTTTCTTTCAAAAAAAAAAAGTCGTTCACGCCTATGCAGCTCTAATCCCGTTTGACCTGACACATGAGGCAAGTTGACCACCACCACATAGGCAATATTTTGAACAAAACACCCTGATTTTTGCTATTCTTATTTAGTGGCCCCCCCTCCCTCCCTCCCTCCCTCCCTCCCTCTCTCTAACCCACTCACATCACATCCCAGTCAGCCATGGAGGAGCTCCCACTGCGCCACGTCAGCTACGGCCTACAGCCGCCTATCATGGCCAGCAGTGCTTGTCGAGTACGTGTTGTTGCTGTGGTGCTAAGGTCCAGGCTGAGTAGCAGCCTCACCATCATTTGCACCACTCAGACCAAATCATTCATACACGCAAGCACAATATGGCTCCAGGCAGAGTCAGGAGACACAATCAACTAACTAGAGCAAACAGTAATGTGAATACGAGCCCGTTTAAGCAGAGGCGGAGAGAAGAAAATACCAAAAAAGATGGCCGTGTGGCATGCTCACCAGCCCGAACGTGATGGCGAGGCGTTTGCTGGGTACATGTCGTGCAGCACAAGGCGGGCATCTGATATGTACCCTGCCGTACGTAGCTCCTCGTGCGGCTCGCACACATCTCGTCCACCTCCCTCTGCTTCGTCTGCGCCCTTGCATGGCGCCGGCCGTGACGCTCCATGTAGGATGCGCCATGCGTCGCTGGGGGGCATCGAACCAGGACATGGACTTGGAGAGCAGGCGGTGGACCGATGGTCTCGTCTGGGATAGGCTAGCGAGCATGTGTAAGCATAGCACTGGAGAACCGCGACCTGCTCTTCCAGCGCAAGTTGTCATAAGCTGGCGCTGCCTCTCCGGCAAAGCATTTCGTCGAGCATGTTAATTGCTCCCGCAAAATCAGGTTCTTGGCAGATCATCACCTGCCGTGCGCCCTGAAACTTATCCAGCAGAGCGCCATGTCGCGCTGCCTGAAGCTCATCCAGCAGAGCGCCATGTCGTGCAGTTGCCTCCACCCGCCATTAGCTGACGCCGCCCCGCACACTGTTAGACTGCTGGAGAGAGAGAGAGAGAGGGAGAGAGAGAGAGACGTGGGTTCCACCGTTGCCATTAAGACACTTCCCTTTTCCGGCGTGCCCCAAGAAAATCTCCGGCGCCCGACGGGGATGCGTACAGAGAGCAGGTTGCCGTTGACAAGCCACGCCAGAACGTCCAAAAAATTAGAGGACGGAAATTTTCAGGGGTGTTTTGCAGGAAATGTTGTCTACATGACAGTGGTCAATCTGCCACCCGTGGACATGAACGACTTGAATACTTCTAGGACATCACTACAATATCTAAGCTCCCTCGATTGTAAACGTTGTAAGCGCTCCGGGGTTAGGAAGGGTCAAAGTGACCACGTCTCTTCCGGAAAAAGAAAGTGACCACGTCTTTTATTTTTATAGGTGAATCGTTTAGTTTTTTTTGGAGGACCATGCTCTCTTACTACGTGAGTAGGGTTTTTTTTAAACATAGTACAATCGTAGTCGCTCATATACGAGCATACACTCATCCTTATAAATGCACGTACGCATACCCTATTTCTATGAGCATCTGTGAGAGACTGAGTTAGCACATACTTTTGAGATTGATGAAGTCGCCCCAGACGCTTTCGTAGTCGATGAGAACGTCTTCTCCCATTGAACACACGTCGCCAAAACGCCTACAATAAATACATGAAAATGCAATATCTAAGCTCCCTCGATTGTAAACGTTGTAAGCGTTTTGGGGCTAGGAAGGGTCAAAGTGACCACGTCTCTTCCGGAAAAAGAAAGCGACCATGTCTTTTATTTTTATAGGCGAATCGTTTAGTTTTTCTTAGGAGGACCATGCTCTCTTACTATGTGAGTAGGTATTTTCTTTAAACATAGTACAATCGAAGTTGCTCATATATACGAGCATACACTCATCCTTATAAATGCACGTACGCATACCCTATTTTTATGAGCACCTGTAAAAGACTGAGTTAGCACATACTTTTGAGATTGATGAAGTCGCCACAGACGTCTTCATAGTCGACGGGAACGTCTCCTCCCATTGAACACACGTCGCCAAAACGCCTAGAATAAATACATGAAAATGCAAGCACCAATGTCCAGTCTAGAATTGAACTCTGGTAGGCAGGGATAACAATGTCTCCTAACCATCTAACAGTAGATATTCTTTACTGTTTGGGTCAACTATCCAACTATGTCTATCCAATACTTGATGGGTTACGTGACACTTACTCTCTGAACTAAAACCACGACATTTATTTTAGATCAGAGGGACTATTTTTTTGCGAGAAAAAAAGGGTTGCATGCCGCTCATGTACGACTGGTACTAGATGAATACCCCGCGTGTCGCGGGGGGAATTTGTAGTACTGTATAGGAGGAGTATTTTTGGAGCAAGTAAATACCAAAACCATGCATTAAAGGAACTATATAAATATATGTTTGCTTGAACCTTTGATAGAATTATGTGAAAAGTAAAAAAATTACTATATTGTTGTCGATAAGTGCAGAGGTAATGTGTTGGCCTGTCAATATGTTGCAAAAGAGTGTTGTTTATATTAAGCTTATTTAATGAAAAAAATCATATCATTCATATCTTAGTAGCCCTTTATTCTATAAGAACTTGCACCAAGAAATTCAAGAAGCCATCCTTAATGTTGTTGGAGAAGTGAACATCACTCGGTGCAAAAATTAGATAAATTCTGTGAAGCTCCCACTGACCCAGTACACATGTAGACTGCAACATTTTGTTGATATCGGTCAGAGCTAATTCATAATTAAGGGAAAATTCACCACCTGATTCAATCATACCGATTATTTGATATAGGTAAAATAAGAATTCTTTGCATGAAACTATAATTACGGATTGGCCTATGGACGTATGGCAAAACATGCATAGAACATGAACCGTCGTTGATCTTCCATATAGAGAGAGAGAGCACCTCCAGGTCTCAATATTGACACAGAGATCTCGAATAGTTATGTGGGGTAGAAAATTTACCTATATTATCTAAAAACCACATCATGTCACTGAAAAATATTGACACAGAGATCTCGAACAGTTATGTGGGGTAGAAAATTTACCTATATTATCTACAAACCCCATCATGTCACTGAAAATATCATCAAATGCAGCCGGAGATACATTGGAGCAATGTAGCAATGTCTCAGTGATGAACCTTTTGATATTGTCGTCTTGTTTGTTGTTTGGAGCAGCATGTTCTTCATATAAATGATTAAAATAGACCATCTTCAGCTTCCCATAGTAAATCTAGTATCAAGAGTGAGATGAATGTATTCCCATCTCTCTTGAATAAACTTCTTGGCACATACTATTTCTGAAAAGGACACATAGATTTCAACAATGAGGATAGTATATATAACACAACCACGGCGCCTTGATATCAAACCGGAGAAACAATTGGCACATAATTGTTCGCATACCCCATTTAGTGAATGGTCCTAAGTACATGCAACGTATTCTGCAAATCCAAAGAATTATACAAAATTAAAATACAACAATCTGATTATATTCAAAAGCAACCACTGTATACGGATGAAAAGAGTAATTTAGTGATATCCACTCTGTTAGATATTTGCATATAGAGAACCTTGATATAACAAACCAGAAGATCATCAAAAGATAGCTACACGGATGATCTGCAAGGCAGGGAGCACCGATCCAAACATGAGTCCACAAAAAAAAACAATGGTGAGTCAATATTGCTCATGCTGGTAATAGATTAATTCAGAATAGAAATACTCTAGAAAATTTAACGTGAGATGGGTAAATTTAACGTGTTGGAATTGAAGCAACCATTAGATGGCATTAACGACATTGGCTTGGGAGCCTTGATCGGAGAAAAATTACAGGTCATTCCAAGCAGCTTGGTCGGCAAGCTGCGGGAAGTCAGTTCGCAAAAAAATTGGCAACCAGTGCGTGCGGCTGTTGTCGGTGGGCTACCAGGATTGAGCAGTGCGTCGCTCCAGTGTCAATCGGGAGGCTTGCTCCCTCGCCACTGAGGTGTCCTCTCTTCGACAATTCTCAGGATTTATCAGCACCTCACCCCGTCGTCCACTTACAGGCTCTCCTGTCTATCAGCCCATAAGTTTCACAGTCTACCACTTCAGTATATGAGAAAATCAAAAGGAACCAATTCGGTGGAACGACCTGGTTCCGGCTAAGATTATAAATTACCTTCCAGCAATTAACTGGGTTGAGGCATGGATATGTAGATCAAAGAATCCAAAATATGTTTGAGAGTTAGTTAGACGTACACCTACCTGTATGTATATAACATGTAGACAGCTACAGAATATTAAAAATGTATGGTTGCAATTTGACATAGACCATATCTCCAATTGCAAGCTGTCTTTCAGACCTCTTCTTGTCTGCAAAGAACTTCATTCTTTCTTGTGCTTTAAGCAAGTTGTCCTTAATTTGTTGTGCTATTGTATCCCTGTCCAGTTGTGCCTGATGATCATCTCCCTCCACTGGTGGTAACATCAGTTCTGCAATCAGAGGAGGTGGTCTTGCATATAAAGCTTGAAAAGGGGTCATTTTCAGGGATGTGTGGAATGTGGTGTTGTACCACCATTCAGCCATGGACAATCAAGAGTGCCACTTCTTGGGGTGAGCAAAAGCCATGCATCTCAGGTAGTTTTCCAGACACTGGTTAACCCTCTCTGTTTGCCCATCAGTTTGGGGGCGGTAAGAGGTGCTCAAGTGTAATTTGACTCCCATTTTGTTGAACAAATGCTGCCAAAGGTGACTAGTGAATATCCTATCCCTGTCAGTTACTATGCCAGTGGGCAATCCATGTAGTCTGAATATATTGTTAGTGAAAGCTTGTGCTACTGTCTTAACAGTAATGGGGTGCCTCATCGCAACAAAGTGAGCATACTTGGTGAAACGATCAACCACCACAAGTATCATGTCCTTATGTTCAGATTTGGGCAGTCCTTCCACAAAATCCATGCTAATGTGGGTCCAAGCAAAGTTAGGAACTGGCAGTGGTTGTAACAAACTAGGAGGATGCACATGTTGAGCTTTGTCTAACTGACAGCAGGGCATTGTTCGACAAAGTTTTGGACTGCTTTCCTCATTCCAGGCCAGGTGAGAAGAATTCTCAATCTGTGATAAGTTGCTCTTTCTCCAGAGTGCCCCCCTAGTTCAGACTTATGAAAAGAAGTGAGCAAAGAGCTTTTTAGTGCACTCTTGTTGCCAATCAGGATTTTGTCTTTATACCTGAGAACCCCACTAGTGAGAGTGTAAGGAGGTTGTGCAGCTGGATCTATTGCTAGTTTAGCAAGCAAATCAGAACATTTGGTATCACCTGTGTAACTGTTCACAACTTCAGTGATCCAAGAAGGAATTGCAGTGCTTGATCCCAAAGTAAGTAGAGCATATTTAACTCTAGAGAGAGCATCAACTACTCTATTCTCCTTTCCTTTCTTGTATTCCACTGTGAATTTGTAGCCCATAAGTTTAATGAGAAGTTTGTGCTGAATGCCTTCAGTTACTTTTTGCTCATGTATGTATTTCAAACTCTGCTAGTCAGTTCTAATGATCAAGGAGGATGAAGCAAAGTAATGCTTCCATTTCTTAATTGCTTCAATGATTGGTAATGCTTCTTTATCATAGGTGTACCAGCCAGCAGCTTTAGGACCTAGGGCTTTACTCATATAAGCAATAGCACTACAAGAAATATGTCAACTTGTGACCTTGACTATTGGTCACTGAAAGGTCATTGTTTTTCATTTGCGACCTTTTTGTGACCAAAATCAGAAGGTCAAAAGATGGCGGTCCTAAACTGAAATTAACGACCTTCTCTATGAGAAGATCGTAGACGTTTACGACCAAAACAGAAGGTCGTTGAACCCATGACCTTTTGTTTTGGTCACTGGCCGTCTGCCCAGGCCACGATGGATCTGACGTGGCAATCTGACATGGCAAAATTACGACCAATTGAAAAGGTCAAAATTAGAATCAACCCAGTCCATTTTGGTGCTTTAGATGGGCCGAGCCCATTAATTCAGCCTTTTTATATTATTATTTTTTGTTAATTTTCGCTAGCTACATGGGCCTGGACCAGTAATTTAGCCTTTTTATTTCAAGGTCTCATCTATTTCGCAGTCCATTTTATTAAGCCTTTTTGTATCATATTTGCATCATTGCACAATGTTCCGCGCCCTATTGTTTGGGCCATTGCCTTTTTAGAGCCCAAATATTATTCTATCCAATAGAACATTCAATCTTTTTCAATCACACATTTCAACAGCAAACAATAAATAATTTTCTCAATTAAATGATCAAATCCAGAAATCACTAAATGAAACTCAACAGCACGTACACGACTACACGGTCCATCAAGTGTACATACAATCAAATACACAGGCACCAAAACATGGTGGCAACATCAACTAAAACTATGATGCACATCTCCAGGCTGATCTTTGGTCACAACAGCAGCCACCTCGACAACATAAGATCCTGATCTATATAAATTATTTACTTAAAGATTCTTCTCCTCGAGTTCCTTGTACACCAACTTTTGACAAATGAAGGCCAAAATCTGCGGATTATAAATCAGAAAAGTTAGGGAACATAATCAAGTGTAGCCATGTATATAACATTCTCCTAACAATGAAACATAGCTGCAGAATTTGAGATCTAATAAGAAACCATGCATATAACATTCTCATAACAACAAAATTGAGATATATTTGGAAAGGGCAAATGACAAGTATCGACCTGCTGCTAGATAATAGAGCAAACATGTCAAAATTATTTAGATATCCTGATGTGTGTGTCACATTATACATGCATCAAGCTTCAGGCCATCAATTTTAGGATGAGTAGATACCTAACTTCATGTCGATGATATGGATGGGGCTGTAGTAGAACATCTGGTAAGCATCATCTTCGACGCTGAACGTTGCAGATACTTGTCTAGTTAGTAGTCTATCATGCGCTCCTGCCATCGCGCGAGAGAGGATATGGTAAGTGGAAAATACTATTAGCAGCCCACAATGCTAAAAAGGCGCTTTAAGATAGTGAACCAGTGGATATCACTCAAGTAAACTATTTTACTCCTTACATACAACAGTCAGGAATTAGTACAGTTGTTTTTTTGACACCTAAATTAGTACAGTTGTTGAAGCAGGAGTAAGCTGATCATATAACATAAGAGTCAGGAATTCCATGCTTATTGTTAAGAAAAAAGATACAAGTTAATATTTTGTTTAACAGTAGGTCTAAGAAAAAAACTGTGCATTTGGTGAGAATATAGCAACAGATTAAGAGCATATTGTTCAGCATCACACAGATAGTAGAACAATGCTACATGAAGCTATTTGCATAAAGTAGAGAACTAGAAAACAAGCTATTGACCATCCTACTGGTAGCAAGGACATAAAGATAACCACTTAATAAGATAAGAAGCAGACATGAATAAATCACATAACTATGTACAATTCAATATCCCAGCTGAGAGTGAACATGTATTCAACATTTCCTAAATTTCAATACATGCACGACAGATTCATAGCAAAACTATATATAGCTGTACAAACATGCATGAACAGGAAAGCAACCAAACTACAAGAACATATAAGGAAACAGAGGGAATCGCTATAACCTATGGAGTGACAAGCACATATATGAACTCAAAATAATGCCCAGCTAGACCAAAAGAAGCTGGATTAGTCGGAATCAGGTGACGGACCGATAGCGCTGATGCGCCGGCTGTTCAAAACGGAACGCGTTAAAGGGACACGATTTTGGGGCGGGGAGGAGGCACGCTTGGCTCACCTAACAACCGCCTCTGTCGCTGCTGACGAGAGCCGTGCCGCCGAGTCTCGCAGCCACCAACTCGCGCCGCTTGCCGCCGTAGTCATCACCTTCGTCGTCGACGCGGTGGTGCTGCCGGACCTGCAAAAAACAGAGGAGGCGTCTGGAATCAGGCGACGAAATCCAGCGAATGGACATCACACTTGCCAACTAATTAACTATAGCATGCTACAGAAACATTTCATTAACAAATTTGATTCAGGAACTAGCTTATTGACTATGAAAAAAATGCTTAGGATAAAAATCATTTCAAGAAATGCTGCAGTAGCTAAAAATCATTATGTCAGGGAAAGCGGATACTTCGTCTAAATAAATACATCTTATGCCAGACTTATTAAACTGAGAGGAGTCACAGCAACACATCATACTTGAAAATGCCAGATTTAGCATACCTCTATTCCTACGTACTACACATAGGTTAACAACTAGGAGAGCAACAGAGCATGCCAAGACTGCAATTGGCCGAATGATTGCTTTAGATCACAGTGCCAAGAACACTGCTACATGTACAAGTACAACAACATAAGAATCTTGGGCCTCTATAATTTGCTAGTTTCTTAGGCAACAAACATTGCAAATTTTGATGAGATGCATAGGTCCAACCCATGACTACACAACAACTATTGCAGACATTGGCTAGAGAAATGCTCATCTTTTTTTTCTTTGTAAAAGAAATTTTGAGTTCAAGCAGTAGCACTAGTTACTGACTACACATGTATACAATGCAATAGCATAACTGTAAGTGCAGATTTTTAACCAGTAAGTGCACATAACCTGGACTATTATAGCATCAGATTTTTAACATTTGGACTATTATAGCATCAGATTTTTAACAGGAGGTTAAACCAGTAAGTGCACATAACCTGGACTATTATAAGTGCAGATTTTTAACCAGTAAGTGCACATAATCTGGACTAGTAAACCAGTAAGTGCACATAAGGCTTGGGCTGCACACAAACACACACATACATGTATCAGAAGCAATTCAGACAACACTCTTGGCAGGCAAGAGGCAAGTTGGCACTCACAGGGTTGAGATAATAGCAGGAGACGTGCATACTTGAAGGGGCGAGCGATTGGTCCGAGCCCAAAGAGCAGAGAAGGCATGGCGGCGGTGTGCTGGCGCACCTTGGAAGCCCGGGAACATGGTGGTACCGATGGTCAAGGAAGAAGAGGAGCAGAGCAGGCCCTTGATGGACAGCTAGATGCGCCCCTCCTTCTGCTCCTCAAGGATGGGTGACCTGCAGTAACAGATATGTTATACAACCGGGATCAAATGTAGCACATATTATCGTTGTAACAGTCTTCTCTTGTGTCTGGAAGTATCCAAATTTAATGTTACTTTTTAAAGTTAAGTTGAATCGTCTTGTAGGAATAAAAGAAGAAACAAGTTGAGTCTCTGAATCTGACCATGCTATAAGACTAATACCAACTACACACATTTCCAGTTAACATTTTAAATCTAAATGTGAGACTAGTGTTGATATGGTCAATTTGGGCTTCATAAGTCTAATTATAGAAAAAATGCACTGAAATCAACTTGGTATGCGTTGAAGACTAACACAGTAGCAGGCAGGTAGGGTTGCAGTAACCCAAGTTAATGTACAATAGAGCGAGGTTTTTGGGGGTTTCTACGATTTTTTTACCAACTGTTTTTTCTTCACAAAAAACTAACAGTTGGTCCTGAATTTTATCTTCACAGGGGTGTCAATCAACCACAACGAAACTGCATAAACTGAGGGATTCAATGCTAATTCAAACGCGAGTACGCACAGGAAACCTACGGGAAACCTACAACTATGGAGAACCAAATTCGCATCCACATCAAATCAAACGGCCAGATCTACGCGGAAACCTACGGGAAGCAAAGGAAGAAGATCGAGGACATGGACCTGTGGTCGAAGACGGCGACGCATGTGGATTCATAGGTCGGCGAGGAGCTGGAGCCAACCACGCCGACACACAAGCCACCGTCCCCTCCTCAGAGGAGACGCGTGGGTGATGTAGCTCCTGGTAGGGCGTGGCAGAAGATGAGATGCACAGCCCCGCGAGGCTTGCGACAACGCTATCGCATCATGGTAGCCGGCTCTCTGTTGGCGCTGGGAGGGAGGTTGCATGGTAGGGGAGAAGGAGCTCCATCTCCTTGGTGGCGACCCGTCCCATGGAGGTTCTCCCCTCCTGCCATCGTCGTCGTCCCATCCACCTGCCGAAAGGGAACACAAGACAAGGTGAGGTGAGGAGGAGATAGTGCATGAATAAGGAGGGGAGGGGCTTACCAGTGCCAGATTCGGCCACCTCTGGCCTCGCTGTCGCTGGATGTGGCAGATCCCGATGAATTTAGGGGTGGTGGCCGAAACCCTAGCCACGGGTGAGGGTTCCGGGCGAGTACTACAGAGCGCAGATCTGGGCGTGGGCTTGATGGTGAGGGTCGTCGATGATGGGGGTGGGCGACGGTGGGTGGCGGTGGGGGCGGGCGACGGTGGGCGGCGGTGGATTCAGATCAGATCAGAGTGAAGGAGAGGAGAGAGGCACGTCAGTGCGTGGGAGAGAAGGGTGCGAGAGGAGGAGTGCGGGGCGTGGGTGAGACGGGCGACGTGCGGGCCGTTGGATCCAGGAGCATCCGACGGTGATTTATCCACGATCCGCGTGAGAGGCCCCTGGACCAATCAGAACGTAGTATACAGGTATGATATTTTGACCATTTCAATTGGTCGTAATCGACTAAAATTAAGGTGCTAAATCATGTTAGCTATTTTATTATGACATGAGAAATTGAAAAAAAAAACTTTTCATTGTGTCAGCAAAATTGACTTCAGTTTTCAGGAATAATCACAAATTGAAATAAGACAAATATTTTTTAAAGAGTTATGAGAAATGAGTTCTTTTAAATCATTTTTCTAATTTCCGAGTGCCCGAAATGAGTTTCTTTTATGAAGGATCTATCATATATTTGTTGCAAAATTGGACCAAATCAATTTTCTAAAACACTAGGTCATATTTAATGCATAATTGACAAAATGATTGGGTGTCAAAAGTTTTGATCCACCTGTGGTGAAAAAGACAAATTCCCGCCGATTCAGTAGGAAGCGGGTCAAATTTGAACTGCAGCTGCCTCATAGTTTGCTCTTTATTTTTTTCCAAAAAACATTTCTAGGTACATAAATATCTATTTAATCAGAGAAACATCAAAAGTTTTCCAAGATTCAACCACTAGCTAGGAACGGTCAAGCCCGCCGTTTTGACCGCATTTTGAAACAGGCATAAAAAATTCAAAAAAATCAAAGAATTGGAAAACCTTCGCATTGTGTCATTATATGTGATCAAGTTTCTAGGAAAAATAATAAACTTGTATTACGACAATTATTTTAAAAAAGTGTTCTCAGAAACGAGCTACCATGCGTGAAGATTCATGGCTTTCAAGCCAAATGATCAATCTTATGGCCACATTCATGGCATAGTTTGTTCAAATGATCTCATATTGTAAGGGTGCATCTTGGAATTCCAAACAATGTTGCCTAAAGGAGTTTTCATTTTCTTTGCACGAAAAATTCATTTCCATTTTTCAAGTGCCCGGAATGAGGTTTTTTTGTGAAGGAACTACCAAATAATTGTTGCAAAAATGGACCAAATTATTTTTCTAAAATACTAGGCCATGTTTAATGCACAATTGACACAATGGTTGGGTGTCAAAAGCCTTGATCCGGCTCTGGTGAAAAAGACAAATTTCCACCGATTCAGGAGGAAGCGGGTCAAATTTGAACTGTAGATGCCTCATAGTTTGCTCTTTATTTTTTCCAAAAATCATTTCTAGGTACATAACTATCTATTTAATCAGAGAAATATCAAGAAAAATCTAAGATTCAACCACTAGCTAGGAACGGTCATTCCCGCCGTTTTGACCGCATTTTGAAACGGGCATAAAACATTCAAAATAATTCAAAAAATTGGAAAACCTTCGCATTATGTAATTATATGTGACCAAGTTTTCAGGAAAAATAATAAACTTGTAATACAGCAATTATTTTAAAAAAGTGTTCTCAAAAATGAGCTATCACGCGTGAAGATTCATGGTTGTTAAGCCAAATGATCAATGTTATGGCCACATTCATGGCATAGTTTGTTCAAATGATCTCAAATTGTGCACAAGGGTGCATCTTGGAATTCCAAACAATGTTGCCCAAGGGAGTTTTCATTTCTTTGCACGGAAAATTTATTTTCCATTTTCCGAGTGCCCGAAATGAATTTTTTTTTGTGAAGGACCTACAATATATTTATTGCAAAATTGGACCAAATCAATTTTATAAAATACTAGGCCATATTTAATGCATAATTGACCAAATGGTTGGGTGTCAAAAGGTTTGATCCACCTCTCGTGAAAAAGACAAATTCCCACCGATTCACTTGGAAGCGGGCCAAATTTGAACTATGGCTACCTCATAGTTTGCGCTTTATTTTTTCCAAAAATCATTTCTAGATACATAAGTATCAATTTAATCAAAGAAACATCAAAAGCTTTCCAAGATTCAACCAGTAGCTAGGAACTATCAAGCCCGTCGTTTTGACCGCATTTTGAAACGGGCATAAAAAATTCAAAAAGTTCAAAACATTGGAAAACCTTCACATTGTGTGATTATATGTGACCAAGTTTCCAGGAAAAATAATAAACTTATCATATGGCAATTATTTTTAAAAAGTATTCTCAGAAACGAGCTATCATGTGTGAAGATTCATGGCTTTCAAGCCAAATGATCAATCTTATGGCCACATTCATGGCATAGTTTGTTCAAATGATCTCATATTGTTCACAAGGGTGCATCTTGGAATTCCACACAATGTTGCCTAAGGGAGTTTTCATTTTCTTTGCACGAAAAATTCATTTTCCATTTTCCAAGTGCCCGAAATGAATTTTTTTTTGTGAAGGACCTACAATATATTTATTGCAAAATTGGACCAAATCAATTTTATAAGATACTAGGCCATATTTAATGCACAATTGACCAAATGGTTGGGTGTCAAAAGTTTTGATCCACCTCTCGTGAAAAAGACAAATTCCCGCCAATTCAGCTGGAAGCGGGTCAAATTTGAACTGTGGATACCTCATAGTTTGCTCTTTATTTTTTTTCCAAAAATCATTTCTAGGTACTCAAGTATCTATTTAATCAGAGAAACATCAAAATTTTCCCAAGATTCAACCACTAGCTAGGAACTGTCAAGCCCTCGTTTTGACCGCATTTTGAAACGGGCATAAAAAATTCAAAAAATTGGAAAACCTTCGCATTGTGTCATTATATGTGACTAAGTTTCCAGAAAAAAAATAAACTTGTAATATGGCAATTATTTTAAAAAAGGTTCTCAAAAATGACCTATCATGCGTGAAGATTCATGGCTTTCAAGCCAAATGATCAATCTTATGGCCACATTCATGGCATAGTTAATTCAAATGATCTCATATTGTGCACAAGGGTGCATCTTGGAATTCCAAACAATGTTGCCTAAGGGAGTTTTCATTTTCTTTGCACGGAAAATTCATTTTCCTTTTTTCGAGTGCCTGAAATGAGTTTTTTTTGTGAAGGACCTACCATATATTTGTTGCAAAATTGGACGAAATCAATTTTCTAAAATACTAGTCCATATTTAATGCACAATTGACAAAATGGTCGGGTGTCAAATTTTTTGATCCACCTCTGGTGAAAAAGACAAATTCCTGCCGATTCAGTAGGAAGCGGGTCAAATTTGAACTGCAGCTGCCTCATAGTTTGATCTTTATTTTTTCCAAAAATCATTTTTAGGTACATAACTACCTATTTAATCATAAATACATGGTTTTGTGGCGATACGTCGAGGCTTGGATGGTGGCCGAGGGCCCCAACTCTAGAGCGCGTAAACTCGTGTGCCCGCAGCGTGGTCACCGCGTGACCGTGGCGTTACCATGTGTTCTGGGCGGCCTAGGCATGTCTAGTGGATTAGGAACTCCCCAGATAGGTGCTAGGAAGAAAATCACAACATAAGATTCTCACGAGGAGACCGATCGATGCTCAAACATGAATAAGCAGCCAAGTGTTTGATTAGCGGTATGGGAAATGCACATGGCTAATGGGCGTGAGTTTTGGCGGGCACAAAAGATTCAAAACAATTCAAAAAATTGGAAAACCTTTCCATTGTGTCTTTATATGTGACCAAGTTTCCAGGAAAAATAATAAACTTGTAATACGGCAATTATTTTAAAAAAGTGTTCTAAAAAATGAGCTATCATGCGTGAAGATTCATGGCTTTTAAGCCAAATGATCAATGTTCTGGCCACATTCATGGCATAGTTTGTTCAAATGATCTCATATTGTGCAGAAGGGTGCATCTTGGAATTCCAAACAATGTTGCCTAAGGGAGTTTTTATTTCTTTGCACGAAAAATTTATTTTCCATTTTCCGAGTGCCCGAAATGAGTTTTTTTTGTGAAGGACCTACAATATATTTATTGCAAAATTGGACCAAATCAATTTTATAAAATACTAGGCCATATTTAATGCACAATTGACCAAATGGTTGGGTGTCAAAAGGTTTGATCCACCTCCCGTGAAAAAGATAAATTCCCGCCGATACAGTTGGAAGCGGGTCAAATTTGAACTATGGCTACCTCATAGTTTGCTCTTTATTTTTTCCAAAAATCATTTCTAGGTACATAAGTATCTATTTAATCAAAGAAACATCAAAAGTTTTCCAAGATTCAACCAGTAGCTAGGTCAAGCCCGTCGTTTTGACCGCATTTTGAAACGGGCATAAAAAATTCAAAAAGTTCAAAAAATTGGAAAACCTTCGCATTGTGTGATTATATGTGACCAAGTTTCCAGGAAAAATAATAAACTTATAATATTGCAATTATTTTTAAAAAGTGTTCTCAGAAACCAGCTATCATGTGTGAAGATTCATGGCTTTCAAGCCAAATGATCAATCTTATGGCCACATTCATGGCATAGTTTGTTCAAATGATCTCATATTGTTCACAAGGGTGCATCTTGGAATTCCACACAATGTTGCCTAAGGGAATTTTCATTTTCTTTGCACGGAAAATCCATTTTCCATTTTCCGAGTGCCCGAAATGAATTTTTTTTGTGAAGGACCTACAATATATTTATTGCAAAATTGGACCAAATCAAATTTTATAAAATACTAGGCCATATTTAATGCACAATTGACCAAATGGTTGGGTGTCAAAAGTTTTGATCCACCTCTCATGAAAAAGACAAATTCCCACCAATTCAGCTGGAAGCGGGTCAAATTTGAACTGTGGCTACCTCATGGTTTGCTCTTTATTTTTTTTCCAAAAATCATTTCTAGGTACATAAGTATCTATTTAATCAGAGAAACATCAAAATTTTCCCAAGATTCAACCACTAGCTAGGAACTGTCAAGCCCGTCGTTTTGACCGCATTTTGAAACGGGCATAAAAATTTCAAAAAATTGGAAAACCTTCGCATTGTGCCATTATATGTGACTAAGTTTCCAGAAAAAATAATAAACTTGTAATATGGCAATTATTTTAAAAAAGGTTCTCAAAAATGACCTATCATGCGTGAAGATTCATGACTTTCAAGCCAAATGATCAATCTTATGGCCACATTCATGGAATAGTTAATTCAAATGATCTCATATTGTGCACAAGGGTGCATCTTGGAATTCCAAACAATGTTGCCTAAGGGAGTTTTCATTTTCTTTGCACGGAAAATTCATTTTCCTTTTTCCGAGTGCCTGAAATGAGTTTTTTTGTGAAGGACCTACCATATATTTGTTGCAAAATTGGACGAAATCAATTTTCTAAAATACTAGTCCATATTTAATGCACAATTGACAAAATGGTTGGGTGTCAAATTTTTTGATCCACCTCTGGTGAAAAAGACAAATTCCCGCCGATTCAGTAGGAAGCGGGTCAAATTTGAACTGCAGCTGCCTCATTGTTTGATCTTTATTTTTTCCAAAAATCATTTTTAGGTACATAACTACCTATTTAATCATAAATACATGGTTTGGTGGCGATACGTCGAGGTTTGGATGGTGGCCGAGGGCCCCAACTCTAGAGCGCGTAAACTCGTGTGCCCGCAGCGTGGTCACCGCATGACCGTGGCGTTACCATGTGTTCTGGGCGGCCTAGGCATGTCTAGTGGATTGGGAACTCCCCAGGTAGGTGCTAGGAAGAAAATCACAACATAAGATTCTCACGAGGAGACCGATCGATGCTTAAACATGAATAAGCAGCCAAGTGTTTGATTAGCGGTATGGGAAATGCACATGGATAATGGGCGTGAGTTTTGGCTGAGGATGATCAGTTACTAAGAAGACCATCTTCACAAATTTTCAGCTCAAAAGAAGGAGCCTAGGTGGTACTTGCTTTGCAAAGTACCACACTGGACATAAATATGAATGTTGAAGCTGGGCTCAAAGTAATGAATGGATTGAGATGGCATTTGGTGGAGGATGGTTATTTGGGCATAGGAAAGTACTGTAGAAAATGGATACCATTTGGACATGCCAAAGTGGTACTTCCTTCACAAAGTGTTTTTCTGAACAAAATAGGAAAATGAATATTATTGAATTATTTTTGAACTAGGCAAGGAAGGTTTTTTTACATATTTGATGAAGATATGACCCAAAGAATTTATGAGATTTTTTTGGGAATTTTGGGAATGATAGAAATATAGGTTGCTTCACAACCTAGGGCAAAAACTGCCACATGGACATGACACATAGGCAAAACTGATGAGGTGGCGCCTAGTCATAGCAACCCACCACAATTTACAAGGTTATGACCATCTATATTGGTCATGATCAGCTAGAAATAAGGCAGCGGACCAGTGCTATCTGCTTTATGACCATTTTGTGTAAGGAAATTACGACCTTTCTGACCAAAATGGTCATTATAGTTTAGGGTTTGGAGCCCCCCGAACAGCTTTTGACCAATTGGTCTGAAATGGTCATAGATCTATGACCAATTCTTCCAGGGTCACTGACAAAAGGTCACTAGTTGACATATTTCTTGTAGTGTAGATTATCCCTTCTGCATGAGTACTGCTCCAATTCCATATCCAGAAGCATCAGCTTCTAGAACAAAGGGCAAAGAAAAATCAGGTAGAGCAAGAACTGGGGCAGAGGTCATTCTGTCTTTTAATTGCTGGAAATCAGCTCTTTGTGTATCAGTCCATTGAAATCCATCTTTTTTCAAAGCATCAAACAGTGGCTTGCAGACCAGGCCTTAATTCTGAACAATCCTCCTGTAGTACCCTATTAATCCCAGAAAACTTCTCAATTGTGTTACATTCTAAGGTGTGGGCCAGTTACTGATTGCTTCTACTTTAGCAGGGTCTATTGATACTCCCTTGTCAGAGATCACATAACCCAAATACTCTACTTGGTTCTATGCAAAGGTGCATTTAGATAGCTTTGCATATAGTTGATGTTTCCTGAGTGCTTCCAGTACTAGTGTCACATGTTCCAAGTCTCCTTGTAGGTTTTGCTAAAGATGAGAATATCATCAAAGAAAACTAGCACCCACTCTCTCAGAAGGGGCCCCAATACAGTTTGCATGAGTTCTGTAAAGGAAGGTGGTCCATTTGTCACTCCAAAAGGCATGACTAGGAACTCAAATAGGCCAATATGTGTGCTAAAAGCAGTTTTTTCAATATCTCCTTCTTTCATTCGGTTCTGATGATAACCACTTCTAAGATCTAGCTTGGTAAAGATTTTTGCTCCATTAAGTTCATCCAAAAGATCTTCTATCATGGGTATGGGATACTTGTTTTGGATGGTGTGTGCATTTAATTTTCTGTAATCAATGCATATCCTCCAAGTTAGATTCTTTTTCTTTACCAAGATAGCAGGAGAGGAGTATGGACTGTGACTTAATCTGATTATTCCTTTCTGGAGCAGATCTTTTATAATTTCCTCCAAAGCATTTTTCTAGTGATGTGGCAACCTGTATCCTCTCTGGTTTATAACTGGAGCTCCAGGTTCCAAGTTGATGGCATGGTCACAGTCTCTCTTTGGAGGTAGACTAGTAGGTTCTGCAAAAACATCTTTGAAATTCTCTAAGATTGTAGTTATTCCAGGTTTTTGGACAGAATCATGGATGGTTTCAGGTTGTACTGGTTGCATCCACATGAGAGCTCCAGTGAACATGTCCTCCATTATATTTTCCATATATTGTAGCAAGGGAGTGCAGGGGCTGGTTGGTAATCTCTCATCCAAGAATGTGATGTGTTCACCATTAGGATGTTTGATTCCTAGCTGCATGTTAGGCAGATCAAAGGTAATAGGGTTGTACTTATACATCCAGTCAGCTCCCAGAATGATATCATATCCAGTGAGTTTCAACATTCTGAAATCCTGTACCAGCTCTACTCCCTGAATAGTGTATTTGGTGTTGTAGAGAGAAAAATCACTGTATAATGTGCCCCCATTTGCTACAGTGACTTGGACCTGTTTTACTGGTGTTGCAGGGCATCCAGATTGGGATGCTAGAGCAGGAGAGATGAGGGTTGTGGTGCTTCCACTATCCACTAAAGCAATGCCCACAGTGCTTCCAATTTGAACCTCCAATGTAAAAGTGTGTTTCTTTTTATCTTCAGGAACTCCTGTAGTTGCATGCATAGAGATTTTGAGCTCTTGTGTATCAGGAGGTTCTTCCTCCACATCAGACTACACTTCCTCTGCATCTACTATGTAGATGATGTCAGGGTTTTCCACTTGTCCTTGCAATGCTTGAATTTGAAATTTTTGTGACATCTTGCACACCTGCTTGTGCCCTGAAAACCATGGTTCTCTGCATTTATAACAAATGCCCTTTTCCCTAACTTTTTGTATCACAGCAGCAGGAGATGTACTTACAGGGAGTACATGCTTTGGTATTTCCTCTGGAGGTCCTTTTCTGTAGTTTGGCACATAAGACTTCTGTGTGTTAGCAGGAGGGCATGATTTTTCAGTTCTTCTGGCTAACCACATAGCTTTGGTCATGTCAGTAGCCTCCAAACATTCGAAGTGACTTTGGATATAAGGATTTAGGCCTGCAATGAAACTATGCATGTAGTAATCATCTGGTACTACAGGGTTGTCCCTCCTCATCAAGTTCATTTGCTGTTCAAAATCAGCTATATATTGGGCCACTGACGTTTGTTGAGTTAATTTGTGGAAAGCTTTCACATTTTCACACCCAGAGGAAGTTGCAAATCTTTGTGTGATTGCAGTACCGACTTGTGCCAGGGGGTGTGATAAGCAATGAAACTAGTCCCTCTCCACCATTGGATAGATTCTCCCTTTAAATAAGAAACTGCTATCTCAGTTCTCTGTTCAATGGGAGTCCTTGCAGCTAAGAAATGTTGTTCAATGTTCTGTATCCATGAGTCTGCATCTAGACCATCAAATTCAGCAATGTTTAACTTTGCAGGTTTGATACACAAGAGGTTTAATAAAGGTTGGGCAGGCGCATTGATCTGTAGAAGACAAGTGCTTTAACTTGTCCAAGAAATGGATCAAAGAAGAACAATCATGGTCGAAACCATGGTTGCAAAGGATCAATTCACAGATACCAGATGATATTAATCAAGGAATAGTTATTATTGCAAGAAGCTTCCATGGTAGGATCTACATCGTGTCCATGGGCATGAACACAAAGTTCAAGGTCGACTCCCACTTCTCTAATGCATAACCTTTCACTCACTTCTCGCCTTCGACGAAGTTGTAGTGTTGAAATTTTATCTGACATAACATTAGTAGAGCATGACCCGTAGTAGTTTTCGGGTTCACATAGATTAGAAAAGGCATATGTTCAACCCATCAGGGCCTCTTAGGAACATATACCACAAACTTCAAGAGTAAATAACACAAGCTCGAAAGCAGAGCATGTTCGGACAAGGCAGAGGATACAATTTACCAAAGGCATTATGTATCCGAGTAAAGTCTTAGAAAGTTATCAAATATGAAGGACGTTGTCGAATAAAATCCAATAAAGGATCTAGTGGTCCTCAAGGGATCTGAAGTGAGCATCGGTACTCAACCGGAAGAAGTAGAAAACGAGGAGATCAGATTATTGAATCAACCGATTAATTCAAAGCTCAAATGCAAAGGAATTATGAGATGCAACTCAAGGGATCATAAGCAAACGCTCCGGTTAAGGATGGATAAGTTGAATAGACTTTGGGGTACAATCGACAACAATTTGATTGGTCGAGAACCAACTCATGTTTAAAATGACGTTTGAGCTGGAAGGATGGATTCTAGGATCTGATTGAGGATTGTGATCATTCGCAACATATTGAATCAAGGGACTCAAGATGATAATGCAAAGGACGTTAATGAATATTGCTAGGCATTTGGAATTAACCATACTGCAGGCAGACAATAATTTCAAGGGCCATATGTTGTAGACGATTCGCGACATATCTGGTAGTATTTCGAAGAATTTTGTGAGGCACCTAAACAACTGGGGATGGACGGATCCCCGGTAAGCGCGAGGAATTGTTTGTGGGGGTATTAATGCGGAAAAGAGCTGCAAAGCAGTAGGCTCAAAGGATTCTCAAAATATCGGAGAATATTTCAGGGTATCTAGTAATAACAAGGGCAGCTGGGAGTGAAGGTATGAACGACATACTTAAGTAGTTTTTCATAAGGATTCATCGGTGGTCGGGAATAGAAAAAGCGGTGGGCACAAAGTCTCGAGAGAACATTGGAGAGTATCTTCAGAATCTTCTGGTGCGGCAGGCGATCATCTTTAATAAGAACTCTCCGGGAGAAAGTTGTTATGAGACCCTATTGTTAGAGTTTCTTTTTTTAATCATTTAACCGGAATAGAAGAGAGATCAGAGTCCTAGAGTATAGACGAGGAATAAAAGATCCTAATACCACCCAATGACGACGTGGGCCTGTAAGCCGCACAACCAAGTTAGTAAAGCTTTTTCAATGACTAGACTCAACTTCGGCCAAGGAGTTTGGAAGGGGGATTCCTACATGCAGTCTGCTCTGATACCAACTTGTGACGGCCCCGATTCAATCATACACTAATCATGCACACAAATGTATACGATCAAGATCAGGGACTCACGAGAAGATATCACAACATAACTCTGAAAGTAAAATAAGTCATACAAGCATCATATTACAAGCCAGGGGCCTCGAGGGCTTGAATACAAGTGCTCGAACATTAGTTAGCGGAAGCAACAATATCTGAGTACAGACATAAGTTAAACAAGTTGCCATAAGATGGCTAGCACAAACTGGGATACAGATCGAAAGAGGCACAGGCCTCCTGCCTGGGATCCTCCTAACTACTCCTAGTCGTCGTCAGCGGCCTGCACGTAGTAGTAGGCACCTTCAGTGTATTAGGAGTCATCGTCGACGGTGGCTTCTGGATCCTGGGCTCCAACGTCTGGTTGCGGCATCCGAGAAGAAAAGGAAAGAGGGGGGAAAGAGGGAGCAAAACAACCGTGAGTACTCATCCAAAGTACTCGCAAGCAAGGATCTACACTACATATGCATGGGTATATGTGTAAAGAGGCAATATCGGTGGACTGAACTGCAGAATGCCAGAATAAGAGGGGGATAGCTAGTCCTATCGAAGACTGCGCTTCTGGCAGCCTCCGTCTTGCAGCATGTAGAAGAGAGTAGATTGAAGTCCTCCAAGTAGCATCACATAGCATAATCCTACTTGGCGATCCTCCCCTTGTCGCCCTGTGGGAAAGCGATCACCGGGATGTCTCTGGAACTTGTCTGGGTGTGTTTTATGAAGTATCCGGTTCTAATTGTCATAAGGTCAAGGTACAACTCTGGGTCGTCCTTTTACCGAGGGACACGGCTATTCGAATAGATAAACTTCCCTGCAGGGGTGCACCACATAACCCAACATGCTCGATCCCTCTGGCCGGACACACTTTCCTAGGTCATGCCCGGCCTCGGAAGATCAACACGTCGCAGCCCCACCTAGGCACAACAGAGAGGTCACCACGCCGGTCTAAATCCTATGTGCGCAGGGGTCTGGGCCCATCGCCCATTGCACACCTGCATGTTGCGTGGGCGGCCGATGAGCAGACCTAGCAACCTCCATTACAAAGGAATTTACATTACGCGGTCCAATCCGGCGCGCGCCGCTCAGTTGCTGACGTCAAGAAGGCTTCGGCTTATACCACGACGTCGAGTGCCCATAACTGTTCCCGCGTAGTTGGTTAGTGCGTATAGGCTAGTGGCCAGACTCAGATCAAATACCAAGATCTCATTAAACGTGTTATTATGAAGTAACCGCGAACGCCGACCAAGGCCAGGCCCACCTCTTGCCTAGGTGGTCTCAACCTGCCTTGTCGCTCCACCTCAAAGTAACAGTCACGGGCCGTCGGGAACTCAGGCCCACCTCTACCGGGATGGAGCCACCTGTCCTTTCAGCCCCCATATCCGAATCACTTGCGAGTACTCAATGAGCCGACCCGACTTTACTCACCATCTGTATAGTATGTATATAGGTATCGTATATACCCGTGATCACCTCCCGAGTGATCACGACCCAATAGTATAACAAGGTAGACTGACAAGAATGTAGGGCCAATGATGATAAACTAGCATCCTATACTAAGCATTTAGGATTGCGGGTAAAGTATCAACAACTATAACAACAATGACAGGCTATGCAACAGAATAGGATTAACCGAAACAGTAACATGCTACACTACTCTAATGCAAGCAATAAAGGGTAGAATAGGCGATATCTGGTGATCAAGGGGGGGGGGGGGCTTTCCTGGTTGCTCTGGCAAGAAGGACGAGTCGTCAACACTGTAGTCAAACTGGGGTCGCCGGCAGTCTCGGGGTCTACTGGAAAGAAGTAACGGAGAGGGAACACAATAAATAACAGAGCAATCAAAGCATCACAACGCATAACAAGGCAATACGCGGTGTTCGGTGTTCCCTAGCGCGGTAGAAGGCGATACCGACGAAGGAGATAAACATCCAGGAAAGTATACCTGGTGTTTTGGGCTTTCGGACAGATGAACCGGAGGTGAAATGTTATAGGTTCGCTATGCTAGGGACGCGTGGCTGACGAATGGGTTGCGTATTGGGATGCGTCTCGTCGTTCTGAGCAACTTTCATGTACAAAGTTTTACCATCCAAGTTACGAATTATTTTATATTATTTTTTAAAGTTTTATTTCATTTTTAGAATTAATAGAATTAATTTAATTAGAAAATGCAATTATGACGTCAGCATGATGTCAGGGTGATGTCAGCAGTCAACCAATTAGTTGACTTAGTCAAACTGACGTGTGGGTCCCATTTGTCATAGACTCATATTAAGTAAACAGGGTTAATTTGTTTAACTAAGTGATTAGGTTAATTAATTTTAGTTAAACTAGATTAATTAAGTTAATTAATCTATTAATTAATTAATTTTATTCTCGTTTAAAATATATCTAATCTCTTTTTTTATACGGGCGTGGGGCCCCCTGGGAGTGGCACATAGGATCCAAACGGGGCGGGTGTTTAACGGGTGCTGGGGTGCGGGCGTTGGCCCGACGGACATGCGGGCAACGGAGCCGGGCGCCAGACCTGGCCGGCGGCCAGCCGGGGCCGTAGTGCGAGGGTGCGGTCGATGGAGACAGCGGGCGTCGAAGGACGCATGTGCGGCGCACGACACGGGTGTGCGCACGGGGGCGCTGTCGGGGGAGCGTGCGGGGATTACGGGCGGCACGAGGAGGCGTGGCCATGGGGTGCGGTGACCAGGAGGAGCGGGCGAGGCGGGGCCGAGCGGTACGTCGCCGGAGTGGGGGGACGCAGTGGATGGGCGTGGTGGGCACGGCACAGAGGGAAAGACGGGGGAGGGCGAGGCCCTCACCGGCGATGTAGAGACCAGGGGGCGGCGAGGCTCACGGGCGACCCGCGGGGAGGAGGACGAGGATGCGAGGTGGCGACGGTTGACAGCTCGGGGCGACGACGAACGGCGAAGGGCGGGCGCAGGGCGTCAGGGGTGACGGGGGCGATGGGGATGACGTGGCGATGGCAGCGGGGGGGCACCGAGGACGCGTCGGGGGCGGGAGTCGGGCTCGATCCAGATCGGGGCTGGGAGCAGGAGAAGGAGTGGGAAGAGTGGGGGATCGAGGAAAGTGGGGGTGGGTAGCCATTTAGGGTTTCGGTGGATAGAGGCCATATAGGCCAGGGGAGGTGCGGGTGGGCCGGCGTGGTTGGGCCAGGCCCAGCGGGTGGAGGAAGCCTTTTCCTTTCTTTTGCTTTTTTTACCTTTTGTATTTTGTTTTATTTCTTTTCTGTTGTGTTTTAATTTTATATTTTAAATACCTCAGTTTATAAATTACATTAGTCGCTCCTAAATTAGTATTACCAAATATGCCACCACCACAATTAACTTGGCAAGTAAAATAAAATGTTTGTATCTTTACCTAATAATAAAGCACGGTGGGTTTCTGTCGTCCGTCACCCTTATTTGCAAAACAGTCCCTGCAGTTTATTGAAATCAACCCGCAGTCCATCTTTAAGTCATACCGAACCATTTTTTAGTTTTCTCAGAAACCCCCCTGAGATTTTAGATAATCAACCCGCCGTACATATTTAAGTCATACGAACCGTTTTTTTGTGTTTTAACAGAAAACCCCCTGACCTTTCGGTTAATCAATCCGCAGTTTATCTAAAACAAAATTATCCATATCTTTTAAATCGTAACTCTGATTTTAACATATTATATATGAAATTTGATTAGAAAAATGTGTAGAATCCAAATATGTTGTTACTTTTAGCTATTAAATATTTCTAAACTATTAATTTGGATGCAAACATAATCTATAGTGCACGGTCTGGGTTTTTTTCCGCACTGGCGGCGATCCAAATTGCAAATAAACACACATTAAAACCAGATTGAGAGGGAAAAAACATTGATAACCACGCATGCACAACTCTGAAAAACCTCACGGGGAAAAACAACATTTTTCTCATCTTATTCTCAATGATTGTGTGCGTGCGAGCGCGCGCGCGCACGTGTGTCTGTGTGTGTGTGAGAGAGAGAGAGAGACGCCTTAGAATTGACGACATTCAAATGCGTTTTCGTTGTGTGAGCATTGAGACCACCGTCGGGAACACAAATGTGATACAATTTTAAAGTAAAGAACGTCTACGTATCAATGTCTCAAGTCGTGGTTATTGGGTTAAGAGCGTGTGTGTTTTTCTGTCCCGTTGCAACGCACGGGCTCTTTTGCTAGTAACTGTTTAATTTTTTAAAAGCTTTTAAATAATTGGGTTCGTTACTGCTTTGTTCATTTTAGAGTTTTAAACACTTTATAAATGTGGGGTTTCACCACCAACATTTAGTATGGTTTATTTGCCACAAACCGAACATTTTAGTTCCAATATTTGAAAAGTTTTATTGTTTGAGTTGATTTTGATTTTGAATTCGAATGAGATTTGAATCAACGGTGATTAGCAACAGTAATTGTGGTGACATGGCATCATCAGCAAAGGGTTACCGTAGCTTAACTCTCCGGGCGTCACAGCAACCGTGTGGTGCGGAGGGGGCGATGATGGCTCGGGCGTACTGCCCTGAGAGAACGGGAGAAACATGGAGAGATGGGCGGGGCATGTGGAGTGGTGGTGGACTGACGGCACCCATGCAGGCATGTGACGTAGAGGAGGCGGCGATGGGCTAATCTGGCGGTGACCATGCGGGTTTGCGATGGTACATCACTTTGATATGTGTGAATATAGTTGGTCGCATCATTAAGTTCCCTCATCTATAATACCTAAATAGATCATACCCACTATCATATTTCTCTTGACATGCAGCATGCCCACATCAGCAGCACTGCCACATCAGCGTTTAGTTAGAGACTTACATAAAGGACCCACCACAGGAGAAAACAGCCACGTTAGCTTCAGTTACTGCCGGCAGGGCCCAAGAGAGAGCGTGGCCAATCTGGCCTTAGGAGTGTCCTCTATCTCTCCCTGATTCTGCGCTCTCGCAAGTCAACCGATCTCACAAAAATTTCCCCTTCCCCTTCCCCTTCCCTTTCACTTCCACTTCCACCTTTTAATTCCCAACCCGTCGTATGCCTCCCCACGGCCTGTCTTCTTGATCCGTCTAACAAATCTGCCGATCTCCTACGCTCCCATTCCCGCCGCCGCTAGCACATGTAGTTGCCCCGATAGCCGGATGGCTGCTCGACTCCTTCCACCTGTTGGTTGATCGATTCGAGAGGAAGAGATGAGAAGATATGACGTGTGGCGACTATGGGGGGCAGAAGGCAGGACAGCATGGCCAAATGTGATGGCGGCTGTGAGGGGGTTGAGGAAGATGTGAGCAAACGGATGTGGTGAGGTTTAATTTATTAATCGCTAATCTCAGCTAGCGTTTCACCGAATTAAGTCGTTTCCTCTTTTTGTTCCCACTGGTTTGGTCTTCGAAGCTGTACATCTAGCCATTCTCAACTTGCTTAGAGTCCTACAAGTCCTGTTTCATCTTCTAATGTCTTGGCTATGGAAGCACGCCTGTGTTTGATCTGTTGTGTGAGTATTCTTGGTTCTCTGTTGACACCAAATAGTGTTCGTGTATGAACATTTTTAATATTCTGTAGCTGTCTACATGTTATATACATACAGGTACGTGTACGTCTAACTAACTCTCAAACATATTTTGGATTCTTTGATCTACATATCCATGCCTCACCCCAGTTAATTGATGGAAGGTAATTTTTAATCTTAGCCGGAACCAGGTCGTTCCACCGAATTGGTTCCTTTTGATTTTCTCATATACTGAAGTGGTAGACTGTGAAACTTATGGGCTGATAGATAGGAGAGCCTGCAGGTGGACGACGGGGTGAGGTGCTAATAAATCCTGAGAACTGTCGAAGAGAGGACACCTCAGTGGCGAGGGAGCAAGCCTCCCGATTTACACTGGAGCGACGCACTGCTCAATCCTGGTAGCCCACCGATGAAGTCGTTTCCTCTTTTTGTTCCCGCTGGTTTGGTCTTCGAAGCTGTACGTCTAGCCATTCTCAACTTGCTTAGAGTCCTACAAGTCCCGTTTCATCTTCTAATGTCTTGGCTGTGGTAGCACGCCTGTGTTGATATGTTGTGTGAGTATTCTTGGTTTTCTGTTGACACCAAATAGTGTTCGTGTATGAACATCTTTAATATTCTATAGCTGTCTGTCAGGCCTGCCAACTGTAGCAGTTCATTGGATGATACACGGTAGTCCGAGTCTTTGCCTGGAAGCGCTTCGACCGTCGATCTACGATCTGGTGGCTACGAGAAGAACTTACAGGTTCGCTGCTGAGAGTGCCCACAACCGTCGATCGTCATCTGGACGGCTGGAGTCGTCGCGCGTTACTTTTTAAAAGTTACCGCGCTGTCTTTTACCTGTCGAACATGTCGCTTTCTACTTTCTCTGAATATCCCTTTATAAACCCTCCTCCGGTTTGTGGAGAGGGCATTCTGGATTATTCTGGGCTTGGCCCTTGTAGCCGCCGTGTTCCGGCTGGCAAAACCCTAGCTACCTTGCTTCAGATTTGAATGAATCGAGCCCCAAAATTCGCCACAAATTGCTTGATTTACTCTGTTCTTGTGAGAATTCAGTGACAACCACTGCTAGGGCCTGTCAAGTGGTATACAGAGCATAGGTTGTAGTCCTTGGAGGCGGGAATTGAGTCCCAGATCCAATCTGGTCCCCGATCGGGTGCGACGGCGGTGTTCGGCGGCGATTGGGGGTGGTGAATTGATCAGCGACAGAAGGTGGAGTAGTGGTTTCTGAAGAAGATTCTTCAGTGCAAAATCCCACCCAACCCTCCCTTCAGCGTTGTTTTCCTTTCCGACGACTGGGTTTTCCTGATCTATTGGGCACAATTGAGCTAGTACGGTTGGTTGTCGGGAGACCGGTGTAAAATCCCTTCCGTTCCTCGCAAAATTCGTCCTTGGACGGGATCTGTAAGCGATGACCAACAAAGACCCCGACGACATGTCCAGTGAGACGCAAGATACCGAAGGTTTGGAACTTGAATCTCTACAACTGGACATCAAAACACTCCGGCAAGAAGGAGAGGAAGATAGAAAGGAATTCTATCACTTCACGGATTCAGTGAATAAGAACTTTGCCAGCATACAGAAGAATTTCAAGAAAATTCAAACTACCTTGCTGAAGTTAACTGCAGAGCAGTCAGTAGAAGAAGAAGATGAGGAGGAAGAAAGACCTGATCCACTGTCAGGGCAGGGAAGCACTACTGTCCCTCCAGGAAGGCCAAAGCAGTTGCCTAACAATCACCTCCCCCCTGACAAGCAGAACCCTACAACTATGGGATTTGTTGTCCTGGTGGACAAAGCAACGGGCAGAGAACTGAACATGGATGGCATGCCAAAAGGTCCATACAGACACCCTAATCATACTGCCAACAAGCAAGAATTTCACACCCCTCCACAACAACAAGGTCATGTCAACAAACACTTCTTGACAGTGGAGGAACTACCTGAAGCAGAGATCAGAAAGGACAGAAACAAACCTTATACACCTGAAGCCAGAAGACAAATGTTATCTCCTTGTTGACATAATTGTGGAAATCCATATTATGGAAATCTCGATGAATTGTCGCTGAGTCCATCAGCCACCTCCTCATCCTCTCCTTGGTTTACTGATGAACTCTGGTTTCGGAACTCGCTTCCATAGCTCATTTCCCGAGAATCTTACAATATCATCTCGTTAATTTGTGTTGCACCTTTTCTTCTCAGGCATCCTGAGTCTGAGGTATCCCGACACCAATCAGTTCCGAGTCTTGGGGCAAATATGATGGTTGAACATATTTCCAAGAGTTTTAACATTGGTTGTTATATGACCCGGTAAGGTGATGTCAGCCTAGTACACTTGGCCGGGGAACCTATTGTTATAATACCAATTTTTAGCAAGGTTAGCCATTCTTCTGTGGGGAAACTATAAGACTTATTCTATAAGTTGTTCCTGATGGATCCTTTGTGTATCCAAAGTTTGACCTTTACTTGATGACCATGTTAATGCTATCTCGAAGCATGTCTATGGTACTTCGATCTTCAATAAGAACATTTGAAGCACAATGCTAAATCTTCTGTATCAATTATCCAAACACCGTTGTATGGGTAAACCTCATTAAATCCTTTCCCCTTTGTCTAAATGGTTACATACTTGGAGCTCTATCATTAATATCTTGCTCTGCCTTTCCTTGGGAAAGATATACTGTAAAACTTGAGTATAAACACCTTTTCCTTTCCATTCGTCTGACTAATGTAATAATGACATTTTCCTGTCCATTGTTTTGGTTAACATTTCTTTTGACCTATATGATATAAGCAATAATATTTCCCTGCTTATGTAAACAACTCGGTGTACCATCATGTCTAGTGTGACCCTATTGCTTTTGTTGATGACATACTCGTAACCACCAATGGACGAGAACCTTGCCTATTGGTCCGCCTCATTTCAACGAGCAGGAAAATGGTTCTCTTCGTCCCTCGCCCTTGGTACCAATGATGCTGCCAACATAACTGACCGGTTATTCTCTGACATGCCTTGCTATCATGACCGTGCAAGATGTCAACGCCCTTCCTTCTTTTAACCCACATGGTGGGCCCATAACCCACAGTTCCATAGGATCGGAACCTGACTCTCCTATACACCCTTGTTTTTGAAGATATCCAACTGAGTGGCTTTGAATGAGATTCATGATGCCACCTTATTATCACCTAGTCTAGAGTCAAACACAATCCTTATTCCCGTTGCTCTGAACCCCTTATCACACTATGATTCAGACATTGAACGATTGGCTGCCCGCTTGAAACTTTTCATGGTACCTTCTTACCATGCTCTTGATATTTTCTTCAGTTCCAATTTGAGAGATACTTTCTGCCACCTTCCTTGAGTTATCTATCAGATAGGCAACCGTGTAGAGTTCCCTTCTTTCGAAGTTACCCCTGATATTTTTGTAAATACGATGAAGCTCCTGAAGAAAGGATCACAACTTCATCATGATGACCTGAAGTAGAGAAATGAATACCTCAACAAGAATCAACCTCTTCGATGAGAGCAACAAGAACAAGAAGACTCGTTAGGTTTCGCAAACAGAACTCTCCCCCTTACTCGACCTCTTAAAATCTCGGGACGAGATTTCTTGTAGTGGAGGAGAATTGTGACGCCCGAATAGTTAAGCTACGGTAACCCTCTCCTAATGATGCCATGTCACCACGATTACTGTTGCTAATCACCGTTGATTCAAATCTCGTTCGAATTCAAATTCAAAATCAACTCAAACAATAAAAGTTTTCAAATGTTGGAACTAAAATGTTCGGTTTGTGGCAAATAATCCATACTAAATGTTGGTGGAGAAACCCCACATTTATAAAGTGTTTAAAACTCTAAAATGAACAAAGCGGTAACGAACCCAATTATTTAAAAGCTTTTAAATAATTAAACAGTTACAAACTATTTTATTTTAGGTGCCAAGTTAATTGTGGTGGTGGCATATTTGGTAATACAAATTTAGGTGCAACTAATGTAATTTATAAAACTAAGGTATTTAAAATACAAAATTAAAACACAACAGAAAAGAAATAAAACAAAATACAAAAGGTAAAAAAAGCAAACAAAAGGAAAAGGCTTCCCCCACCCGCTGGGCCTGGCCCAACCACGTCGGCCCACCCCGCACCTCCCCTGGCCTATATGACCTCTATCCCCCGAAACCCTAAACCGCTACCCACCCCCACTCCCCTTGATCCCCCACTCTCACAACTCCTTCTCCTGCTCCCAGTCCCGAGATCGAGCCCGACTCCCGCCCCCGAC
>NC_041383.1:350284185-350322091 GCF_002162155.2 Triticum dicoccoides | reverse complement strand
ACGTATCGGTCGGCCCCGCCTCGCCCGCTCCTCCTCTTGGTCACCGCACCCCGCGGCCACGCCTCCTTGTGCCGCCCGCAATCCCCGCACGCGCCCCTGACAGCGCCCCCGTGCGCAAGCCCGTGCCGTGCGCCGCGCGTGCCGTCCTTCGACGCCCGCTGTCTCCACCGACCGCACCCTCGCACTGCGGCCCCAGTTGGCCGCCGGCCAGGTCCGACGCCCAGCTCCGTTGCCCGCATGTCCATCGGGCCAACGCCCGCACCCCGGCGCCCGTTAAACACCCGCCTCGTTTGGCCCCTATGGGCCACTGCCGGGGGCCCACACCCCTATAAAAAAAGAAGAGATTAAAGATATATTTTAAATGAGAATAAAATTAATTAATTAATTAATTAATAGATTAATTAACTTAATTAATCTAGTTTAACTAATATTAATTAACCTAATCACTTAGTTAAACAAATTAACCCTGTTTAGGTAATATGAGTCTATGACAAATGGGACCCACATGTCAGTTTGACTAAGTCAACTGACTGGTTGACTTCTGACATCACCCTGACATCATGCTGGCGTCATAATTGCATTTTCTAATTAAATTAATTCTATTAATTCTAAAAATGAAATAAAATTTTAAAAATTAATATAAAACAATTCATAACTCGGATGGAAAAACTTTGTACATGAAAGTTCCTCAGAACGACGAGACGCATCCGAACACGCAACCCGTTCGTCAGCCACATGTCCCTAGCATAGCGAACCTGTAACATTTCACCTCCGGTTCATCTGTCCGAAAACCTAAAACACCGGGTATACTTTCCTGGATGTTTCCCCCCTTCGCCGGTATCACCTACTACCGCGTTAGGGCACACTGAACACCGCGTATTGCCTTGTTGCGCTTTGTGATGCTCTGATTGCTCTGTTATTTATTGTGTTCCCTCTCTGTTACTTCTTTTCGGTAGACCCCGAGACTGCCGGCGACCCCCAGTTCGACTACGGTGTTGACTCCTCCTCCTTCTTGCCAGAGCAACCAGGCAAGCCCCCACCCCCTTGATCACCAGATATTGCTATTCTACCCTTTATTGCTTGCATTAGAATAGTGTAGCATGTTACTATTTCGGTTAATCCTATTCTGTTGCATAGCCTATCATTGTTGCTATAGTTGTTGATACCTTACCCGCAATCCTAAATGCTTAGTATAGGATGCTAGTTTATCATCATTGGCCCTACATTCATGTCAGTCTGCCTTGCTATACTATCGGGCCATGATCACTCGGGAGGTGATCATGGGTATATACTATACCTATATACATACTATACAGATGGTGACTAAAGTCGGGTCGGCTCGTTGAGTACCCGCAAGTGATTCAGATATGGGGGCTGAAAGGACAGGTGGCTCCATCCCGGTAGAGGTGGGCCTGGGTTCCCGATGGCCCCCGACTGTTACTTTTGAGGTGGAGCGATAGGGCAGGTTGAGACCACCTAGGCGAGAGGTGGGCCTGGCCTTGGTCGGCGTTCGCGGTTACTTCATAGTAACAAGCTTAACAAGATCTTGGTATTTGATCTGAGTCTGGTCACTGGCCTATACGCACTAACCAACTACGCGGGAACAGTTATGGGCACTCGACGTCGTGGTATCAGCCGAAGCCTTCTTGACGTCATTGACTGACCGGCGCACGCCAGGTTGGGCCGCGTAACGCAACTTCCTTTGTAATGGCGGTTGCTAGGTCTGCTCACCGGCCGACTGAGCGGCGCGTGATGTCTACTACACAACCTTCTTCTCGTAGATGTTGTTGGGCCTGCAAGTGCACATGTTTGTAGGACAGTAGCAAATTTCCCTCAAGTGGATGACCTAAGGTTTATGAATCTGTGGGAGGCGTATGATGAAGATGGTCTCTCTCAAACAACCCTGCAACCAAATAACAAAGAGTCTCTTGTGTCCCCAACACACCCAATACAATGGTAAATTGTATAGGTGCACTAGTTCAGCGAAGAGATGGTGATACAAGTGCAATATGGATGGTAGATATAGGTTTTTGTAATCTGAAAATATAAAAACAGCAAGGTAACTAATGATAAAAGTGAGCGTAAACGGTATTGCAATGATAGGAAACAAGGCATAGGGTTCATACTTTCACTAGTGCAAGTTCTCTCAACAATAATAACATAGATAGATCATATAACAATCCTTCAACATGCAACAAAGAGTCACTACAAATCCACTAATAGCGGAGAACAAACGAAGAGATTATGGTAGGGTACGAAACCACCTCAAAGTTATTCTTTCGGATCAATCTATTCAAAGTTCGTACTAGAATAACACCTTAAGACACAAATCAACCAAACCCTAATGTCACCTAGATACTCCATTATCACCTCAAGTATCCGTGGGCATGATTATATGATATGCATCACGCACTCTTAGATTCATCTATTCAACCAACACAGAGTACTTCAAAGAGTGCCCCAAAGTTTCTACCGGAGAGTCAAGACGAAAACGGGTGCCAACCCCTATGCATAGGTTCATGGGTGGAACCCGCAAGTTGATCACCAAAACATACATCAAGTGGCACGTGATATCCCATTGTCACCATAGATAAACACGCCAAGACATACATCAAGTGTTCTCGAATCATTAAAGACTCAATCTGGTAAGATAACTTCAAGAGGAAAACTCAATTCGTCACAAGAGAGTAGAGAGGGAGAAACATCATAAGATTTAACTATAATGGCAAAGCTCGCGATACATCAAGAACGTGCCATAGAGAGAACACGAGAGAGAGAGAGAGAGAGAGAGATCAAACACATAGCTACTGGTACATACCCTCAGCCCCGAGGGTGAACTACTCCCTCCTCGTCATGGAGAGCGCCGGGATGATGAAGATGGCCACCGGTGAGGGATCCCCCCCTCCGGCAGGGTGCCGGAACGGGCTCCCGAGAGGTTTTTGGTGGCTACAGAGGCTTGCGGTGGCAGAACTCCCGATCTATCTTCGTCTTTGATGTTTTTAGGGTACGTGGACTTATATAGGCGAAAGAAGTCGGTCGGGGGAGCCTCGAGGGGCCCAGGAGACAGGGGCGCACCCAGGGGGGTGGGCGCGCCCTCCTATCTCCTGGCTTCCTCGAGCCTTCCCTGGCTTGAACTCCAAGTCTCCCGGATCATATCCTTTCCGAAAATCATGCTACCGAAGGTTTCATTCCGTTTGGACTCCGTTTGATATTCCTTTTCTTCGAAATACTGAAACAGGCAATAAAACAGCAATATGGGTTGGGCCTCCTGTTAGTAGGTTAGTCCCAAAAGTAATATAAAAGTGTATGATAAAGCTCGTAATCATTCAAAACAGATAATAAAATAGCATGAATGCTTCATAAATTATAGATACGTTGGAGACGTATCAACATCCCCAAGCTTAATTCCTGCTCGTCGTCGAGTAGGTAAATGATAAAGAAAGAATTTATGAAGTGTGAATGCTAGAAGGTGCACAAGTTTGATCAATGATAATTTCAATCACGTTTTCTAGCATGATTATATGTCATAACAGTAGTTCATCTCATAAAACTTCTCACGAACAAGTAACAGGCAATTCACATGTTAAAGCATAGACCATAAACTTTCTTGAAAACTAGCAAACTATGTTCTCAGTCATCAAACAATTGCAATTCATCTTATTTTCAGGAAGGGTCTATGTCAGAGCTTGATTTAGCAAACTTCACATACTCAACTATCATATAGTCTTCCACAATTGCTAACACTCACGCAATACTAATGGTTATGGAGTTTTAATCGGACACTGAGAAAGATAGGGGCTTATAGTGTTGCCTCCCAATGTATTGACCTTTGGGTGATGTCAACAATAATAGTTCATGCTAACTTACATCCAATTGGATATATATATCATGATCTTTCAAACACGAGGAGCTTGCCAAAGGATAAAATGAAAAAGGGAAAGGTGAGGATCACCTTGACTCAAGCATAAAGTAAAAACATAAAGTAAAAGATAGGCCCTTCGTAGAGGGAAGCAGAGGTTGTCATGTGCTTTTAGGGTTGGATGCATAAAATCTTAATGCAAAAGAACGTCACTTTATATATCACCTTGTATGTGGACCTTTATTATGCAGGCCGTCGCTTTTATTGCTTCCACAACAAGATCGTATAAAGCTTATTTTCTCTGCACTAATAAGTCATACATATTTAGATAGCAATTTTTATTGCCTACAACATGACAACTTACTTGATGGATCTTACTCAATCCATAGGTAGGTATGGTGCACTCTCATGGCAAAACTGGGTTTAAGGATATTTGGAAGCACAAATAGTATCTCTACTTGGTGCAAGGAATTTTGATAGCATGAGGGGGAAAGGCAAGCTCAACATGTTTGAATGATCCATGACAATATACTTTAACTGAGATGTGAGGAAACATAACCCATTACATTGTCTTCCTTGTCCAAGATCAACTCTTTAGCATGTCATACTTAATAAGTGCTCACAATTATAAAAGATGTCTAAGATAGTATATTTATATGTGAAATCTCTCTTCCTTCAATGTTCCTTCATGAATTGTTCAAATGACCAATACAATGCTTGCTAACCTTCAATAAATTTACAACCGCTACTTCTTAGATGTGAAGTCATTACTCCCCATGGGATAAGCAAATGAGACGTATATAATTTCAGATTTATGACAATCAACTCATTCAACAATTTACTCATAGGATATAAGTGAAGCACACGAGTAAATGAAAAACTACTCCAAAAAGTTATAAGTGAAGATCAATGAGTAGCTAAATAATTATGTAACTATGTGAAGACCCTCTCTCATTTAAGAATTTCGGATGTTGGTATTTTATTCATACAGCAAGCAAAGCAAAAATAAAATGACATTGCAAGGATAGCACAACTCATGTGAAGAAGCATAAATTTAGGCTCAATCGATACTAATCGATAATTGTTGAAGAAGAAAGGTGGGATGTCTAAAGGGGCATCCCCAAGCCTAGATGCGTGAGAGTTCTTGGAATATTATCTTGGGGTGCCTTGGGCATCCCCAAGTTTGAACTTTTGTGTCTCCTTAATTCCTCTCATATCATGGTTTCTCTTTTCATCAAAAGCTTCATCCACACCAAACTCAACAAGAACTCGTGAGATAGGTTAGTATAGACCAATGCAAAACTTTATCATTTTCTACTGTAACAAATCACTAAAATTATTATTCAACATTGCATACTAAATGCCTCTGCATATTTAATAATCCTATCCTCAAATAGAATCATTAAACAAGCAAGCATATGCAAACATAACACCAATCTGCCAAAACAGTATAGTCTGTAAAGAATGCAAGAGTATCAATACTTCACTAACTCCAACAATTGTGAGAAAAATACTATGCTGTAAAAGATTTATCAGAGCTCAATATGCAAAAAGTTTCAACATTATACCATTCTCTGACTTTTCTAGGGAATTTTTGCAACAGCGGTAAACTTTCTGTTTTCAAACAGCAACATGTATACTAGCAAAATAAGCATGGTAAAGGCCATCCTTGACATTTTCAATAAAACTAAAGATGAAAAACATTATTCTCAATAACAGCAAGCAAACACTAACAAGAGAAAATAACGCTCCAAGCAAAACACATATCATGTGGTGAATAAAAATATAGCTCCAAGTAAAGTTACCGATGAATGAAGACCAAAGAGGGGATGCCATCCGGGGCATCCCCAAGCTTAGGCTCTTGGTTGTCCTCGAATATTACCTTGGGGTGCCTTGGGAATCTCCAAGTTTAGGCTCTTGCCACTCCTTATTCCATAGTCCATCGAATCTTTACCCAAAACTTGAAAACTTCACAACACAAAACTCAACAGAAAACTTGTAAGCTCCGTTAGTATAAGAAAATAAAACCACCACTTAGGTACTGTAATGAACTCATTCTAATATTCATATTGGTGTAATATCTACTGTAATCCAACTTATCTATGGTTCATACCCTTCGATACTACTCATAGATTCATCAAAATAAGCAAACAACACATAGAAAATAGAATCTGTCAAAAACAGAATAGTCTGTAGTAATCTGTATCAAACGTATACTTCTGGAACACCAAACATTATACAAAATTAGGAAGTCCTAAGAAATTTGTTTACAAATCCAGATCAAAAAGAATCAGATCAAAATCACGCTCCTGTGAATTAACAAAACAAATTTACTGGGTGAAAAAGTTTCTGATTCTCAGCAGGATCAACACAACTATCACCGTAAGGTATCCTAAAGGTCTTACTTGGCACTTTATTGAAACAAAAGCTATAAAGCATGATTACTACAGTAGCATAATCATGTGAACACACAAAAACAGTAAGGATAAATATTGGGTTGTCTCCCAACAAGCACTTTTCTTTAATGCCCTTCTAGCTAGGCACGATGATGATAATGATGCTCACATAAAAAATAAGAATTGAAACATAACGGGAGCATGATGAATCATATGGCTAGCACACTTAAGCTTAACCCACTTCCTATGCATAGGGATTTTGTGAGGAAACAACTTATGGGAACAATAATCAACTAGCATAGGAAGGCTAAACAAGCATAACTTCAAAACTTGAAGCACATAGGGAGGAAACTTGACATTATTGCAATTCCTACAAGCATATATTCCTCCCTCATAATAATGTTCAGTAGCATCATGAATGAATTCAACAATATAACCAGCACCTAAAGCATCCTTTTCATGATCTACAAGCATAGAAAATTTACTACTCTCCACATAAGCAAAATTCTTCTCATTCGGAATAGTGGGAGTATCAAAAGAGACTTGAACTCTAAAAATTGTTTCCACATTAAAAGAGTAATGTTTAGAAAAAGGGTAATCATAATAATGACAAGTTTTATAAATATAATCATCACTACTTTTTATAGCATAAGTTTCATCACAATAATCATCATAAGTAGCAACTTCGTTCTCATCATAATCGATTGAAACCTCTTCCAAGATAGTGGAATCATCACTAAATAAAGTTGACACTCTTACAAATCCACTTTCATATTAATCACAATAAGATTCAACATCCTCCAAAATAGTTGGATAACTACTTCCTAAAGTTGACACTCTTCCAAACCCACTTTCATCAATATAATCATAATAGGTAAGAGGCATGCTATCATCATAACAACTTTGCATATCAAAACTTGGGAGGCTAAAAATATCATCTTCATTAAACGTAGCTTTCCCAAGCTTGGGCCTTTTCATATCATAAGCATAATCACTCTCATCATTAATAGTATGGATAGCACCAACAGTATAGCAATCACCATCATCACAATGAGTAGTAGGAGCAACATCATTTGGGAGGGATACCTTTTTACCTTTGTCTCCCCTTATTTTCCTTTTCCTTTTCACATTATGTGAGGGTTCAACCTTCTTCTTTGAGCTCCTTATAGATGAGATTGGTTGAATAGAAAGCTCCTCCTCATTACCTGATTCATCATAAGAAATAATAGGAGGATATTAGGAAGTCTCTTCCCTTTCATTAGTATTCTCATGATCTTCTATTTGCTTTCTTTTCTTTATGTAATTGGCAATATAAGGATTTTCAATGCAATTCACCGCACAATACATATAAATCTTCTCTAGATCAAAATCAAGAAATCTATCAAGATTAAATTTTGGAATACCCTCAGTTATACGTTTCATCTCTTCATACCCCAAAAGAAGACTAAGCTCTGTATGATGCCCAAGGGTAATCAAGTTATCACAACTTTTGGACACGATTCGATCATGAAACAATTTGCATTGGAGATTTTAAATGACCACGTTCATTGCAAAGTTCACAAGGCGCACGAAAAATATTGAATCTTTCAGCACAATCATCAAGACTTTCTTGCAAACCTTTAGTTTCTAAATACTTATGCCTCTTGCAATATCTATCTTCCCTATTTGGTATGTACTTGCAAACCCAATCTACTCCTCAACATGCTTATAAGAGACATTTTCATCATAACTAGTGCAATCATCATTAGTACTATGGATATTCAAAGAGTTCATACTAACAACATTGCAATCATGCTCATCATTCAAAGATTTAGTACCAAACATTCTATAGATTTCTTCTTCTAGCACTTGAGCACAATTTTCCTTTTCATCAAACTCACGAAAGATATTAAAAAGATGAAGCGTATGAGACAAACTTAACTCCATTTTTTTGTAGTTTTCTTTTATAAACTAAACTAGTGATAAAACAAGAAACAAAAAGATTCGATTGCAAGATCTAAAGATATACCTTCAAGCACTCACATCCCCGGCAACGGCGCCAGAAAAGAGCTTGATGTCTACTACAGAACCTTCTTCTTGTAGACGTTGTTGGGCTTGCAAGTGCACAGGTTTGTAGGACAATAGCAAATTTCCCTCAAGTGGATGACCTAAGGTTTATCAATCTGTGGAAGGCGTAGGATGAAGATGGTCTCTCTCAAACAACCCTGCAACCAAATAACAAAGAGTCTCTTGTGTCCCCAACACACCCAATACAATGGTAAATTGTATAGGTGCACTAGTTCAGCGAAGAGATGGTGATACAAGTGCAATATGGATGGTAGATATAGGTTTTTGTAATCTGAAAATATAAAAACAGCAAGATAACTAATGATAAAAGTGAGCGTAAACGGTATTGCAATGATAGGAAACAAGGCATAGGGTTCATACTTTCACTAGTGCAAGTTCTCTCAACAATAATAACATAGATAGATCATATCCCTCAACATGCAACAAAGAGTCACTCCAAAGCCACTAATAGCGGAGAACAAACAAAGAGATTATGGTAGGGTACGAAAACACCTCAAAGTTATTCTTTCAGATCAATCTATTCAAGAGTTCGTACTAGAATAACACCTTAAGACACAAATCAACCAAAACCCTAATGTCACCTAGATACTCCATTATCACCTCAAGTATCCATGGGCATGATTATACGATATGCATCACACAATCTCAGATTCATCTATTCAACCAACACAAAAGAGTGCCCCAAAGTTTCTACCGGAGAGTCAAGAGGAAAAACATGTGCCAACCCCTATGCATAGGTTCATGGGAGGAACCCGCAAGTTGATCATCAAAACATGCATCAAGTGGCACGTGATATCCCATTGTCACCACAGATAAACACGGCAAGACATACATCAAGTGTTCTCAAATCATTAAAGACTCAATCTGATAAGATAACTTCAAGAGGAAAACTCAATTCATCACAAGAGAGTAGAGGGGGGAGAAACATCATAAGATCCAACTATAATAGCAAAGCTCGCGATACATCAATATCGTGCCATAGAGAGAACACGAGAGAGAGAGAGATCAAACACATAGCTACTAGTACATACCCTCAGCCCCGAGGGTGAACTTGATGAGGACATCAATACAATTGTTACACCCACAGCCCCTACTGCTATACATACTGGACCAATTACTAGAGCTCACGCACGCCAACTAAATTACCAGGTACTTTCGTTTCTTGGTAATGATTCTAATGTTCATGAGAATATGATGTTGCCTAAATTGGATACATTTGTTTTGCTTACAAATGAAGGGCCTAGCTTGGAGAAGGATGAACATTGGAGCAAGAACAAGCATGGAGATGATGGCACGCGCAAGGGGAACAAGACCGGAGTTACAAGTGATGATTTTAGGACTTTGAAACCACCATAATGGGTGCATGAAGCCTTGGACGAAATATACAAGATGCCACTTCATAAATTTCGTCCCGAGGCTATTCTAGGTGTTGCGTCACCTTATTATTGGGCCAGGCCCATATAATTTTAAAATACATAAGTATAGGCTATTTTTAGAGTCCGTATGTGTGGGGAAACAAGAGATAGGGTTGATTTTGGACCCCTCCACCAAGGGCCACGAAATTCCCCCCTCTTCCTCCATATATACAGCCCTTAGGGCATCGTTTAGACTTTGGGTTTTGTTTAGGTTAAAAGTTCGCCATAGCTGCAACTTTGCGTACTTCGTTTGTGTTCAACGACCAGACAAAGGCGTCACAGAACCCCACCTTGATCAATAAAAATTTCATCTTATATTCGCAATATCCAGATTGCAATCTCAGTTTCTTGCTTGTTCTTCGTTTGCTCGCAGGAAACAGACCCTCGTGGTCAGGTTGATCATGCTCCGGCGTGGTCAATAACCTCTCGGAGTTGGTTTAGCGATTGCTAAGGCGCGACGTCCTCGCACGTTCGTAGTCGGATCGTCAAAGTCGACTTCCACCAAAGCGATATACATCATCTCATCGAAAGACGGGACACCTTTGCCTCTATCAAGTGGTATCAGTTTTCAGGTTGCTCGGTGAGAATTTCCAGTTTTCCCAGATTAGATTTATTTTCTTACCTATTGTCCAAGAAAAAGCCACAAAAAAAAGTTAGATCTATTCATCCTTTGTCCAAGCCAGTCTGAGCCTTTGTAATTTTCTTTTCATTGTTTGCATTATTGAATTATCGGTTGCATCATCGTGTCGAGTTGCTAGTCTTAGTGTCTAGTTCGTTTAGAGTTTCGAGTTCTGTTCACATTAGTCACGTCGTTGCTGCATCGTTATCCCTTCCGCTGTCCACTATCCATCCATCAGTTTCGACCACGTGCTACCCACCGTTCATTGTCATAATCATAGTTGACATCGTTCACATCTTCGCTTGATCCAATCTGCATCTTATCTAGTTGTTTTGGAAAGAGAGAGAGAAAAAAGAAGACGGAGAAGAAAAAAGTGTGAGGAAAAAAAGAGAAGAAAAAAAAACAAAATTCAGATCAATCTAGACTCAATCTCGTAGTTGAATTCGGATTGGAATCTGTTTTGTGCACTGTTCATTAAAATAGGCATAACTTTCTCATACGAAGTCCATTTTGGCTCCGCGAGTACTCAAATGAAAGCTAGCCACTAGCCGCATCTAAATAGTTGCATAAGCTATTTCAATATTTGACACCTCAAAATCGGCATCTAAATAGGTCTTTTTGCCCTCCGAAGTTCGTGAACACAGCTTGTTCCAATTTTTCAGCCCAGTTTTAGAATTCTTTGACTCCTCATATCACTTCGGAATTGAGTGTTTCTTTTTGCATTGGAAAGATTGAGTTAGTAGCATTCTTTGAAAAATTTTATCACCAAATTAGCTCAAACTTTTCAAGAGGAAAGTTGGAGAGAGAGTTGTTGTATATCCTGCTTGGCAGTTGTTTTTCATCATTATCTTTACTGCCGTTGTGATCTTCACTTATATCTTGCTGTCCAGAGCTACTTAGTATCCTTCATTGATGCTAGTTGTGCTACGTCGTGACCTCATTAGTGTTCTAGGCTCGCGTCTCTAGTCCGGTCTAGCCTAGGACCAGCACAGTACCGTCGTTGAGCGTTTATTCAACATTGCATCTTTGAATTGATTATTGCTAATTCTTCGCTACCATATATAGCCAACCCAGCTCCACATATTTCTACACCGTGTACACGTATGTTCCCCTAGCAATCGCTTTACACAATCTTCAGAGTTATTTGACACCGCTGGTTGCCTTTCACCACCTGCTGCATGGTAAGAACTTGTAAGATATTGATATTTGCTATGCTATGAGCGTTTTACCACCACATCCTAGTAGTTCATAGGAACATTATTCTCCGATTTTGTTTCTTGTTTTCTACTAACTATGGCAGGTTCTGGAGTTGTTAGTTCTTGGGCTTCATCGATCGTGGGAGATTTGCCATCACCTAAGAAAATACAACAACCATCACAAGAGGAGCAACAACATCAGAATGCACATGAGGTTAATGTTTCCATGCCACCATTTGCTGGTCATTTTAGGCCTGATTTATATATTGAATGGGAGTATGAAATAAATGTTACATTTGCTTCCCACACTTTTGATGAGCATGGAAAATTTCAAGTTGCGGTTAGTACTTTCAGTAGCTTCGCTTTAGTTTGGTGGAGTGAATATTGTCGGTTAAACCATAATTATATACCTACTACTTGGGATGGTTTAAAACATGTCATGAGAGATAGATTCGTCGATGTTTATTATACTCGTGGCATGATTAAAAAACTAGAACATTTAAAACAAGGTAGTGACATTGTAACAAAATATTATGATGATTTACAAACTACCTTGTTGCACTCATTTTTAGAAGAAAGTGAAGAAGATTTTATGGATAGATTTTGGGGAGGATTAAACCATGATATTCAGGAGATACTAATTCGTGAAGAGTGTTATCCTATGGACCATTTGTTTCGTCTTGCTTGTAAAGCTGAACAGGAAATAAAATGACGTGTTGCCTACAAGGAGAACAAGCGCACGATGCACATTCCAACTGTTGATACAGATGTTTCTTCAACTACTAGGCATACTATGACAACCACATCCGTTGTTGCGAGGACTACGTCATCTCCACCATGTGACACATCACCATCGAGGGTGCCTACATCATCTGAGTTGATCATAAGAGGTAATGACAAAGGTACGCATTTTCCACTTCCACATGAGAATGATGCATGCCTAGTTAACTTGAATACATCATGTGTTGAGTTACTTGTTGATTTGAGCACGCCACCTAGTTTAGAGAATCATGTTACTATCATGAATGCATCATGTGATCAAACAACTGAAATACCAACAATTTTGAGCGCGCCAATTGAATTAACTGTTGATGTCAAAGAACCATGTGAATCAGGAAATAATTCAGATTTGGATCAAATACATTTTAAAATAATTGTGCCAATGTTTAATCATTTTGATATGACCTCTAATCTTGGTGATCATTCTGTGTCAAATGAATTATTGCATGTTTTCTTATTTAAGCATGTTGTAGCATGTAAATTTGATGCACGTAAGGTTTATTCACCAATGTTGGGATGGTTTAATGATGAATATTGTCAATTTTTTGATATGAATAAGAGCTTCACTTATATATGCAAACTGAGTTGCAATATTTTCATGCATTCTACTTACGATAATATTTTGGCTTTATATTTTATAATCTATGAAGGTTCCTCATATATACATATGTCATATGTGTAAAAATCAAGGGAAGTAAAAATGGATGACATATACATATACAACATGTACACCTTGTCTGTTTTGTTAGCCACATTTCAGATTAAGCAACGCCGAGGATGGCTTTGTTTTCAAGAAGGAGAGGATGATGAGGACATGACTATCTTGGATAAGACCAAAAATATTGCATACGTTCATATTTGTTAGGTGATTTCTAGTGCAAACTATTCAATAATCTATTTATGTTATCAAGAACAAAAATACTTCACACACTTTTGCGTTTTGTCTAATTGTAGGTGTATGGGACATTTGTATAATCCACATATGAAGATAAGGGAAAAGGAGAAGTTTAGGTTCTGTTCAAAAAGTCCTTTCACGTCACTTTTGTGCCAAGAGAAGATAGAGTACAAGTCTCTCACGTTCTGGATTCAGATTCGGACTGCACAGACATACCTGACTCAAAACGCCAACAACTTTTTCAGATTCGGCATGGTTAGCAGCAATAAAAACACACAAGAATATGATCCTATAGACTACTAACAAGAGGTGGTGGTGGGTGTCATAAATCCGTCAAGCAAATCTCAAATTCTTACCAGTTCTTACCCAGCAGCAGGCGGTGATCGGCAATCGTTGTAGTCAAAACTCTCAAAGCTTGGATAGAGCGATTACCAGGGAGAGTCAAACGCACGACGTAGATGTGGTATTGTTGAGGAGAATGAAGCTATACTTGCACATTTTTTGGGTGGATTAAATAGAGAGATTCAGACCATTCTAGACTATAAGGAGTATACTAATATCACTCGTTTATCCCATCTTGCTTGTAAAGCTGAACGTGAAGTGCAGGATCGACAAGCATTGGCACGAACTAACTTTTCTGCAGGCCGGCCTTCATCATGGACACCGCGTGCATCTTCTGCTTCAACTGCACCAGCACCTCTATCAGGTGCCACCTACAGTCGTGATACAAGAAAGCAGGCACAACCACCACTATCTGCCAAGAGTGCACCTACCGGGCCTGCACAGAGCTCTTCTTCTTCCATGGCATCGACAGGGCACACAAGTGATATTATTTGTCATCGTTGTAAGGGAAGAGGTCATTATGCGAGAGAATGCAAATCTCAGCGTGTGATGATTGCTACCGAGGATGGTGGGTATGAGTCCGCTAGTGACTATGATGAGGAGACTTTGGCTCTTATTACAAGTGAAGAACACGGTGGAGCTGATTCTGATCATGAGACGCAATACATGGCTCCTGAAGACGCTGATAGGTATGAATGTTTAGTTGCTCAACGTGTTTTCAGTGTGCAGGTTACACAAGCCGAGAAAAATCAGAGGCATAATTTGTTCCATACAAAGGGAGTTGTGAAGGAACGCTCTGTTCGCGTCATCATAGATGGAGGGAGCTGCAATAATTTGGCTAGCATGGAGATGGTGGAGAAGCTATCTCTCACCACAAGACCACATCCACATCCTTACTACATCCAATGGTTCAACAACAGCGGCAAGGTTAAGGTAACACGTACTGTTCATGTGCATTTTAGCATCTCTACATATGCTGATTATGTTGATTGTGATGTGGTACCTAGGCAATCATGTTCCTTATTACTTGGTCGACCATGGCAATTTGATAAAAATTCTGTACACCATGGTAGAAACAATCAGTATACTCTTGTTCATAAGGATAACAATATTACTTTGCTTCCTATGACTCTTGATTCCATTTTGAAAGATGATATTAATATAGCTAATAAAGCAAAACCGGAGAAAAATAAGAGTGAAAATCAGATTGTGGCAAAAGAATTTGAGCAACAAATGAAGCCTAATAGTAAACCATCTAGTGTTGCTTCTGAAATTAAATTGAAAAGTGCATGTTTACTTGCCACTAAATCTGATATTCATGAGCTAGATTTCAGCAAATCTGTTTGCTATGTTTTTGTGTGCAAAGAGGCATTATTTTCATTCGAGGACGTGCCTTCCTCTTTGCCTCCTGTTGTCACTAAAATTTTGCAGGAGTTCGCTGACGTCTTTCCACAAGACGTGCCACCGAGATTACCGCTTATTCGAGGGATTGAGCATCAGATTGACTTAATTCCCGGTGCTTCACTGCCAAACCATGCACCATACCGTACCAATCCAGAGGAGACGAAGGAGATTATGCGTCAAGTACAAGAGCTTCTCGACAAAGGTTATATACGCGAATCCCTTAGTCCTTGTGATGTTCCTATTATTCTAGTGCCGAAAAAGGATGGTACATCACGTATGTGTGTTGATTGTAGAGGCATTAATAATATTACTATTCGTTATCGTCATCCTATTCCTAGGCTAGATGATATGCTTGATGAATTGAGTGGCTCTACAATATTCTCCAAAGTTGATTTGCGTAGTGGATACCATCAAATTCGTATGAAATTGGGAGATGAATGGAAAACAACATTTAAAACTAAGTTTGGATTATATGAGTGGTTAGTCATGCCTTTTGGGTTAACTAATGCACCTAGTACTTTCATGAGATTAATGAACGAAGTTTTACGTGCTTTCATTGGATGATTTGTGGTAGTTTACTTTGATGACATATTGATTTATAGCAGATCTTTGGAAGAACATTTGGAACATTTACGTGTTGTTTTTATTGCTCTACGTGATGCACGTTTGTTTGGTAACATTGGGAAGTGCACCTTTTGCACCGACCGAGTATCTTTTCTTGGCTATGTTGTTACTCCACAGGGAATTGAAGTTGATAAAGCCAAGATTGACGCTATTGATAGTTGGCCACAGCACAAAACGGTCACACAAGTGAGGAGTTTTCTTGGCCTCGCTGGATTCTATAGGCGTTTTGTGAGAGATTTCAGCACCATTGCTGCACCTCTCAATGAGCTTACAAAGAAAGATGTGCCTTTTCTTTGGGGTACCGCACAGGAAGAAGCCTTCACGGTATTGAAAGATAAGTTGACACATGCTCCTTTACTCCAACTTCCTAATTTTAATAAGACTTTTTAGCTTGAATGTGATGCTAGTGGAATTGGATTAGGAGGTGTGTTATTACAAAATGGCAAACCTGTTGCATATTTTTCTGAAAAATTGAGTGGGCCTAGTCTGAATTATTTTAATTATGATAAAGAATTATATGCTCTTGTTCGGACTTTAGAAACATGGCAACATTATTTATGGCCCAAAGAATTTGTTATACATTCTGATCATGAATCTTTGAAACATATTAAAAGTCAAGCTAAACTGAATCGTAGACATGCTAAATGGGTTGAATTCATTGAGACTTTCCCTTATGTCATTAAACACAAGAAGGGAAAAGAAAATTTTATTGCTGATGCATTGTCTCGTCGCTATACTATGCTTTCACAACTTGACTTCAAAATATTTGGTTTGGAGACCATCAAAGATCAATATGTGCATGATGTCAATTTTAAAGATGTAATGCAAAATTGTAAAGAAGGAAGAATGTGGAACAAGTTCGTCGTTAACGATGGATTTGTGTTTCGTGCTAACAAGCTATGCATTCCAGCTAGCTCTGTTCGTCTTTTGTTGTTGCAGGAGGCGCATGGAGGAGGTTTAATGGGACACTTTGGCGTGAAGAAGACGGAGGACGTACTTGCTACACATTTCTTTTGGCCAAAGATGAGACGGGATTTTGAGCGTTTTATTGCTCGCTGCACTACATGTCAAAAAGCTAAGTCGCGACTCAATCCTCATGGTTTATATATGCCTTTGCCTGTACCTAGTGTTCCTTGGGAGGATATATCTATGGACTTTGTTTTAGGTTTACCTTGAACAAAGAAGGGGAGGGATAGCATATTTGTTGTCATGGATAGATTCTCGAAAATGGCACACTTTATACCATGTCATAAAAGTGATGATGCTGTTAATGTTGCTGATTTGTTCTTTCGTGAAATTAGTGTGCCAAATACTATTGTTTCAGATCATGATACTAAATTTCTTAGCCACTTTTGGAGATGTTTATGGGCTAAGTTGGGGACTAAACTACTTTTTGGTACTAGTTGTCACCCCCAAACTGATGGACAAACTGAAGTAGTCAATAGAACATTGTCTACTATGCTTAGGGTTGTTTTGAAGAATAATAAGAAAATGTGGGAGGAATGCTTGCCTCATATTGAATTTGCTTATAATCGTTCATTGCATTCTACTACTAAGATGTGCCCTTTTGAAGTTGTGTATGGTTTCCTACCCCGTGCACCTATTGATTTGTTGCCTCTTCCATCTTCGGAGAAGGTTAATTTTGATGCTAAACAATATGCTGAATTGATTTTAAAAATGCATGAGTTAACTAAGGAAAACATTGAGCGTATGAATGCTAAATATAAACTTGCTGGAGATAAGGGTGGAAAACATGTTGTGTTTGCACCTGGAGATCTTGTTTGGTTACATTTGCGTAAGGATAGATTTCCTGATTTGCGCAAATCAAAGCTAATGCCACGTGCTGATGGTCCCTTTAAGGTGTTGGAGAAAATAAATAATAATGCATACAAACTTGAGCTGCCTGTAGATTTTGGGGTTAGTTCCACTTTTAACATTGCAGATTTGAAGCCTTATTAGGGTGAGGAAGATGAACTTCCGTCGAGGACGACTTCATTTCAAGAAGGGGAGGATGATGAGGACATCAATACAATTGTTACACCCACAGCCCCTGCTGCTATACATACTGGACCAATTACTAGAGCTCGCGCACGCCAACTAAATTACTAGGTACTTTCGTTTCTTGGTAATGATTCTAATGTTCATGAGAATATGATGCTGCCTAAATTGGATACATTTGTTTTGCTTACAAATGAAGGGCCTAGCTTGGAGAAGGATGAACATTGGAGCAAGAATAAGCATGGAGATGATGGCATGCGCAAGGGGAACAAGAACGGAGTTACAAGTGATGATTTCAGGACTTTGAAGCCACCATAGTGGGTGCATGAAGCCTTGGACGAAATATACAAGATGCCACTTCATAAATTTCGTCCCGAGGCTATTCTAGGTGCTGTGTCACCTTATTATTGGGCCAGGCCCATGTAATTTCGAAATACATAAGTATAGGCTATTTTTAGAGTCCGTATGTGTGGGGAAACAAGAGATAGGGTTGATTTCGGACCCCTCCACCAAGGGCCACGAAATCCCCCCCCCCCCTCTTCCTCCATATATACAGCCCTTAGGGCATCATTTAGACTTTGGGTTTTGTTTAGATTAAAAGTTCGCCATAGCTGCAACTTCGCGTACTTCGTTTGTGTTCAGCGACCAGACAAAGGCGTCACAGAACCCCACCTTGATCAATAAAGCTTTCATCTTATATTCGCAATATCCAGATTGCAATCTTAGTTTCTTGCTTGTTCTTCGTTTGCTCGCAGGAAACAGACCCTCGTGGTCAGGTTGATCGTGCTCCGGCATGGTCAATAACCTCTCGGAGTTGGTTTAGCGATTGCTAAGGCGTGACGTCCTCGCACGTTCGTAGTCGGATCGTCAAAGTCGACTTCCACCAAAGAGATATCCATCATCTCATCGAAAGACGGGACACCTTTGCCTCTATCAGAACTACTCCCTCCTCATCATGGAGAGCGCCGGGATGATGAAGATGGCCACCGGTGAGGGATCCCCCCCCTCCGGCAGGATGCCGGAACGGGCTCTCGAGAGGTTTTTGGTGACTACAGAGTGTTGCGGCGGCGGAACTCCCGATCTATCTTCGTCCTTGATGTTTTTAGGGTATGTGGACTTATATAGGCGAAAGAAGTCGGTCGGGGGAGCCTCGAGGGGCCCAGGAGATAGGGGTGCGCCCAGGGGGGGTGGGCGCGCCCTCCTATCTCCTGGCTTCCTCGAGCCTTCCCTGGCTTGAACTCCAAGTCTCCCGGATCATATCCTTTCCAAAAAACATGCTACCGAAGGTTTCATTCCGTTTGGACTCCGTTTGATATTCCTTTTCTTCGAAATACTGAAATAGGCAATAAAACAGCAATATGGGCTGGGCCTCAGATTAGTAGGTTAGTCCCAAAAGTAATATAATCATTCAAAACAGATAATAAAATAGCATGAATGCTTCATAAATTATAGATACGTTGTAGACGTATCAGCGCTCGGTGGGTTGGACCACGTAATGCAACTTCCTTTGTAATGCAGGTTGCTAGGTCTGCTCACCGGCCGCCCACGCAACGTGCAGGTGTGCAATGGGCGATGGGCCCAGACCTCTGTGCATAGGATTTAGACCGGTGTGCTGACCTCTTTGTTGTGCCTAGGTGGCGCTACGACGTGTTGATCTTCCGAGGCCGGGCATGACCCCGGAAAGTGTGTCCGGCCAGAGGGATCGAGCGTGTTGGGTTATGTGGTGCACCCCTGCAGGGAAGTTTATCTATTCGAATAGCCGTGTCCCTCGGTAAAAGGACGACCCGTAGTTGTACCTTGACCTTATGACAACTAGAACCGGATACTTCATAAAACACACCCAGACAAGTTCCAGAGACATCCCGGTGATCGCTTTCCCACAAGGCGGCGAGGGGAGGATCGCCGGGTAGGATTATGCTATGCGATGCTACTTGGAGGACTTCAATCTACTCTTTTCTACATGCTGCAAGACGGAGGCTGCCAGAAGCGTAGTCTTCGATAGGACTAGCTATCCCCCTCTTATTCTGGCATTCTGCAGTTCAGTCCACCGATATTGCCTCTTTACACACATACCCATGCATATGTAGTGTAGATCCTTGCTTGCGAATACTTATGATGAGTACTCACGGTTGCTTTGCTCCCTCTTTTCCCCCTCTTTCCTTTTCTTCTCGGATGCCGCAACCAGACGTTGGAGCCCAGGATTCAGATGCCACCGTCGACGACGACTCCTAATACACTGAAGGTGCCTACTACTACGTGCAGGCCGCTGAGGACGACCAAGAGTAGTTAGGAGGATCCCAGGCAGGAGGCCTGCGCCTCTTTTGATCTGTATCCCAGTTTATGCTAGCCATCTTATGGCAACTTGTTTAACTTATGTCTTTGTTTAACTTATGTCTGTACTCAGATATTGTTGCTTCCGCTGACTCGTTTATGTTCGAGCACTTGTATTCAAGCCCTCGAGGCCCCTGGTTTGTAATATGATGGTTGTATGACTTATTTTACTTTTAGAGTTGTGTTGTGATATCTTCCCGTGAGTCCCTGATCTTGATCGTACACATTTGCGTGCATGATTAATGTACGATTGAATCGGGGGCGTCACAGTTGCACATGCACTCGGACCATCACCTGCTCCTTCGTGTCATATGGTTGCAGGGCGCCATTCCATCAACGCCTTCTCCACACCACACGGTTGCACATGCGTCGGCCCACACCGCCTCCTCCGCACCACAAGGCTGCACATGCTTTGCCTGTCCATCACCACGCCGCACACCCCGCCCATCTCTTCATCTTTCTTCCCTTCTTCTGTGCGGTAATTAACGTACAACGACGCCGATGCTTGGGGCCTAGAGGAGCAGGCGACAAGATAGGTTGCCATGGCTAGCAATGGCGCTGGACAGGGACGGCTGTCGTCTTCGGAACATGGTCGCCTTTATCAACACGCCATGGTCCACAAGGTATGCAGTACAACTCCCGATACCTCCTTCCTCTCTCTTTGCCATCCTTTCTTTGGCACCCTAATTAAAATTCAATCTCGCTCGCTTCGGGGCTAAACAAGTAGTACATTATATCGGGATTTTATCTCACCATGTAAGGTTCCAATCTGAAAGCCTCATGCTCTACTGCGTGAGTACCATGTCCATGCTTGTGGATAAACAACCTCAGGCAGTTTATACATGGCATGCTTTATGCTGCCTCTGTTCCCCAATGCAGTGCGTATTAGTTTTTTTCAAAGTCAAAGATGTCCATGTCCGACGAAGTTTTCTAGAATAAACTAGCAATATCTTAAGTACTAAATAAATAAACTATAAAAGTACATGTGGATGCTGATTTTTTTAAACTTGGTACATTATGCACATTGTATTATTTGTATGTGACCAAGGTAAGTTTTGAAATATTGGTTGGTCAAATCATAGAGCTGTATGATTGTTGTAGATGAATACTACAATCGGAAGCCTTAGTTATGCATATCATAGTTTTAAATTAGTTTTACAGATGAATATAATCTTGTCCATCGAATACTATGGTTTAACCCTGCAGGTCCGGGACATGCGTGACACCAACCACTACTTTGGATATGTTTCTAACATTGCTGCTAACATATCATTTTTGTGAAGAACAATGGTGTGAAAACCGAGTAATATCCTACCAACTAGATGATGATTTGTCTTAACATCCGAACATATCCTGCAATGCAATAAAGCGTGTTCTCACCCCAAATTTATGGAAGCCAAAACACAGAAGGCCTTTGAAATGAACAACAACCCCTGACCTTTAAATAGTCCCTCCCTCCCTCCCCCTTCTCTCTCTCTCTCCATATCTAACCCACTCACATCACATCCCAGTCAGTCACTCTCACTGCGCCACGTCAGCTACGGCCTACAGCCGCCTATCATGGCCAGCAGTGCTTGTCGAGTACGTGTTGTTGCTGTGGTGCTAAGGTCCAGGCTGAGTAGCAGCCTCACCATCATTTGCACCACTCAGACCAAATCATTCATACACGCAAGCACAATATGGCTCCAGGCAGAGTCAGGAGACACAATCAACTAACTAGAGCAAACAGTGATGTGAATACGAGCCCGTTTAAGCAGAGAGATGGACGGAGAGAAGAAAATACCAAAAAAGATGGCCGTGTGGCATGCTCACCAGCCCGAACGTGATGGCGAGGCGTTTGCTGGGTACATGTCGTGCAGCACAAGGCGGGCATCTGATATGTACCCTGCCGTACGTAGCTCCTCGTGCGGCTCGCACACATCTCGTCCACCTCCCTCTGCTTCGTCTGCGCCCTTGCATGGCGCCGGCCGTGACGCTCCATGTAGGATGCGCCATGCGTCGCTGGGGGGCATCGAACCAGGACATGGACTTGGAGAGCAGGCGGTGGGCCGATGGTCTCGTCTGGGATAGGCTAGCGAGCATGTGTAAGCATAGCACTGGAGAACCGCGACCTGCTCTTCCAGCGCAAGTTGTCATAAGCTGGCGCTGCCTCTCCGGCAAAGCATTTCGTCGAGCATGTTAATTGCTCCCGCAAAATCAGGTTCTTGGCAGATCATCACCTGCCGTGCGCCCTGAAACTTATCCAGCAGAGCGCCATGTCGCACGGCCTAAAGCTCATCCAGCAGAGTGCCATAGTCTGCGTGCAAGATAGGGCAGAAATAATTTGGACATAAGTGTTTCATGGGAAATATGCAAGGGGTTTGTTTGTCAAATCACAGTTATAATGTATTATTTAGCTGTAAACAGTTACCTGTACATCAGAGGATGTCAGATTATCAGTATGCTTTATAGAATCAATATTTCATGGGTATAATGTTTTTCTGGTTAAAGGAATACAAAACGTCAGAGCATAAAAAAATCCTAAGGTATGATGCTTGCAGTTTACCTAGAAAGAAACCAACTTCACAGAAAGGGTTTGCCAGATAAGGATGGTCTAGGCAGCAAATATAATTGACAAATTTATTTTGTACATTGAACTATGAAATGATAGTGGTGTACAGCAACTATACAGGAACAAAATTCAAGTTCAGCAATAGAAGCACAAATAAAAAAAGTTATGGATAAATAGACCATAATATCATGAATTATAGCTCCTACATTAGTATCAGATTCCATCATGCCTTACAGGAAAGATTATTTGAGTCAATTATGGTAATCCAAATAGTTCTAGTGTAATACTACTGGCATACTCATCAATCTTATTAAGAAGCTCGAAAGAAAGACTTAACTTCCTCTTTGACTATACCAAGTGTGCTACCAAAGAAGGTGTATTCATTACACATAAAAACACTTGCCACTTAAGGATTTTAGACCCTTATCAGTGAAATAATAGCAAATCACCCCAGAAAAATCATGGAACGTTAAGTTTTATCTTCAGAAGTTCAGTAAATCACCATCAGTCATGTCAAACACAAAACGTAATAAAATAGGAACTGTGGCCTGGTAATCTACCAAAGATGAGGCAACAAAGAATTCGTGACTAGTGCTGTCCACAGCATGACATATTATGGACAGTATACTCACTAAAAGGACAGGAGAACTCATGTTTAAAACTTTAAATAATTATCTACCATGGATTCAGTTATAATATATACAATAAAATTGTGTAGCTAATGACAATAGAGCCTCAAAGATGATTCCTTTGCCCATTTTCAAAAGAACAATTGATTTCCTTGATTCAACACAACTGGCCTCAGCAACATTATGAAACTCAACATGATAGGGACTGTCATCATCAGGAAAAATTAACTCAAAATTAACTCAGCAGATCTGATTAAACTAGAACATGAACATTAGGGATAACTGAGGTAAATAACAATAGAACAAAGGCACATCATCACATCTCCAACTATGCTTCCATCCAGCTTAATTCAGTTTGATGTTGCTTCATAAGTTGGGAGATATCCTGTAATGATCTCTCTAATTACTTTGCCATTAGGATTCTCTTGCTGGCAGTTCTCTTCGTTATAACCATTATCATGATGATCTGGAAGCTGAATATCCAGAAGCAGTTTGTCGTTGCAGTCCAGAATTATATTGTGAAGCAGGCAGCACACCAGGATGATACTCGGTAACTTATTTTTATCAGGCCTCCACATGACTTTGTGCAAGATCTTCCAGGAGCCTTTCAGCCGTGCCAATGCTCTTGTTCCAAGCATCCTTGCAGTTTTTTGCCGGGCATTAAAGTTGACCATTGGGGTAGATAGACTTTCTCCTTGGTATGGAGTCATAAGCCATGGCAGTAGAGGATAACACATGTCACCAACAATGAACTCCCTTATTTCTGAATCCTCCCCTGAAGTTCTGACAGGACCATTCAAGCGTTTTCCAGCCTCACAGAGCTTGTAAAACCCAGAGCATTTTAACAAGCGTGAGAATGTCATGCTCCCTGGCCAACCGGTGACAATATCAATAAATCTCATCTCATCGTCAACAATACCTTGTAGGAACATACTGTAGTTTTTCGCAGGGTCACACCAGTCTTCAGATGACTCAACAGCAGGAAGCGTCATGATAATGTGTGTGGCATCAATGGCACCGCAGCAATTCGGTAGACCAGAGACAGCCTCCAACCTAGCTTTGATCTCCTCCATCCTCTCCTGGCCCGGCCACACCAAATGATGCCGAGCCCTCTCTTCCATTGACTCGATAAACCTCCATGTGACTTGGGAAACAGTAGACTGTCCCACACCAAAAGCAGCTCCAACGGACACCTGCGAATCCCCAGATGCCAGCCTCCTCATGGCAATTGCTACTTGCTTCTCCACACTAAGCAGTCTCCCCTCAATGTTGATCAGCCCAGAAGGCGGCCTCGATATCAAATCCTCCCGTACAATCGAGCAGATGTAGTCAAAAGTCCTCCTCGATGTCCTGAAGAAGTACCTGAACGCTTCCTCGTCATCTGAAGGCACTGGAGCACGACCACCTGTCCAACAGAGTGAATAAAAACTCAAAATTATATCTCTAAGATTCGTCTCGACAGCATCGCATTGCAAGGTCACAATTAATCTACAAGATTCGTGCTTCCAGCAAGAACACGGCCGCCCACCCCAAAATCTTGGCAAAATACGTACACAAACACACCAAACAAGATTGGCTGCCGAATGGAGCGATTTGGGAGGTTGCGGTACCTGATTCGGCTTCCTTGTGGAGTTCCGCGTGCTTGCTGAGGAAGACATACCACCATTCCGTATCGGGGCCACGAAGGTCCGCCGGAAGCAACGCCAACGAGCCGCCGGACTTGGTTCTCTTGACCTTGCTGGCGTCCTTGGTCTTCGCTTCGATGGAGTCATCGATCTTGGTCTCGCCGGAGTCACTGATCTTCCGCTTGGCCTTTTTGGGCTTCTTCACCGGAGCCATCTTCTGACTCCTCTCCTCTATCCTGCCGCCGCCTTCCAACCCTTCCTCTTGTCCGGTGCCTTTCTCTTCGCTTCCTTGGGAACCCATGGTGCTTCTACCAGCAACACCGACGAGTGGGTCTCTCAAGAACAAAAGACGCTAATAGGTGGGGCCATCCTATTGCCGTGTGCCTGTGTGGGGTCCACATGTTGCATCATTTTTCCTTTATTTATTTTATTAAAACACAATATTTATGCTCCCTTATCCTTTGTAATCTTGATATGTATATATGGCAATTAATACAAAACAATAATTGACGATCATTCATCTTGACAATTTTTACACGGTGGGACCATGACTATATCTTTCTCTTTCTTCACGTTTCTTTCTTATAGATTATTGTAACGACATCCTAGTGGTGCTTATCCCAAAGGTCCAGAACCCTGAAACTTTGAAGGACTTACGCGCTATTAGCCTCTGCAATGTGGTCTACAAACTTGTTTCGAAGGTTATCGCCAATCGCCTAAAGAATATCTTGGGGGAATTGATTTCACCGAATCAGAGTGCATTCATGACAGGCAGATTGATTTCAGACAACACCATTCTCGCATATGAAATGACCCCCTTTCTAAAGAGAAAGAGGACTGGGAAGTGTAGCTACGCTGTGCTAAAGCTGGATATGAGTAAGGCCTATGACCGTGTGGAATGGGGATTCCTGGAGAAAGTAATGCTACAACTGGGGTTTGCGGAAGGTTTTGTGCAGCTGATCATGAAGTGCATCCGTACGGTTAAGTTCAACCGTTAAGTTCAGATTTAAAGTCAATGGGTCATGCACGGACCAAATCACCCCGGGGCGGGGCCTCCGACAGGGTGACCCAATCTCGCTGTACCTATTCCTGCTGTGCGCGGAGGGACTCTCAGCTCTGCTCAAGCATGCTGAGGACTCGGGACAGATCAAAGGGGTGAAGATTGCTCCTACAGCGCCCTCCGTGAGCCACCTTCTCTTCACGAACGACTCGCTGCTTTTGATGGAAGCCTCACCTGAGAGCATTGGAGTGGTGAACAATATTCTGCAAGTGTATGAACTTGGCTCGGGGCAGGTAATCAACAGGGACAAGTCGACTGTTCTGTTTAGTAAGAATACAAGTAACCAAAAAAACAGCAGATGCTTGGGCTCCTGAGTCTGCATGCCGAAAGTCTACAGGGCAAATATCTGGGTCTACCCAGCTATGTTGGCCGGTCTGAACAGAAATGCTTCGAGTACCTATGGGAAAAACCTGGGAAATTCTAAAGGGATGGAAAATTAAGTTTTTGTCCAAAGCGGCTAAAGAGATCCTTATCAAGGCTGTCATCCAAGTTGTGCCAACTTACGCTATGGCGTGATTTGATCTCACGAAGGCCCTGTGTGAGAGTATTACCAAAATGGTGGGCAGGTTCTGGTGGGAGAATCAGGACGACGCGCACAAACATCACTGGTTTAGCTGGGAACAAATGATGCTGCCTAAGGAACAGGGTGGATTGGGCTTCAAGGACCCCCATGCATTCAATATTGCGATGCTGGCCTGACAGGTTTGTTGCCTACTCCAAGCCCCTGACTCCCTATGTGCACGGGTGTTAAGGGCACGCTACTACCCTGATGGCAATGTGCTTGCTGCCAAACCGCAAGCGGGTATCAGTTACGTATGGCGGAGCATTCTACAAGGGATCGAGGTCATTTGAGCTGGTATGATATGGCGTATAGGTTCGGGAGCAAATGTGAAGATTTGGACGGACCCCTGGATCCCCTCGAACGATACAAAGACGACCAAAAACCCTACGGGGTGGGAATCTGCTCACCACGGTGGAGGAGTTGATTGACCCTATCAGCAATAAGTGGGATCCCCAGCTGGTCAATCAAACATTCGGTGTTGAGGATGCGGCTACGATTTTTTCCATTCCCATTTGTGACCAATATGATGATTTTATCGCTTGGCACTTTGACAGCAAGGGCTTGTTCTCAGTCAAATCCGCTTATAGGGTCTACACCGGGCTGCTTGCCAACCAACGAACTAGGCAATGAGGCGAGAGCAGTGCCGAAGACCCCCAACATGAGCATGTGGAGGCAAATTTGGAAATTGTAGTATCCTGGCAGGGTACAACATTTCATGTGGCGCTTCGCACATGACAATCATCCTTTGTTAAGGAATGTTGAAAAACTAGGAGTTGAGCTTGACACCAGGTGTGTGGTGTGTAGGCAATTCCAGGAGGATGGGGGCATCTATTTCTTAGGTGCAAGAAGGCCAGAAAGTGTTGGAGAGCCTACGACCTTGAATGGACCCGCCAAAATCTGCTAGCATGTTCATCTTCAAAGGAAAGGACTGTAGCAATCCTGAAACTCCCAACAGCGACACGCCTACTACTACCTCTTGAGCATGCGTTGGTTTTCCCTTGAAGAGGAAAGGGTGATGCACAAAAGTAGCGTAAGTATTTCCCTTAGTTTTTGAGAACCAAGGTATCAATTCAGTAGGAGGCTACACTCAAATCCCTCGTACCTGCACAAACAAATAAGAACCTTGCAACCAACGCGATAAAGGGGTTGTCAATCCCTTCACGTCCACTTGCAAATAGGAGATCTGATAGAGATAATAAGATAAATATTTTTGGTATTTTTATGATATAGATTGGAAAGTAAAGATTGTAACATAAAATGGATTGGAAACTTATATGATGGAAAATAGACCCGGGGGCCATAGGTTTCACTAGTGGCTTCTCTCAAAATAGCAAAAGAATTATGGTGGGCAAACAAATTAGTGTCGAGCAATTGATAGAAAAGTGCATAGTTATGAGAATATCTAGGCATGATCATGTATATAGGCATCACGTCCGCAACAAGTAGATCGAAACGATTCTGCATCTACTATAATTACTCCACACATCGATCGCTATCCAGCATGCATCTAGAGTATTAAGTTCATAAGAACAGGGTAATGCATTAGGCAAGATGACACGATGTAGAGGGGTAAACTCAAGCAATATGATATAAACCCCATATTTTTATCCTCGATGGCAACAATACAATACGTGCCTTGCTGCCCCTGCTGTTACTAGGAAAGGACACCGCAAGATTGAACCCAAAGCTAAGCACTTCTCCCATTGCAAGAAAATCAATCTAGTAGGCCAAACCAAACAGATAATTCAAAGAGACTTGCAAAGATAACAAATCATACATAAAAGAATTCAGAGGAGATTCAAATATTGTTCATAGATAATCTTAATCATAAACCCACAATTCATCGAATCTCGACAAACACACCGAAAAAAGAATTACATCGAGTAGATCTCCAAGAAGATCGAGGAGAACTTTGTATTGAGATCCAAAGAGAGAGAAGAAGCCATCTAGCTAATAACTATGGACCCGAAGGTCTGAGGTAAACTACTCACACTTCATCGGAGAGGCTATGGTGATGATGTAGAAGCCCTCCGTGATTGATTACCCCTCCGACGGAGCGCCGGAAAAGGCCCCAAGATGGGATCTCACGGGTACAGAAGGTTGCGGCGGTGTAAATAGGGTTTCATGGTGCTCTCGGATGGTTTTAGGGTATATGAGTATATATAGGCGAAAGAAGTCGGTCAGGGGAGCCACGAGGGGCCCACGAGGGTGGGGGCGCGCCTACCCCCCTGGGCGCGCCTCCCTGCCTCGTGGCTGCCTCGTTGCTTCCTTGACGTCCACTCCAAGTCTCCTGGATTGCGTTTGTTGCAAAAACGATTCTCCCGAAGGTTTCATTCCGTTTGGACTCCGTTTGATATTCCTTTTCTACGGAACACTGAAATAGGCAAAAAAAAACAGCAATTTGGACTGGGCCTCCGGTTAATAGGTTAGTCCCAAAAATAGTATAAAAGTATATAATAAAGCCCATTAAACATCCAAAACAGATAATATAATAGCATGGAACAATAAAAAATTATAGATACGTTGGAGACGTATCAAGCATCCCCAAGCTTAATTCATGCTCGTCCTCGAGTAGGTAAATGATAAAAACAGAATTTTTGATGTGGAATGCTACCTAACATAATTTTCAATGTATTTTTTTTATTGTGGCATGAATGTTCAGATCCGAAAGATTTAAGACAAAAGTTTAATATTGACATAAGAGTAATAATACTTCAAGCATACTAACAAAGTAATCATGTCTTCTCAAAATAACATGGCCAAAGAAAGTTATCCCTACAAAATCATATAGTCTGGCTATGCTCTATCTTCATCACACAAAATATTTAAATCATGCACAACCCCGGTTTTATCCAAGCAATTGTTTCATACTTTAGTATTTTCAAACTTTTTCAATCTTCACGCAATACATGAGCGTGAGCCATGGACATAGCACTATAAGTGGAATAGGATGGTGGTTGTGGAGAAGACAAAAAAAGGAGAAGATAGTCTCACATCAACTAGGCGTATCAACGGGCTATGGAGATGCCCATTAATAGATATCAATGTGAGTGAGTAGGGATTTCCATGCAACGGATGCACTAGAGCTATAAGTGTATGAAAGCTCATCAAAAGAAACTAAGTGGGTGTGCATCCAACTTGCTTGCTCACGAAGACCTAGGGAAATTTGAGGAAGCCCATCATTGGAATATACAAGCCAAGTTCTATAATGAAAAATTCCCACTAGCAAATGAAGGTGACAACATAGGAGACTCTCTATCATGAAGATCATGGTGCTACTTTGAAGCACAAGTGTGGTAAAAGGATAGTAACATTGTCCCTTCTCTATTTTTCTCTCATTTTTTTCTTTTGGTGGGCTCTTTGGCCTCTCTTTTTTTATTTGGGCTTCTTTGGCCTCTTTTATTTTTCATAAAGTTCAGAGAATCATCCCAACTTGTGAGGGAATCATTGCTTCCATAATCCTTTCCTCACATGGGACAATGCCCTAATAATGAAGATCATCACACTTTTATCTACTTACAACTCAAGAATCTTAGAACAAAATATGACTCTATGTGGATGCCTCCGGTGGTGTACCGGGATAATGAATCAAGAGTGACATGTATGAAAGAATTATGAATGGTGCCTTTGCCACAAATACAATGTCAACTACATGATCATGCAAAGCAATATGACAATGGTGGAGCGTGTCATAATAAACGTAACGGTGGAAAGTTGCATGGCAATATATCTCGAAATGGCTATGGAAATGCCATAATAGGTAGGTATGGTGGCTGTTTTGAGGAAGGTATATGGTGGGTGTATGATACCGGCGAAAGTTGCGTGGCACAAGGGAGGCTAGGAATGGTGGAAGGGTGAGAGTGCGTATAATCCGTGGACTCAACATTAGTCATGAAGAACTCATATACTTATTGCAAAAATCTACAAGTTATCAAAACAAAGTACGACACGCATGCTCCTAGGGGAAGGGTTGGTAGGAGTTAACCATCGCGCGATCCCGACCTCCACACATAAGGAAGAAAATAAATAAACAAATCATGCTCCAACTTCATCACATAACGGTTCACCATACGTGCATGCTATGGGAATCACAAACTTTTAACATAAGTATTCCTCAAATTCACAACTACTCAACTAGCATGACCCTAATATTACCATCCTCATATCTCAAAACAATCATCAAGTACCAAACTTCTCATAGTATTCAATGCACTTTATATGATAGTTTTTATTATACCTAGCTTGGATGTTCATCATATTAGGACTAATTTTATAACCAAAGTAAATACCATGCTGTTCTAAAGAACTCTCAAAATAATATAAGTGAATCATGAGAGATCAATAATTTCTATAAAATAAAATCACCACCGTGCTCTAAAAATATATAAGTGAAGTACTAGAGCAAAATTATCTAGCTCAAAAGATATAAGTGAAGCACATAGATTATTCTAATAAATTTCGATTCATGTGTGTCTCTCCCAAAAGGTGTGTACAGTAAGGATGATTGTGATAAACTCAAAATTAAAGACTCAAATCATACAAGACGCTCCAAGCAAAACATATATCACGTGGTGAATAAAAATATAGCATCAAGTAAAGTTACCAATGGACGAAGACGAAAGAGGGGATGCCTTTCGGGGCATCCCCAAGCTTAGGCTTTTGGTTGTCCTTGAATTTTACCTTGGGGAGCCTTGGGCATCCCCAAGCTTAGGCTCTTGCCACTCCTTATTCCATAATCCATCAAATCTTTACCCAAAAACTTGAAAACTTCACAACACAAAACTCAACAGAAAATCTCATGAGCTCCGTTAGTGCAAGAAAATAAACCACCACTTTAAGGTACTGTAATGAACTCATTATTTATTTATATTGGTGTTAAACGTACTGTATTCCAACTTCTCTATGGTTCATACCCCTCGATACTAGCCATAGATTCATCAAAATAAGCAAACAACAGACGAAAAACAGAATCTGTCAAAGCAGAATAGTCTGTAGCAATATGTAACTTTCGAATCCTTCTGGAACCCCAAAAATTCTACCAAAATAGGAAGTCCTAGACAATTTTTCTATTAATCTTCTGCAAAAATAATCAACTGAAAAGCACGTTTCTGTGGTTTCTGTTTTTCAGCAAGATCAAATTAACTATCACCGTAGGTTATCCTAAAGGTTTTACTTGGCACAAACACTAATTAAAACATAAAACCACATCTAACCAGAGGCTAGATGAATTATTTATTACTAAACAGGAACAAAAAGCAAAGAACAAAAATAAAATTGGGTTGCCTCCCAACAAGCGCTATCGTTTAACGCCCCTAGCTAGGCATAAAAGAAAGAATAGATCTAAGTATTACCATCTTTGGTACTCAATTCACAGGTGGCTCTCATAATAGATTCATAATGTAATTTGATTTTCTTCCTAGGAAAGTGTTCTATGCCTTTGCTTAATGGAAATTGGAATCTAATATTTCCTTCTTTCATATCAATAATTGCACCAATCGTTCTAAGGAAAGGTCTATCAAGAATAATAGGACATGAAGGATTGCAATCTATATCAAGAACAATAAAATCTACGGGCACATAATTCCTATTCGCAACAATAAGAACATCATTAATCCTTCCCATAGGTTTCTTAATGGTGGAATCCGCAGGGTGCAAGTTTAAAGAGCAATCATCAAATTCACGGAAACCTAACACATCACACAAAGTTTTTGGAATCGTGGAAACACTAGCACCCAAATCACACAAAGCATAGCATTCATGATCTTTAATTTTAATTTTAATAGTAGGTTCCCACTCATCATAAAGTTTTCTAGGGATAGAAACTTCTAATTCAAGTTTTTCTTCATAAGATTGCATTAAAGCATCAACGATGTGTTTAATAAAAGCTTTATTTTGACTATAAGCATGAGGAGAATTTAACACGGATTGCAACAAGGAAATACAATCTATTCAAGAACAATTATCATAATTAAATTCCTTGAAATCCAAAATAGTGGGTTCATTGCTATGTAAAGTTTTGACCTCTTCAATCCCACATCTACCAATTTTTGCACCAAGATCTAAAAACTTCGAACCATTGGGACGCCTTTTAACTAAAGTTGACTCATCTCTAGTCCCATGTTTATCAATATTCATATTGGAAACAAATATTTAATAGGAGACACATCAATCACTTTTAGATCTTCATCCCTATTATCATGAAAACTAGAAGAACAAGCTTTTACAAAGCAATCTTTCTTAGCACGCATCCTAGCGGTTCTTTCCTTGCACTCATCAATGGAAATTCTCATAGATTTGAGAGACTCATTGATATCATGCTTAGGTGGAATAGATCTAAGTTTCAAAGAATCAACATCAAGAGAAATTCTATCCACGTTCCTAGCCAACTCATCAATCTTAGGCAGTTTTTCTTCAAGCAAAGCATTAAAACTCTTTTGCGAAATCATAAATTCTTTAACACTAGTCTCAAAATCAAAGGGCATATTATTGAAATTTCCATAAGAATTATTGTAGGAATTACCATAATTATTAGAGGAATTACTAGGGAACGACCTAGAATTAAAGTTTCCTCTATACACGTTGCTACCAAAATTATTCCTACCAACAAAATTCACATCCATAGATTCATTATCATTCTCAATCAAAGTGGATAAAGGCATATCATTAGGATCAATAGGAGCACTCTTATTAGTAAACAATTTCATAAGTTCATCCATCTTTCCACTCAAAACATTAATCTCTTTTATCGCATGAACGTTTTTACTAGTAGCTCATTCGGTGTGCCATTGAGAATAATTAACCATAATATTATCTAGGAGTTTAGTAGCTTCTCCTAAAGGGATTTCCATAAAAGTGCCTCCCGCGGCCGAATCTAAAAGATTTCTAGAAACAGAATTCAATTCGGCATAAAAATTTTGTATGATCCTCCATAAATTTAATCCATGTGTAGGGCAATTGCGAATCATTAATTCCATCCTCTCCCAAGATTGTGCAACATGCTCATGATCAAGTTGCTTAAAATTCATAATATCGTTTGTAAGAGAGATGATCTTAGCGGAGGAAATTACTTAGAGATAAAAGCATCTTTGCACTTATTCCATGAGTCAATAGTATTTTTAGGCAAAGACGAAAACCAAGTTTTAGCACGATCTCTAAGCGAAAACGGAAATAGCTTCAATTTAACAATATCATTATCCACGTCTTTCTTCTTTTGCATATCGCACAAATCAACAAAGTTGTTTAGATGTGTAGCGGCATCTTCACTTGGAATGCCAGAGAATTGATCTTTCATGACAAGATTCAACAAAGCAGCATTAATTTCACAAGATTCAACATCGGTAAGAGGATCAATCAGAGTGCTAAGGAAATCATAGTTGTTGGTATTGGAAAAATCACACAATTTAGTATTATCTTGAGCCATCATGACAAACAATCCAACACACAAGCACACAAGAGGCAAGCGGGAAAAAAAGCTAACAGGAAAAAGAGGGCGAATAAAACGGCAAGGGTGAAGTGGGGGAGAGGAAAACGAGAGGCAAATAGCAAATAATATAATGCGAGGGATAAGAGTTTGTGATGGGTACTTGGTGTGTCTTGACTTGTAGACTCCCTGGCAATGGCGCCAGAAATCCTTCTTGCTACCTCTTGAGCATGCGTTGGTTTTCCCTTGAAGAGGAAAGGGCGATGCAACAAAGTAGCATAAGTATTTCCCTCAGTTTTTGAGAACCAAGGTATCAATCCAGTAGGAGGCTACACTCAAATCCCTCGTACCTGCACAAACAAATAAGAACCTTGCAACCAACGCGATAAAGGGGTTGTCAATCCCTTCACGGCCACTTGCAAAAGTGAGATCTGATAGAGATAATAAGATAAATATTTTTGGTATTTTTATGATATTGATTGGAAAGTAAAGATTGCAAGATAAAATAGATCGGAAACTTATATGATGGAAAATAGACCCAGGGGCCATAGGTTTCACTAGTGGCTTCTCTCAAAATAGCAAAAGTATTATGGTGGGTGAACAAATTACTGTCGAGCAATTGATAGAAAAGTGCATAGTTATGAGAATATCTAGGCATGATCATGTATATAGGCATCATGTCCGTGACAAGTAGATCGAAATGATTCTGCATCTACTACTATTACTCCACACATCGACCGCTATCCAGCATGCATCTAGAGTATTAAGTTCATAAGAACAGAGTAACGCATTAGGCAAGATGACATGATGTAGAGGGATAAACTCAAGCAATATGATATAAACCCCATCTTTTTATCCTCGATGGCAACAATACAATACGTGCCTTGCTGCCCCTGCTGTTACTGGGAAAGGACACCGCAAGGTTGAACCCAAAGCTAAGCACTTCTCTCATTGCAAGAAAGATCAATCTAGTAGGCCAAACCAAACTGATAATTTGAAGAGACTTGCAAAGATAACAAATCATACATAAAATAATTCAGAGGAGATTCAAATATTGTTCATAGATAATCTTAATCATAAACCCACAATTCATCGGATCTCGACAAACACATCGAAAAAAGAATTACATCGAGTAGATCTCCAAGAAGACCGAGGAGAACTTTGTATTGAGATCCAAAGAGAGAGAAGAAGCCACCTAGATAATAACTATGGACCCGAAGGTTTGAGGTAAACTACTAACACTTCATCGGAGAGGCTATGGTGTTGATGTAGAAGCCCTCCGTGATCGATTCCCCCTCCGGCGGAGCGCCAGAAAAGGTGTGACGCCCCCGATTCAATCGTACACTAATCATGCACGCAAATGTGTACGATCAAGATCAGGGACTCACGGGAAGATATCACAACACAACTCTACAAATAAAATAAGTCATGCAAGCATCATAGTACAAGCCAGGGGCCTCGAGGGCTCGAATACAAGTGCTCGGTCATAGACGAGTCAGTGGAAGCAACAATATCTGAGTACAGACATAAGTTAAACAAGTTTGCCTTAAGAAGGCTAGCACAAACTGGGATACAGATCGAAAGAGGCGCAGGCCTCCTGCCTGGGATCCTCCTAACTACTCCTGGTCGTCGTCAGCGGGCTGCACGTAGTAGTACGCACCTCCAGTGTGGTAGGGGTCGTCGTCGACGGTGGCGTCTGGCTCCAGGGCTCCAACATCTGGTTGCGACAACCAGAAAGAAAGGAAAGGGGGAAAAAGGGGGGAGAAAGCAACCGTGAGTACTCATCCAAAGTACTCGCAAGCAAGGAACTACACTACATATGCATGGGTATATGTGTAAGGAGGCCATATCAGTGGACTGAACTGCAGAATGCCAGAATAAGAGGGGGATAGCTAATCCTGTCGAAGACTACGCTTCTGGCAGCCTCCGCCTTGCAGCATGTAGAAGAGAGTAGATTGAAGTCCTCCAAGTAGCATCTCCAAGTAGCATATTCAGGTAGCATCTCCAAGCGCATCTCCAGTCGCATCGCATAGCATAATCCTACCCGGCAATCCTCTCCTCGTCGCCCTGCGGAAAAGCGATCACCGGGTTGTCTGTGGAACTTGGAAGGGTGTGTTTTATTAAGTATCCGGTTCTAGTTGTCATAAGGTCAAGGCACAACTCCAAGTCGTCCTGTTACCGAAGATCACGGCTATTCGAATAGATTAACTTCCCTGCAGGGGTGCACCACATTCCCCAACACGCTCGATCCCATTTGGCCGGACACACTTTCCTGGGTCATGCCCGGCCGCGGAAGATCAACACGTCGCAGCCCCACCTAGGCAAAACAGAGAGGCCAGCACGCCGGTCTAAACCTAAGCGCACAGGGGTCTGGGCCCATCGCCCATAGCACACCTGCACGTTGCGTACGCGGCCGAAAGCGGAACTAGCCCCCTTAATACAAGAGCAGGCTTACGTTCCAATCCGGCGCACGCCGCTCCGTCGCTGACGTCTGAAGTGCTTCGGCTGATACCACGACGTCGGGATACCCATAACTACTCCCACGTAGATGGTTAGTGCGTATAGGCTCGTAGCCGACTCAGATCAAATACCAAGATCTCGTTAAGCGTGTTAAGTATCCGCGGACGCCGAACAGGGCCAGGCCCACCTGTCTCCTAGGTGGTCTCAACCTGCCCTGTCGCTCCGCCACAAAGTAACAGTCGAGGGCCGTCGGGAACCCAGGCCCACCTCTACCGGGATGGAGCCACCTGTCCTTTCAGCCCCCCTCGTCAGAATCACTTGCGGGTACTCAATGAGCTGACCCGACTTTAGTCACCATCAGTATAGTATGTATGTATGTATAGTATATACCCGTGATCACCTCCCAAGTGATCACGGCCCGATAGTATAGCAAGGCAGACTGACAAGAATGTAGGGCCAATGATGATAAACTAGCACCATATACTAAGCATTTAGGATTGCAGGTAAGGTATCAACAGATGTAGCGACAATGTCAAGCTATGCATCAGAATAGGATTAACGAAAGCAGTAACATGCTACACTACTCTAATGCAAGCAGTATAGAGGAGAATAAGCGATATCTGGTGATCAAAGGGGGGGCTTGCCTGGTTGCTCTGGCAAGAGAGAGGGTCGTCAACTCCGTAGTCGAACTGGGCAGCATCAGCGTCGGTCTCGTAGTCTACCGGAGAGAAGAGGGGGAAGAAACAATGAATACCAAGTAAGAAGATGCATATCGATGCATGACATGACAAGAAGCGATGCTAGGCGTGCCCTAACGTGGGATAAGGTGGTACTGGTTAAGGGGGGAATCATCCGGGAAAGTATTCCCGGTGTTTCGTGTTTTCGGGCAGAGGAGCCGGAGGGGGAAAGTTGCGGGTTCGATAGGTTAGGGGGGTGTGGCGGACGAACGGACTGTGTATCCGGATTCGTCCCGCCGTTCTGAGCAACTTTCATGTTGAAAATATTTTAATCCGAGTTACGGATTAAAAGATATGATTTTCTAAAGATTATATTAATTTCTGGAATTTAATTAATTAATTATTTAATTCGAAAATGAATTTATGACGTCAGCATGATGTCATGCTGACGTCAGCAGTCAACAGGGGTTGACTGAGTCAACCCTGACAGGTGGGTCCCGTTCGCCATTGACTGTTTAGTCTAATTAATGTTTAGCTAATCTAATTACGGTTTAATTAAACTAATTAGTTAATTAGGTTAATCTAATTATGATTAATTAACTTAATTAATTCCTTAATTAATTAATTAATTTAATTATTATTTATTTATTTAATATATTTTTTTTAATTCTTTTTTTTATAAAACTGTTCTGGGGCCGGGCCCCACATGTCTGTGGCCCATAGGGGCCTAGCGGTTTTGGGCGCTGGTTGCGGGCATAGCCCGAGCGAGCGCACGCCCAGGGGCGGCCAAAACCGACCGGCGGCGAGCGGGCGCAAGGGCAGCGGTGGCCGGAGCGATGGCGGGCAGGAGGCCTCGGTGGTCGGGACGTGCGGGCATGCGGGTGCGGGCGAAGCCGCAGCCCGCCTGGTAGCAAGGTGAGGCCGGAGCGGGGTTTGCTCAGTGCGGCCGGTGCAACCGGCTGGCGCGGGCGCGACCGGGCCGTGGTCAGCGGCAGG
>NC_041383.1:350278965-350283238 GCF_002162155.2 Triticum dicoccoides | reverse complement strand
GGGAGGGGGTTGGAACGCCGTGGGGGGGAGTGCGGGTGGTTGGGTTAGGGTTTGTCAGGGGTGGGGGTTATGGGAGTGAGGGGTGTGGCCGGTTGGGCCGGTGGCCGAACGGGCCGGCCTGCTGGGCCGAAGCCCAGTGGGGGGGGGCCTTTCTCTCTTTTCCCTTTTTTTCTTTTGTTTGTTTTCTGTTTTCTTTTATTATTTCTTTCTTTCTTTATTTTAGTTGCATTTTAATTTAGTAAAATATACACTTAGTATTTCAACTTAGTCCATAGTCACAAAAATAAATCTAGACCCCAAATAACTTAGTTTGACATTTTATTAATTATAAAAGGTATTTAATTAATCTCTTTGCTACTGTTTTATTTATCTCATAGTATTTAAACATTTTATAAATGTGCGGTTTTCCCCATCATAATTATCTATGCAATATTTGGTTCACTCCGAACATTTTAGTTTTAATATTTGAAAAGTTTTATCGTTTGCCTGATTTTGAACTTGAATTTGAATCGGTTTCGAACTAACTCGAGATTAGCAACTATAATTGAGGTGACGTGGCATCATTAGCAGAGGAGCACTGTAGCTTAATTACCCGGGCGTCACAATTCTCGTCCACTACAAGAAATCTCGTCCTGAGATTTAAGAGGGGAAGTGCGGGGAAGGGATTAGGTTGCGAAATTCTAACTGGTCTTGTTGGTCTTGGCTACTCTTCTCGAGGAGGTCGATCCATTACATGGTTGTCTTCACTTCTCTGCTTCAGGTCATCATGGTGATGTCGTTCTTTTCTCGGGAACTCCAACGTACTTACAAATAGGTAAGGGGGCAGCTCGGCTACGACAGAATGCTTATGAGGGAAACAATCTGGGGGTTAACCCATGAATGAGCATAAGATTATCTCTTGAGTCGAACATATCGAATACATCAAGAGTAAGGTACGAAGGTACAATAAGAGGTTCCAAGTGGATATATAGTTGCTCGAAGTCTGAACCAGAGTGAGAAAGGGTTTCAAAGCAGCGAGAGTAAGTATTGCGTTTGATACCAGAATAGAGCATTAGGAAGGTGGCCCGTGAATTAAATACGAAGCCAAGCGCGAGGAATAACTTCGACAATAGGGTGTATAGGAGAGTCAGGTTTCGATCCTGTGGAACTGTGGGTTATGGGGCCACCATGTGGTTGAAAGTAGGAAGGGGGCCGACATTTTGCACGGTCATGATAGTAAGGTGTGCCAAAGGGTAGCCTGTCAGATATGTCGGCAACAACATCGATACCAAGGGCGAGGGACGAAGAGAACCATTTTCCTGCTCGTTGAACGAGGCGGGCCAATAGGCAAAGTTCTCGTCCATCGGTGGTTACCGGAATGTTTTCAACAATAGTAACAGGGTCTTGCTGACAGAGTTGTACACCGAGGTGTTTACATAAGCAGGAGAATATTACTGCTTAGATCATATAGATCACAAGAAAGGTTAAACAAAACAATGGAAAGGAAAAGGTGATCATCAGATCAAATAGAACAATGGAATGGAAAATATGTTTATACACCTATTTCAGGGGTATATCCTTCCCAAGGACAAACAGAACATGATAACCATGACATGATATTAAGTAAAAAAGCCTCTAGGTGAGGGGAGAGAAATTTTCATGACATTATCCATACAGCGGTGTTTGGATAATTGAGCAAGAAACGTTTAGCATTGGGCTTCAAATGTTCCTTTTGAAACATCGGAGTACCATTGACATGCTTCGAGATAGCATTGACAGGGTCTTCAGGTGAAGATCCGACTTTAGAAACACGAAGGATCCATCAGGAATAACTTGTAGAATAAGTCTTACAATTTCCTCATGGAAGAATGGCTAAACTTGCTAAAAAGGATACTACAACAATAGGTCCTCCACCCAGGGGGGGGGGGTGCTAGGCATGACATCATGTTACCGGGTCATCAAAGGACCAACATCATAACTCTTGGAAAGTTGTCCCAACCATCATATCTGACCGAGATTCAGATCCGATTGGTGTAATGATACCTCAGACTCAGGATGTCCGAGAAGAAAAGGCGCAACACAAATCGTTGAAATGGCATTGCAAGCTTCTCGGGAAATGAACTATGGGAGCGGGTTTCTGAAGCAATAGTTCACCATTAAACCAAGGAGAGGACAAGGAGGTGTCTGGTGAACTCAACGGCAATTCACCAATATTCCCAAAAGATGGATGTCCACAATTAAGTGAACAAGGAGATAACATTCGTCAGATCAAATGATATAAGGAAGTATGCTCGAGGAAAACATACACAATTAAACATTGGTTGAAAGGTGCGCCCGCAATATGGGTTGGGTTGCACGACCAATGTCAGAATGGTAATGCAATAATCAATAGCCTAAGAATGAACTTTCGACCATTAACTTCAAAGAGATAGGGTTGCTAGAAGGAAAGAATCCAAACAACACCGTTCACTTGTTGGAATTAACACAGGGACCAAGAAAGAATGGTGATGGTGAGAAGTATTTCTATGTCAAGAATTCTCAAGAGGTGGAACAAATCTCAGAACATTCTTGACATAAAGGATGGTAATACTCCAAGGTAAAGAAGAACAATTGCTGGATAGCAAGGAACTCAAGGTATAACACCAAACATGAACAAGCTTGTGTTGGTGGGAAGGCAATAAAGTGGTCGACGATAATACAATTCATCAAGGGCAAGGATGTTATTTCTCATCATGAATTCAATTGATATCCTGGATGAGCTCAGAATGTTGATGATCACGACACCTTTGTCGCGAGAGTTCATGAAGATGTAATCGATCGGTAACGACATCAAGTCAAGTAATGATGAAGTGAAAGGTTATTGGAACCAAGGGTACGACACAAACTCGAAACCAAGCTTGTTGTTCAAGGCGAAATGATATGACGATGAGGATCGACGTAAGGTTAGTACATCGTCGAAAATTGGTGCTCCGAGAATAAGGACCAGGTAGCACAGTTAGAATCGTCACGACAATGATATAGACAAACAGGCTAGGAATGGCGTGATCGGGTACAAACTCGTACTTATAGAAGCTTACCGAAGAGTTGTTGAACCGTAGTGCGGACTCGGTTCAGTTATCGGTGTCTTTGAGTGTTCAATAACTCAGAGCCCGCGAAAAATTGGAATCGGTGGGAAGGTAGCACTTGATGAAGAACTCATAAAAAGTTATGCAGTTCCATGATAATCTCGAGATACCAGGGGGGTAATACTCAACACAAGATCAAAGTAAAGGTTGGACTGGTGTATTGATCCATAGAAGACAATTGTTTTAACTTGTCCGAGAAATGAGATCAAAGAAGAACAATCATGGTCGGAACCACGGTTGCAAAAAGGCCAGATCTCAGATATAAGATGAACTTATACCAAGGGAATAATTGATTTTAAAAGAAGCTTCGATGAGAAGATGTACATCGTGTCCATGGGCATGAACGCAAAGTTCAAGGTCGACTCCCACTTCTCCAATGCATAACCTTTCATTCACTTCTCACATTCGATGAAGTTGCAGTGTTGAAATTTTATCTGGTGAAGCACCAGAAGAGTATGACTCATGAAAACTTTCGGGTTCACACGGTTTAGAGAAGGCATATGTTCAACCCATAGGGGCTTCTTAGAAACATATACCACAAGTTTCAAGAGTAAATAACACAAGCCCGAAAGCAGAGCATGGTTGGCCAAGCAGAGGATACAACTTAACAAGGGCATTATGTATCAGGGGAAGAACTCACAAGGTGATCAAATGTGAAGGATACTGTCGGATAACAATCCAACAAAGGATTTGATGGTCCACAAAGGATCTGATACGAGTATCGGTACTCAACTAGAGGAAGAAGAATGCAAGGAGATCAGATTATAGAAACAACTGACTAACTCAATTGTCAAATGCAAAGGAATTTTGATTTCCAAATCAAGGGATCAGAAGCAATGCTCTGATTAAGGATGGATAAGTTGAATAGCCTTAGGGTACAATCAACGACAATTGGATTGGTCGAGAACCAATTCCAGTTAAAAGAATGGAAGCTCAGCCGGAAAGGTAATTTATAAGGATCAATAATGATTGCGTGTATTCGCAGAATATTGAGTCAACAGACTCAAAATGATAATGACAAGGAATGTCATTAAGACTACGAGACTTATGGGATTAACCATAATGCAAGCAAGCAAGAATTTCAAGAGCCAAAGGCTCCAGAGGATTTTCGGAAGATCGAATATTATTTTGAAGACTTTTGTGAAACACATGAACAACTGGGGATGAGC
>NC_041383.1:350277504-350278955 GCF_002162155.2 Triticum dicoccoides | reverse complement strand
GTTGAAATGGCATTGCAAGCTTCTCGGGAAATGAACTATGGGAGCGGGTTTCTGAAGCAATAGTTCACCATTAAACCAAGGAGAGGACAAGGAGGTGTCTGGTGAACTCAACGGCAATTCACCAATATTCCCAAAAGATGGATGTCCACAATTAAGTGAACAAGGAGATAACATTCGTCAGATCAAATGATATAAGGAAGTATGCTCGAGGAAAACATACACAATTAAACATTGGTTGAAAGGTGCGCCCGCAATATGGGTTGGGTTGCACGACCAATGTCAGAATGGTAATGCAATAATCAATAGCCTAAGAATGAACTTTCGACCATTAACTTCAAAGAGATAGGGTTGCTAGAAGGAAAGAATCCAAACAACACCGTTCACTTGTTGGAATTAACACAGGGACCAAGAAAGAATGGTGATGGTGAGAAGTATTTCTATGTCAAGAATTCTCAAGAGGTGGAACAAATCTCAGAACATTCTTGACATAAAGGATGGTAATACTCCAAGGCAAAGAAGAACAATTGCAGGATAGCAAGGAACTCAAGGTATAACACTAAACATGAACAAGCTTGTGTTGGTGGGAGGGCAATAAAGTGGTCGACGATAATACAATTCATCGAGGGCAAGAATGGTATGTCTCATCATGAATTCATTTGATATCCTAGATGAGCTCAGAATGTTGATGATCACGACACCTTTGTCGCGAGAGTTCATGAAGATGTAATCGATCGGTAACGACATCAAGTCAAGTAATGATGAAGTGAAAGGTTATTGGAACCAAGGGTACGACACAAACTCGAAACCAAGCTTGTTGTTCAAGGCGAAATGATATGACGATGAGGATCGACGTAAGGTTAGTACATCGTCGAAAATTGGTGCTCCGAGAATAAGGACCAGGTAGCACAGTTAGAATCGTCACGACAATGATATAGACAAACAGGCTAGGAATGGCGTGATCGGGTACAAACTCGTACTTATAGAAGCTTACCGAAGAGTTGTTGAACCGTAGTGCGGACTCGGTTCAGTTATCGGTGTCTTTGAGTGTTCAATAACTCAGAGCCCGCGAAAAATTGGAATCGGTGGGAAGGTAGCACTTGATGAAGAACTCATAAAAAGTTATGCAGTTCCATGATAATCTCGAGATACCAGGGGGGTAATACTCAACACAAGATCAAAGTAAAGGTTGGACTGGTGTATTGATCCATAGAAGACAATTGTTTTAACTTGTCCGAGAAATGAGATCAAAGAAGAACAATCATGGTCGGAACCACGGTTGCAAAAAGGCCAGATCTCAGATATAAGATGAACTTATACCAAGGGAATAATTGATTTTAAAAGAAGCTTCGATGAGAAGATGTACATCGTGTCCATGGGCATGAACGCAAAGTTCAAGGTCGACTCCCACTTCTCCAATGCATAACCTTTCATTCACTTCTCACATTCGATGA
>NC_041383.1:350274194-350277494 GCF_002162155.2 Triticum dicoccoides | reverse complement strand
GGTGACAAGGAATTGCAAGACAGTGGGCACAAGATATTCTCGGATCAATAGAGAGAATTTTGGGGTATCTTGTAATAACAAAATCAACTGGGAATAAAAGTAAGAACGTCAAGTGTATGTATTTATCCATAGGGATATTTCGATGGTAGGGAATTGCAAAGGCAACGGGCACAAAGTCTCAAAAGAGTTTCGGCGAGTAACTTCGAAATCTTCTGGTGCAGCCAGCGATCACCTGGACTGAAGGGGCTCTCCGGGAGAAAGTATTTTCGAGAACCTAAAGTCAGATTTTAGTAAAAATTGTTTAACCCGAATAGAAGAGATGTCAGAGTCCCAGAGCATAGGTCGAGGAATAAAAGATCCTACTACCACCCAATGGCGACGTGGGCCCGTAAGGCACACAGCCAAGTTAGTAAAAGTTTTGCAATGACTAGACTCAACTTCGGCCAAGGAGTTGGAAAGGGGGATTCCTACAGGCAGTCGGCTCTGATACCAACTTGTGACGCCCCCGATTCAATCGTACACTAATCATGCACGCAAATGTGTACGATCAAGATCAGGGACTCACGGGAAGATATCACAACACAACTCTACAAATAAAATAAGTCATGCAAGCATCATAGTACAAGCCAGGGGCCTCGAGGGCTCGAATACAAGTGCTCGGTCATAGACGAGTCAGCGGAAGCAACAATATCTGAGTACAGACATAAGTTAAACAAGTTTGCCTTAAGAAGGCTAGCACAAACTGGGATACAGATCGAAAGAGGCGCAGGCCTCCTGCCTGGGATCCTCCTAACTACTCCTGGTCGTCGTCAGCGGGCTGCACGTAGTAGTAGGCACCTCCAGTGTGGTAGGGGTCGTCGTCGATGGTGGCGTATGGCTCCAGGGCTCCAGCATCTGGTTGCGACAACCAGAAAGAAAGGAAAGGGGGAAAAAGGGGGGAGAAAGCAACCGTGAGTACTCATCCAAAGTACTCGCAAGCAAGGAACTACACTACATATGCATGGGTATATGTGTAAGGAGGCCATATCAGTGGACTGAACTGCATAATGCCAGAATAAGAGGGGGATAGCTAATCCTGTCGAAGACTACGCTTCTGGCAGCCTCCGCCTTGCAGCATGTAGAAGAGAGTAGATTGAAGTCCTCCAAGTAGCATCTCCAAGTAGCATATTCAGGTAGCATCTCCAAGCGCATCTCCAGTCGCATCGCATAGCATAATCCTACCCGGCAATCCTCTCCTCGTCGCCCTGCGGAAAAGTGATCACCGGGTTGTCTGTGGAACTTGGAAGGGTGTGTTTTATTAAGTATCCGGTTCTAGTTGTCATAAGGTCAAGGCACAACTCCAAGTCGTCCTGTTACCGAAGATCACGGCTATTCGAATAGATTAACTTCCCTGCAGGGGTGCACCACATTCCCCAACACGCTCGATCCCATTTGGCCGGACACACTTTCCTGGGTCATGCCCGGCCGCAGAAGATCAACACGTCGCAGCCCCACCTAGGCAAAACAGAGAGACCAGCACGCCGGTCTAAACCTAAGCGCACAGGGGTCTGGGCCCATCACCCATAGCACACCTGCACGTTGCGTACGTGGCCGAAAGCGGAACTAGCCCCCTTAATACAAGAGCAGGCTTACTTTCCAATCCGGCGCGCGCCGCTCCGTCGCTGACGTCTGAAGTGCTTCGGCTGATACCACGACGTCGGGATACCCATAACTACTCCCACGTAGATGGTTAGTGCGTATAGGCTCGTAGCCGACTCAGATCAAATACCAAGATCTCGTTAAGCGTGTTAAGTATCCGCGAACGCCGAACAGGGCCAGGCCCACCTGTCTCCTAGGTGGTCTCAACCTGCCCTGTCGCTCCGCCACAAAGTAACAGTCGAGGGCCGTCGGGAACCCAGGCCCACCTCTACCGGGATGGAGCCACCTGTCCTTTCAGCCCCCCTCGTCAGAATCACTTGCGGGTACTCAATGAGCTGACCCGACTTTAGTCACCATCAGTATAGTATGTATGTATGTATAGTATATACCCGTGATCACCTCCCAAGTGATCACGACCCGATAGTATAGCAAGGCAGACTGACAAGAATGTAGGGCCAATGATGATAAACTAGCACCCTATACTAAGCATTTAGGATTGCAGGTAAGGTATCAACAGATGTAGCGACAATGTCAAGCTATGCATCAGAATAGGATTAACAAAAGCAGTAACATGCTACACTACTCTAATGCAAGCAGTATAGAGGAGAATAGGCGATATCTGGTGATCAAAGGGGGGGCTTGCCTGGTTGCTCTGGCAAGAGAGAGGGTCGTCAACTCCGTAGTCGAACTGGGCAGCATCAGCGTCGGTCTCGTAGTCTACCGGAGAGAAGAGGGGGAAGAAACAATGAATACCAAGTAAGCAGATGCATATCGATGCATGACATGACAAGAAGCGATGCTAGGCGTGCCCTAACGTGGGATAAGGTGGTACTGGTTAAGGGGGGAATCATCCGGGAAAGTATTCCCGGTGTTTCGTGTTTTCGGGCAGAGGAGCCGGAGGGGGAAAGTTGCGGGTTCGATAGGTTAGGGGGGTGTGGCGGACGAACGGACTGCGTATCCAGATTCGTCCCGCCGTTCTGAGCAACTTTCATGTTGAAAATATTTTAATCCGAGTTACGGATTAAAAGATATGATTTTCTAAAGATTATATTAATTTATGGAATTTAATTAATTAATTATTTAATTCGAAAATGAATTTATGACGTCAGCATGATGTCATGCAGACATCAGCAGTCAACAGGGGTTGACTGAGTCAACCCTGACAGGTGGGTCCCGTTCGCCATTGACTGTTTAGTCTAATTAATGTTTAGCTAATCTAATTACGGTTTAATTAAACTAATTAGTTAATTAGGTTAATCTAATTATGATTAATTAACTTAATTAATTCCTTAATTAATTAATTAATTTAATTATTATTTATTTATTTAATATATTTTTTTAATTCTTTTTTTTATAAAACCGTTCTGGGGCCGGGCCCCACATGTCTGTGGCCCATAGGGGCCTAGCGGTTTTGGGCGCTGGTTGCGGGCATAGCCCGAACGAGCGCACGCCCAGGGGCGGCCAAAACCGACGACCGGCGAGCGGGCGCAAGGGCAGCGGTGGCCGGAGCGATGGCGGGCAGGAGGCCTCGGTGGTCGGGACGTGCGGGCATGCGGGTGCGGGCGAAGCCGCAGCCCGCCTGGTAGCAAGGTGAGGCCGGAGCGGGGTTTGCTCAGTGCGGCCGGTGCAACCGGCTGGCGCGGGCGCGACCGGGCCGTGGTC
>NC_041383.1:350247117-350273550 GCF_002162155.2 Triticum dicoccoides | reverse complement strand
TGGGAACGCCGTGGGGGGGAGTGCGGGTGGTTGGGTTAGGGTTTGTCAGGGGTGGGGGTTATGGGAGTGAGGGGTGTGGCCGGTTGGGCCGGTGGCCGAACGGGCCGGCCTGCTGGGCCGAAGCCCAGTGGGGGGGGGCCTTTCTCTCTTTTCCCTTTTTTTTCTTTTGTTTGTTTTCTGTTTTCTTTTATTCTTTCTTTCTTTCTTTATTTTAGTTGCATTTTAATTTAGTAAAATATACACTTAGTATTTTAACTTAGTCCATAGTCACAAAAATAAATCTAGACCCCAAATAACTTAGTTTGACATTTTATTAATTATAAAAGGTATTTAATTAATCTCTTTGCTACTGTTTTATTTATCTCATAGTATTTAAACATTTTATAAATGTGCGGTTTTCCCCATCATAATTATCTATGCAATATTTGGTTCACTCCGAACATTTTAGTTTTAATATTTGAAAAGTTTTATCGTTTGCCTGATTTTGAACTTGAATTTGAATCGGTTTCGAACTAACTCGAGATTAGCAACTATAATTGAGGTGACGTGGCATCATTAGCAGAGGAGCACTGTAGCTTAATTATCCGGGCGTCACAGAAGGCCCCAAGATGGGATGTCACTGGTATAGAAGGTTGCGGCGGTGGAAATAGGGTTTCGTGGTGCTCTCAGATGTTTCCAGGGTATATGAGTATATATAGGCGAAAGAAGTCGGTCAGGGGAGCCACGAGGGGCCCACGAGGGTGGGGGCGCGCCTACCCCCCTGGGCGCGCCTCCCTGCCTCGTGGCCGCCTCGTTGCTTCCTTGACGTCCACTCCAAGTCTCCTGGATTGCGTCTCTCCCGAAGGTTTCATTCCGTTTGGACTCTGTTTGATATTCCTTTTCTGCGGAACACTAAAATTGGCAAAAAAACGGCAATTTGGACTGGGCCTCCGGTTAATAGGTTAGTCCCAAAAATAGTATAAAAGTATATAATAAAGCCCATTAAACACCCAAAACAGATAATATAATAGCCTGGAACAATAAAAAATTATAGATACGTTGGAGATGTATCACCTACGAACAATCTGCCTTCTCTAGATGTGCTGGACTGAACGCAATAAGGCCAACCATGGTAAACCACGCCTCTCTGTTGAATCTTTTGTGGCACATGTTGGGGTCACAACTTTGGAATAGAATCAATACCATAGCCCTGCCACCAGAGTTACCACGCGTGGGCCATCTCTTAGTTGGAAGCCGCCACCTTCGGAGTTCATCAAGCTTAATATGGACGTCACTTTCCACGCTAGCTCAGATCATGGTGGATGGGGAGTGATCGCCAAAGACGCTGACGGTGATGTGGTTCTCGCAGCTGCTGGAGCGCTATACAATCAAGGTTCAGCATTGCAGGCCGAAGCTGAGGCTCTTCTTCAGGCCATCAGGATCGCAGAACAGTATGGTATGGGGCGGGTTATCTTTGAAATAGATTGTCTGGTTCTCCAGCAAGCTTTGTCTTCGGTCAGCCAGGATCGAGGTCCCCTTGGAGTACTCTTCCGTGAAGCAAGATTCCTCTTGGGTCTAGGTATTATTCAATAGCATTTTACACTATCCCAGAAGTTGTAACAAGCCCGCGCATGTGCTGGCTTCACATGATTGCTGGGGCTATCCGAATGACCATGTGGTCTGGGAATCGGAGCTCCCGAATGATGTAATGTGTGATGTGACTGCCGAGTCGGTTGGTTCGTCGTAATTGGAACGCAAGGTGTTTCAGCTCAAAAAAATATATTGTAAGATGATTAGAGAGGATATTGTTGAAATTGTTGTTGTATTGCTAAGCCTCGTGGGCGTAAATATTTCTGTCTTTTAACTAACTACACCCTGGTGATGAGAGTGAGAGAGAGAGAGAGAGAGTGAGGGTACATGAATCTTCTCCAGACTCATCATCTGCGTCGTTTCCGTTGTTACTGCGCGAGATGTTAGAGTATCACGATATTCTGAAAAATATAGGATGGCGTGATCCTATGCCATCCTATATTTTTCTGAATATCGTGATACTCTAACAGCTCCTGCAGTAACAACATAAATGACACAGATAGAATAAATCCTACGCCATCCTATATTTTCTAAATATCGTGATAATCTAATGCCCCCCGCAGTAACAACGGAAATGGCGCAGATGACAAGACTGGAGAAAAAACCAAAGGTTATAAGTGGGCGGGCTGACACTTATGTTAGTTTTTGAAATCACATTGTTCTCCTAAATGGGTTTTGGTGTAATTGACAAATGAATTGAGGAGTAACCATGTTTCCTAAATGTAGGAAATGTTTGTTAATCCAAAAGTTCGTAGGCGAAGATGGACGGAAACCATCATTGTTAAAGAGAGAAGAGAGTTAGCATATTCAAATTATGCATCTTTTCTCTCTGATTCTAGGTCACATGACATAGGCACTATTAAAAAGAGGTCATATATGAAGAGGTTTAGTGCTCAGGTTTGTGTGGTTTCGGAATCCAGACATGTTAATCTCATGATGGTTGACAGGTAATAGGTAATAAAGGCGATCAATGTGAAAACGTTACATGTCTTGATGAACGTGAATACAATTTTGTTGAGCATGAAGTGGTGGTCTCTTGTGTGCCCGAGCCGAGCGTTGTAGCGATTGACAAGGGCGAGTTGCGCATTCCCGTGGTTCCTGCGGTCCATGGTGCCGAGTTGTCTGTTGTAGCAGTCAGCATGCTCGTGTCACCTAGGGCTAGAGACGGGCATGAAGTCACCACGTCTAAAGAGTCCAAGTATGTTGTTTCTCGGTCAAACAACTACGCTAGAACTTTCTTGTGTGCGAACTTGGCTCATACATGTGCCTAATTGCCAAGACCAACAGGACGATGTTCATGGTGTCGTCAGTGTTGTGCCACCCATGCCAAGGAGATGCAGCTGGTTGTTAACCGATGTCTAGTATAGTAGTTGGGTGTTGCAACTTATTTCAACGGTGTTGAATATAGTACTAAGGGAAGATCAAGTAAGATCTAAAAATCTCTTAGTAGAAGAATATTACTGCTCGGTAAAAATGATCTATCAACATAATCATGTGTGGTGCACATAACCTCAAGATCCCCATACATACTACACTTGTATTCCCGAATGAATCGACCATCACATCAATACAGTGGGCATTAAATGGCAATGGAGGGTCATATGTTATTATGATTCAAAGAGCAAGCAAGCACGAACGCAGAAGGGAGTATTAACTTGGAATGGTAATCCTACTGCCTACATATATGGCGCGGCCAAATAACCTCGAAAAATCCCCTTCATCTCCTTATTTCATTATTCTAGCTCACTGGCTATCCTTTGGTTGATTTGGACTTAATACTGATATTTCAGAAGCAAACTTGATGTGGAGCATCCTTCCATTACCCCCATGGACTCTACACCAGCGTTTCAAGCACCACGTGGGCCTATGACAAGAGCTCGAGCACGCGCAATGAAAACTGAGGTGAACTCCTTCCTACTTGACATGCATATGGACATGAATGAAACTTGGTTGCTACCTCACCAAAATGCACTATGTATCATTAGGTACGAAGAGGAACACTCCAAAGCAGCTAAGGAGCATCACCAAGGAGTAGGAGAAGCACCCCAAGACTTTGAGGGAGGAGAAGGAGTCCCAAAGGAGCAGGACAGGAAGTCTCAGGCGACCCCGTGCGCACGGCCCCCTGAGACCCGTGCCCACGGGCTACACAGGGAGCTACAGCTATAACACCCCATGCGCACGGGCGTGTACCGTGCGCAAGGGACCCTCATGCGCATGGACCCAACTTACCCCGTGCGCATGGGCCCTACAGGATGGCCGACTGAGATCGTGTGTTAGGCTTCCCCTTCATCCACTTCGCCCCAAGCCTATATATTCCGTATCTAGGGTTATGTTTAGACTTAGCAAAGACATACACTAGTGCAGTATGCTGCTAACGCGACACTATGATCAGAGACCCTTTGACGAAACTGTGTGCGATGCGTTAATCGCAAACGGTGGTGTAAAAAACCATCAAAAAAGGTGCAAAACGTTTGCGATGACGGATGCATCAAACACGGTTCAGATTTTAGTTTCGTGTGCGATGTAGGGCATATGGTTCAGTGCAACTAACTGTTTGCGATGAGGAGCAACAAAAGAAATGGGCAGCCAAATGAATGTGTGTGCGATAAGCATCATACGGTTCACTAGGATGAACTATTTGTGATGAGGCAACACAAAAGAAACAGCCAGCCAGATCAAGGTGTGTGCGATATACGACATGCGGTTCACTCGGATGAACTGTATGTGTTGAGACAAGAGAACATAAAACGGTTCAATATAACAAGATGTGTGTGATACGCGGTAAACAAGTCTGTAATCAGATATGTGTGCGAAGACTGATAATAACACAAACGATTGCTGCTAATAAGACATGTGTGTTGTGTGATGGGATTGCATACAGAACACACACACACACACACACACACACACACACACACACTTATAAGGACATGGTTGCATAACCAAATTAAACATCCACTTATATAGGTGGCTATTACAACCATGGCATTTGCACACATCAAAGTAAACTATTACATGCATAATTACATAGGTGGCTACTACACACATGCCATTTACACACATGCATGATTAACTAGCATAAACAATCATCTGATCATCACTACTGCTTGTGACGCTTGCCCTGCTTGTGGCTTGACCCGTGCTCGTCGATTTGGGTAACGAGGCACTTCCTCATGTCAACGATTCGCCTGTGCATCTCATAGCATGTGTACATGCTCTTGGCCGCGAACCTGAGGTGAGGTTCATCCAGTCACCGCATCTAGGCCCTGTGCCAGGATACGGGACTTGTTCTCTGGGCATCCTGCTTCATCTTTTCGTAGTAGGGGTCGATGATGGTCGAGGCGAGTTCAACCAGGGAGTGCTTCTTCGTGCTGCCCCCAGACCCTGTAGTGCTCGCGGATTTCGACAAGGTTCTTGCAGGCCAAGCCCGTAACCCTGAGCGCTTTTACATCGTCGGTGGTTTCCACCATAGCAAACTTGTAGTCAGTGTTGTTGACAAACCTGGCGAAATGGGCGCAAGGCTCTATGGTCATGCAATAGTGGTAGATGAGGACATGAGGGCGCGCACACAACTAGGCGACGGCAATCTTCCGATCTTTGCCGGGAAGACTGGCGATGTACTGGAGGTCGATGCCGACCACCTTGTACTTGTCTCCAGCAAGCAACTGCTCAACGGTGTAGATGTAGTCGTCCACCACGGCCGGGTCGATGGTGTACCCCACCGAGAGATCCGTCTCCCTCGCGTGGGTCTCCACTTTATGCTTGTCGAACTCCATTGGAGCGCCGCTAGACATCCCCTCTCTATGTGTCATCGTGGGTGTGCTTGTTGTGTTGTGGGGCGCGATCGAAAGGTTGAAGAGACTAAGGTTATAATGGTCGTGGGAATTAAAGGGGAAGCCGGACAACCTGGAATATTGATCGGCATGCCCTGATGGTAGTTCTAATTCACAGCACGTAACCCTACCGTGCCGCACATAATTGCATCGCGTGGCAACGCGCTCGGCGCAACCGCATGCATATGGGCCCCCCGATGTGATCGTGCGCAGGCCCAACCACTGGCAGCGCATGCGAAGGGACGCGAGCAGAGCGCTCCACGGTCGCCTCAACTGCGAGCAACCATATATATGCATATAGCAGTTGAACACGCAAGGAAAAGCTATCCACAACCCGAGCGTGCCGACGGACGCGAGCACAGCGCGTCGCGGTGCCTAACGGAGAGCACAACGCATTGCGGCGCCTAACGGCGAGCAGAGCTTTCCGAGGACGCAAGCAGAGGCCGGCACAGTGATACGTAGCAAATAAGACGTTGTGCGAGCGATGTCGGAGACATCAAGCACGAATCAGATTAGAGTTGTGTGTGCGATACGTGGCATACAGTTGATCCATCCTAGCTGTTTGTGATGGAATAAGAACCATGTGTGTTGTGGGCAAACGCTTGCTGGTATATAACCTAAAATTTAACCAACAAAATGTTAGTGCATGTTACAAAAATTATATAACTGGAAAGTATGTTCAAATACGAATTGAATGATATAATCTTTGGCAACATGCATTCATATTTTTAATTAAATCCTACTTATAAACCAGGACGAGGGTATAGTAGGTAATTAATTTGGAAATGTTTTTTATTAAGCGTATGTGTACGTGTCCTTTCGTCCTCCTCTCGCACGTCTTGTCACACCGTTGCCGCAGACAGTTCGAGCGCAAGCTCGAGCAGCGCGCGGGGGCGTTCTTTTGGCCAACCGGTGGTGAGCCCATTCCTGCGCAACTGCACAGGTTCCCACGCAAGCTTCCCGCCCGACTCGGTGAAATCCCCCAAAATCCTAATGCTTACTAGCCTACTATATAAACCCTCACGGCCGGCGAGTCATGCGTCGCATTTTCCTCTCTATCCCTGTAGCTTATCTCGTCTGCTTCTCCCACAATCGGCAATGGCACCGGACCGTCGTTGTCGCTCAGCCACTCTACCGTCATCATAACATAGTTCCAGGTGGGAGGCTACACCGTGAAGGCGGCGCAGTCCCCGGTGATACGTCTCCAATGTATCTATAATTTTTGATTGTTCCATGCTATTATATTATCTATTTTGGATGTTTAATGGGATATAATATGCTCTTTTATATTATTTTTGGGACTAACCTATTAACCGGAGGCCCAGTGCCAACTTCTGTTTTTTTGCCTATTTTAGAGTTTTACAGAAAAGGAATACCAAACAGAGTCCAAACGGAATGAAACCTTCGCGAGGATCTTTCTTGGACCAAAAGCAATCTAGAAGACTTGGAGTTGAAGTCTGGGACTCTACGAGGAGGCCATGAGGCAGGAGGGCACGCCTAGGGAGGTAGGCTCGCCCCCACCGTCGTGGGCCCCTCGTAGCTCCACCAACGTACTTCTTTCACCGATATATACTCTTATACCCTAGAAACATTAGGGGGAGCCACGAAACAACTTTTCCACCGCCGCAACCTTATATACCCGTGAGATCCCATCTTGGGGCCTTTTCTGGTGATCTGCCGGAGGGGGAATCGATCATGGAGGGCTTCTACATCAACACCATTGCCTCTCCAATGAAGCGTGAGTAGTTTACCACAGACCTTCGGGTCCATAGTTATTATCTAGATGGCTTCTTCTCTCTCTTTGATTCTCAATACAAAGTTCTCCTCGATGTTCTTGGAGATCTATTCGATGTAATACTGTTTTGCGGTGTGTTTGCCGAGATCCGATGAATTCTGGATTTTTGAACAAGATTATCTATGAATATTATTTGCTTCTCTGAGTTCTTCTATGCATGATTTGATATCTTTGCAAGTCTCTTCAAATTATCGATTTAGTTTGTCCTACTAGATTGAATTTTCTTGCAATAGGAGAAGTGCTTAGCTTTGGGTTCAATCTTGCGGTGTCCTTTCCTAGTGACAGTAGGGGCAGTAAGGCACGTATTGTATTGTTGCCATCGAGGATAAAAATATGGGGTTTATATCATATTTCTTGAGTTTATCCCTCTACATCATGTCATCTTGCTTAATGCGTTACCCCGTTCTTATGAACTTAATACTCTAGATGCATGCTGGATAGCGGTCGATGTGTGGAGTAATAGTAGTAGATGCAGAATCGTTTCGGTCTACTTGACACAGATGTGATGCCTATGTTCATGATCATTGCCTTAGATGTCTTCATAATTATGTGCTCTTCTATCAATTGCTTGGCAGTAATTTGTTCACCCACCGTAATATATGCTATCTTGAGGGAAGCCACTAGTGAAACCTATGCCCCTCGGGTCTCTTTCCTATTATATTACATCTCTTTTGTTTACATCGCATCTCGTTTACTATTTTGCAATCTTTACTTTTCAATCTATACAACAAAAATACCAAAAATATTTACTTTACTATCTCTATCAGATCTCACTTTTACGAGTGACCGTGAGGGATTGACAACCCCTTTATCGTGTTGGTTGCAAGGTTCTTGATTGTTTGTGCATGTATTAGGTGACTTGTGTGTCGTCTCCTACTGCATCGATACCTTGGTTCTCAAAACTAAGGGAAATACTTACACTACTTTGCTGCATCACACTTTCCTTTTCAAGGGAAAACCGACGCATGCTCAAGAGGTAGCAAGAAGGATTTTTGGCGCCGTTGCCAGGGATATCTACGCCAAGTAAATTCATACCAAGTACCCATCATAAACTCTTCTCCCTCACATTACATTATTTGCCATTCGCCTCTCGTTTTCCTCTCCCCCACTTCTAAAATGATTTTCAAAAACCTTTGCCTTTTCTTCGCCCTCTTTCTGTTCGTCTCTTTTCACTTGCTTCTTGTGTGCTTGTGTGTTGGATTGATTGCTTGTCATGATGGTTCAAGATAATACTAAATTGTGTGACTTTTCCAATACCAACAACAATGATTTTATTAGCTCTCTGAATGCTCCTACTACCGATGCTGAATCTTGTGAAATTAATACCGCTTTGTTGAATCTTGTTATGAAAGATCAATTTTTTGGCCTTCCTAGTGAAGATGCCGCAACCCATATAAACAACTTCGTTGATTTGTGTGATATGCAAACGAAGAAAGATGTGGATAATGATATTGTTAAATTGAAGCTATTTCCATTTTCGCTTAGAGATCGTGCTAAAACTTGGTTCTCATCTTTGCCTAAAAATAGTATTGATTCATGGAATAAGTGCAAAGATGCTTTTATCTCTAAGTAGTTTCCTCCCACTAAGATCATCTCTCTTAGGAACAATATTATAAATTTTAAGCAACTTGATCATGAGCATGTTGCACAAGCTTGGGAGAGGATGAAATTAATGATAGGTAATTGCCCTACATATGGTTTGAATTTGTGGATGATTATACAAAAAAATTATGACGTATTGAATTTTTCTTCTAGAAATCTTTTAGACTCGACCGCGGGAGGCACTTTTATGGAAATCACTTTAGGAGAAGCTACTAAACTCCTAGACAATATTATGGTTAATTATTCTCAATGGCACACCGAATGATCCACTAGTAAAAAAGTTCATGCGATTGAAGAGATCAATGTTTTGAGTGGAAAGATGGATGAACTTATGAAATTTTTTGCTAATAAAAATGTTTCTTCTGATCCTAATGATATGCCTTTGTCCACTTTGATTAACAATAATAATGAATCTATGGATGTGAATTTTGTTGGTAGGAACAATTTTGGTAACAACGCGTATAGAGGCAATTTTAATTCTAGGCCGTTTCCTAGTAATTCCTCTAATAATTATGGTAATTCCTACAACAACTCTTATGGAAATTTTTATAAGATGCCCTCTGATTTTGAGGATAGTGTTAAAGAATTTATGAGTTTGCAAAAGAATTTCAATGCTTTGATTGAAGAAAAATTGCTTAAGATTGATGAGTTGGCTAGAAACGTGGATAGAATTTCTCTTGATGTTGAATATTTAAAACTTATATCTATTCCACCCAAGCATGATATCAATGAGTCTCTCAAATCCATGAGAATTTCCATTGATGAGTGCAAAGAAAGAACCGCTAGGATGCGTGCTAAAAAAGATTGCTTTATGAAAGCGTGTTCTTCTAGTTTTCATGATAATAATGATGAAGATCTAAAAGTGATTGATGTGACTCCTATTAAATATTTTTTTCCAATATTAATCTTGATAAAGATGGGACTGGAGATGAGTCAACTTTAGTTAAAAGGCGTCCCAATAATTCGGAGTTTTTAGATCTAGATGCAAAAATTGATAAAAGTGGGATTGAAGAGGTCAAAACTTTAAGTAGCAATGAACCCACTATTTTGGATTTCAAGGGATTTAATTATGATAATTGGTCTTTAATAGATTGTATTTCCTTGTTGCAATCTGTGTTAAATTCTCCTCATGCTTATAATCAAAATAAAGCTTTTACTAAACATATCATTGATGCTTTAATGCAATTTTATGAAGAAAAGCTTGAACTAGAAGTTTCCATCCCTATAAAACTTTATGATGAGTGGGAACCTACTATTAAAATTAAGATCAAAGATTATGAATGCTATGCTTTGTGTGATTTGGGTGCTAGTGTTTCCATAATTCCAAAAACTTTGTGTGATGTGCTAGGTTTCCGTGAATTTGATGTTTGTTCTTTAAATTTGCACCTTGCAGATTCCACCATTAAGAAACCTATGGGAAGGATTAATGATGTTCTTATTGTTGCAAATAGGAATTATGTGCCCATAGATTTCATTGTTCTTGATATAGATTGCAATCCTACATGTCCTATTATTCTTGGTACACCTTTCCTTAGAACGATTGGTGCAATTATTGACATGAAAGAAGGAAATATTAGATTCCAATTTCTGTTAAGGAAACGCATGGAGAACTTTCCTAGGAATAAAATTAAATTGCCTTATGAATCTATTACGATAGCCACTTATGGATTGCATACCGAAGATGGCAATACCTAGATCTATTCTTGTTTTTATGCCTAGCTAGGGGCATTAAACGATAGCGCTTGTTGGGAGGCAACCCAATTTTATTTTTTATTTGCTTTTTGCTCATGTTTGGTAATAAATAATTCATCTAGATTCTGGTTAGATGTGGTTTTATGTTTTAATCTGTGTTTGTGCCAAGTAGAACCTTTGGGAAGACTTGGGTGAAGTCTTTGCGATCTTGCTGTAAAAAACAAAAACTTTTATGCTCACGGGAATAGCTGTCATTTTTTACTGGAGAGTGCTTTTAGGTTGATTCTTTTTGAATATGATTAATAGACAAATTCCTCACGTCCACCAGTTTATTTCAGAACTTTTAGAGTTACATAAGTATTCTAAAGTTACAGATTGCTACAGATTGTTCTGTTTTTGATAGATTCTGTTTTTCGTGTGTTCTTTGCTTTCTTTGATGAATCTATGAGTAGTATCGGGGGGTATGAACCATAGAGAAGTTGGAATACAGTAGGTTTAACACCAATATAAAAAAAATAATGATTTCATTACAGTAGCTTAAAGTGGTGGCTTATTTTCTTATACTAACGGAGCTCACGAGATTTTCTTTTGAAGTTTTGTGTTGTGAAGTTTTCAAGTTTTTGGGTAAAGATTTGATGGATTTTGGAATAAGGAGTGGTAAGAGCCTAAGCTTGGGTATGCCCAAGGCACCCCAAGATAATTCAAGGACAAACAAAAGCCTAACCTTGGGGATGCCCCGGAAGGCATCCCCTCTTTTGTCTTCATCTATCGGTAACTTTACTTGAGGCTATGTTTTTATTCACCACATGATATGTGTTTTGCTTGGAGCGTCTTGTATGATTTGAGTCTTTGATTTTTAGTTTACCACAATTATCCTTGATGTACACACTTTTGGGAGAGATACACATGAATCAGAATTTATTAGAATACTCTATGGGCTTCACTTATATCTTTTGAGCTAGACAATTTTGCTCTAGGGCTTCGCTCATATCTTTTTAGAGCACGGTGGTGGTTTTATTTTATAGAAATTATTGATCTCTCATGCTTCACTTATATTATTTTGAGAGTCTTTTAGAACAGCATGGTGATTTTCTTTGGTTATAGAATTAGTCCTAATATGATGGGCATCCAAGATGGGTATAATAAAAACTTTCATATGAAGTGCATTGGATACTATGAGAAGCTCGATGCTTGATGATTGTTTTGAGATATGAGGATGGTGATATTAGAGACATGCTAGTTGGGTAATTATGAATTTGAGGAATACTTGTGTTAAAGTTTTTGATTCCCGTAGCATGCACGTATGGTGAACCGTTGTGTGATGAAGTTGGAGCATGATTTATTTATTGATTGCCTTCCTTATGTGTGGAGGTCGGGATCGCACGATGGTTAACTCCTACCAACCCTTTCCCTAGGAGCATGCGTGTAGTACTTTGTTTTGATGACTTGTAGATTTTTACAACAAGTATGTGAGTTCTTTATGACTAATGTTGAGTCCACGGATTATATGCACTCTCACCCTTCCATCATTGCTAGCCTCTCTAGTACCGCGCAACTTTCGCCGGTACCATACACCCACTATATACCTTCCTCAAAACAGCCACCATACCTACCTATTATGGCATTTACATAGCCATTCCGAGATATATTACCATGCAACTTTCCACCGTTCCGTTTATTATGACATGCTCCATCATTGTCATATTGCCTTGCATGATCATGTAGTTGACATCGTATTTGTGGAAAAGCCACCGTTCATAATTTTTTCCATACATGTCACTCTTGAATCATTGCACATCCTGGTACACCACTGGAGGCATTCACATAGAGTCATATTATGTTCTAAGTATTGAGTTGTAATTCTTGAGTTGTAAGTAAATAAAAGTGTGATGATCTTCATTATTAGAGCATTGTCCCAGTGAGGATAGGATGATGGAGACTATGATTCCCCCACAAGTCCGGATGGGACTCCGGACTAAAAAAAGAGGCCATAAAAAGAAGAAGAGAAAAGGTCCAAATAAAAAAAATAGAAAAAGAGAGAAGGGACAATGCTACTATCCTTTTACCACACTTGTGCTTCAAAGTAGCACCATGATCCTCATGATAGAGAGTCTCCTATGTTGTCACTTTCATATACTAGTGGGAATTTTTCATTATAGAACTTGGCTTGTATATTCCAATGATGGGCTTCCTCAAAAGTGCCTAAGGTATTCGTGAGCAAGCAAGTTGGATGCATACCCACTTAGTTTCTTTTGTTGAGCTTTCATAAACTTATAGCTCTAGTGCATCCGTTGCATGGCAATCCCTACTCACTCACATTGATATCTATTGATGGGCATCTCCATAGCCCATTGATATGCCTAGTTGATGTGAGACTATCTTCTCCTTTTTGTCTTCTCCACAACCACCATTCTATTCCACCTATAGTGCAATGTCCTTGGCTCATGCTCATGTATTGCGTGAAGATTGAAAAGGTTTGAAAATACTAAAGTGTGAAACAATTGCTTGGCTGAAACTGGGGTTGTGCATAATTAAATACTTTGTGTGATGAAGATAGAGCATAGCCAGACTATATGATTTTGTAGGGGTAACTTTCTTTGGCCATGTTAGTTTGAGAAGACATGATTGCTTTGTTAGTATGCTTGAAGTATTCTAATTTTTATGTCAATATTAAACTTTTGTCTTGAATCTTTCGGATCTAAACATTAATGCCACAATAAAGAAAATTACAATGATAAATATGCTAGGTAGCATCCCACATCAAAAGTTCTGTTTTTATCATTTACCTACTCGAGGACAAGCAGGAATTAAGCTTGGGGATGCTTGGTACGTCTCCAACGTATCTATAATTTTTGATTGTTCCATGCTATTATATTATTTGTTTTGGATGTTTAATGGGCTTTAATGTGCTCTTTTATATTATTTTTGGGACTAACCTATTAACCGGAGGCCCACTGCTAGTTTCTGTTTTTTGCCTATTTTAGAGTTTTACAGAAAAGGAATACCAAATGGAGTCCAAACGGAATGAAGCCTTCGCTAGGATCTTTCTTGGACCAAAAGCAATCCAGAAGACTTGGAGTTGAAGTCTGGGACTCTACAAGGAGGCCATGGGGCAGGAGGGCGCGCCCAGGGGGGTAGGCGTGCCCCCACCCTCATGGGCCCCTCATAGCTCCACCGACGTACTTCTTTCGCCTATATATACTCTTATACCCTAGAAACATCAGGGGGAGCCACGAAACCACTTTTCCACCGCCGCAACCTTCTGTACCCGTGAGATCCCATCTTGGGGCCTTTTCCGGCGATCTGCCGGAGGGGGAATCGATCATGGAGGGCTTCTACATCAACACCATTGCCTCTCCGATGAAGCGTGATAGTTTACCATAGACCTTCGGGTCCATAGTTATTAGCTAGATGGCTTCTTCTCTCTCTTTGATTCTCAATACAAAGTTCTCCTTGATGTTCTTGGACATCTTTTCGATGTAATACTCTTTTACGGCGTGTTTGCCGAGATCCGATGAATTGTGGATTTATGAACAAGATTATCTATGAGTATTATTTGGTTCTTCTCTGAATGCTTATATGCATGATTTGATATCTTTACAAGTCTCTTCGAATTATCGGTTCAGTTTGGCCTACTAGATTGATCTTTCTTGCAATGTGAGAAGTGCTTAGTTTTGGGTTCAATCTTGCGGTGTCCTTTCCCAGTGATAGTAGGGGCAGCAAGGCACATATTGTATTGGTGCCATCAAGGGTAAAAAGATGGAGTTTATTGCTTGAGTTTACCCCTCTACATCATGTCATCTTGCTTAATGCGTTACTCCAGTCTTATGAACTTAATACTCTAGATGCATGCTGGATAGTGGTCGATGTGTGGAGTAATAGTAGTAGATGCAGAATCGTTTCGGTCTACTTGACACGGACGTGATGCCTATGTTCATGATCATTGCCTTAGATGTCTTCATAATTATGCGCTCTTCTATCAATTGCTTGGCAGTAATTTGTTCACCCACCGTAATATATGCTATCTTGAGAGAAGCCACTAGTGAAACCTATGGCCCCCGGGTCTCCTTCCTATTAAATTACATCTCTTTTGTTTAGATCGCATCTCTTTTACTATTTTGCAATCTTTACTTTTCAATCTATACAACAAAAATACCAAAAATATTTACTTTACTATCTCTATCAGATCTCACTTTTGCGAGTGACCGTGAAGGGATTGACAACCCCTTTATCGTGTTGGTTGCAAGGTCCTTGATTGTTTGTGCAGGTACTAGGTGACTTGTGTGTCGTCTCCTACTGGCTTGATACCTTGGTTCTGAAAACTGAGGGAAATACTTAAGCTACTTTGCTGCATCACCCTTTCCTTTTCAAGGGAAAACCAACGCATGCTCAAGATGTAGCACCTGACATAGTGTAGTGCGTGTGGCGTCCCTGTTGGGTGTGCGTGGAAGACCTACCACACGCTCGGCCGCCGGTGCCCGTCGGCACCTGTTGCCGGCCGCCGTTGCCACCACAGCTCCGTCGAAAGCCAGGGCCATCGCCCTCTCCGCCGCCGCGGCCCGAAGGCGGTAGGTGGCCGTCGTGGCCGCCATCCCACTATCGGCCACCGTGGCCATCACCCGCTCCGCCACCGTGGCTCGAAGGCGGGAGGTAGTGGTCGTGGCCGCCACCCCATCGTCAGCCTCCGTGGCCACCATCCCACCGTCGACCGCCGGGATCATCACCCGCTCCGCCACCGCTGCCCGAAGGAGGGAGGCAGAGGTGGAGACCCACATGTGCGGCAGCGACCTTGCATGCTACATCGAGTTCCCACGGGAGGAGGAGGAGCGCCTCGTCGAGCACGCAAAGAGTCTTACCGCCACCGTGGCCGTGGCACACGCTGACGCAGAGGCGAGGAATCAGGAGATCTACGAGCAGTCCAGCCGCTTTAAGAGGGGTCGTTTGGAGTGGCAGAGGGCGTTCGAGGTGAGCGTCACTGAAGGTGCAGCAACGACAGGCACCGTATTGTAGTTGTCTAGCTCGTTGGTAGGCTCCTCCTCCTCTTCCTCTTACTGAGCGCGCTCGGCAGAGGAGAGGCTGCCGAAAGTAGTACAAAGCCCCTCCTAGTAGTAGCAGTAGTATTTAGGGGCTATTTTGTTCAGTTCATCTAACTATAGATATTGTACAACGTACTTAAAATTAGCTAGTATATATAGTTGAACTAGCTATTTCAGTACATGGTTGGCAACAATTGGGGAAAAGTTTGGTCGGTTCAGCTGTCGAGTTGAATTGTTTGTATAAATTAAGCACGACTGCTTAATCTATGAATGAAATCTATGCTTAATTACTGAATTTTAGTTGCGAAAGTTAGATAGTGCTAGTGACTTTTAGCTGCATATTTGACAAATCGCAATGTTACAAGGATTGACAAATGGCAATGTTACTAGATCAACAAATGTCAATCTTTCCAGTTTGACAAATGGAAATATGCCCAATATGACAGATGCAAATCTTACCAAATTGTCTGTATGTGGTTGCACACAGGTGATCCGAAAAAACCATTTGCATTGAAGGGAGGTAGAAATCCTGCTTGCCAAATTTTCTCTTGGCTTAGCGCTGAATTCTCGCTTTGCATACCTTATTCAATCTGAACCGTTTGTGTTGAAGAGATGCAAAAATCCTGTGCAGCGAATTTTCCCTTGGCTTACCGCGGAAGACCATAACTCTCACTTTGCATACATGTGTTCTATCTAAAACGTTTGCGATGAAAAGTTGCACAAATCCTGCTTGGCACATTTTCCGTTGGCTTACTGGGGAAGCTGTCAGTGTACATACGGGTGTTCTATCTAAAACGTTCGTGATGTTAGAGTGGCAACTAGTTGTTTCAATATGCCTTTGTTGACTGTTATTCGAGTGCGCCTTCTCTCAAAATGGACACGAAAATTACCACAACATGTCGGGTGCCATTCCATGATAGCATGCCAGGTTTCATGAATTTCAGACGAGTTTTGGATTTACTAGAATTTAAAAACCAGGTATCTCAATGTTTGCGGCCGAGTGATGGTGGCAGGGTGTTTGACATTCATTCCTATTTCTTGCATGGGACCTAAGTATGCAACCAAGGACACATATTTGAATTTTCAACCAATTTATATGCATTAGAGCATGTGCATGTAGTACAAATTATAATTATGCACATAAATGCATTGAAAACTCAACTAATGCATAAGAATGTCCTAACGAACCCCGAAAAATTCCAAAATTTAACACAACACTCCTGTTGTTCTATGTTGACACTAAAAAAAATTGAAATCAAGAAGAGGCAACGGCTATCATTTTGTCCAAAAAGGTGAAACATTTCCTACCGAAACCATCAGGCTTGTTGTGAGAAGCTTATACCCAAACCTGCCCCAAATGGACAGAAAATTGACGACGACATGTTGATGCCGCTCCATGATAGCATGCCATGTTTCATGAATTTTAGACAATTTTTGGATTTACTAGAATTTTAAAACCAGGTATCTCAATGTTTATGGCCGAGTGACGGTGGGAGGGTGTTTGACATTCATTCTCATTTCTTGCATGTGATCTAAGCATGCAACCAAGGAGACATATTTGAATTTTCAACCAATTTATATGCATTAGAGCATGTGCATGTAGTTCAAATTTGAATTATGCACATAAATGCATTGAAAACTCAATTAATGCATAGAAATGTCCAAACAAACTCCGAAAAATTCCAAAATTTAACACAACACTCTTGTTGTTCTATGTTGACACTAGAGCAAAAATTTAAATCAAGAAGAGGCAACGAATATCATTTTTGTCCAGAAAGGTGAAATGTTCCCTACCGTAACCATGAAGCTTGTTGAGAGAAGCTCTGGTTTGTGAGAAGCTTATACCCAACCTGCCCCAAATGGGACAATATTTTTACCACTTCATGTTGGTGCCTCTGTTGGAAAAGGCAGTGCCTAGGAGGCGCTTAGGCACGCTTAGGCGCAAGGCAACGACCAAACGCCTCGCCTAGGGCATAAGCTAAATATTAGGCAGGACAAGCAAGAAATTGTCCCCTCGAATGAGAAATCGTACCTTATTGCCCAAACATGTCAACATGGTCATATTCCAATTTCATTAGTTGGTAGTTTACTCATTTATATGCCTTAAATCAATATAAGTACAAATTATAGAACCCCAATGCACCCTGATATCTAAGATATACATACGCCTAAGCTGCGCCTGGCGCGCTTAAGCACCACCTGGGCGCTAGACGAAGGCCAAACGCCTCGCTTACGCCTAACGCTTATTCCAATGTTGCCGTTTTATGATAGCATGCCAAGTTTCATGAATTTCAGACGAGTTTTCGATTTACTAGAATTTTAAAACCATGTATCTCAATGTTAGCGGCCGAGCGATGGTGGCCAATGTGTTTAACATTCATTCCATTTTTTGCATGGGACCTAAGGTTGCAACCAAGGACACACATTTGATTTTTCAACACGTTTATATGCACTGGAGCATGTGCATGTAGTTCAAATTTGAATTATGCACATGAATGCATAGAAAACTCAGTTTAATGTATAAAAATGTCAACGCGAACCCCGAAAATTCCCAAAAAATTGCACAACACTCCTGTTGTTCTATGTTGACACGAGAAATTTTTTGAAAGTAAGAAGAGGCAACAGAAATCGTTTCGTCCCCCAAGGTGGCATGCTCCCTACTGAAACCATCATGCATGTTGTGAGAGAAGCTCTGGTTTGCGAGAAGCTTATACCATAAACTGCCCCAAATGAGACAATATTTTTTACCCCAGCATCTTGATGCCGTTCCATGATAGCATGCCAACGTTCATGAATTTCAGACGAGTTCTATATTACTAAAATTACAAAAGCAAGCACCTCAACATTTGCCAGAGAGCCACGGTGCTGTGGTTTTCATCCCCATTTCTTGAATGGGACGTAAGCATCAACCCATGGACACTTATATCATTTTACAACCCATTTTGGTGCACCGGAGCATGTGCATGTGGCTTAATTTTGAATTGTGCACCTGAAATGCCTAGAAAACCAAGTTACTATATGAAAAATGTCCAAACAAACCCTGAATAATTCCAATTTTTTGAAGACACACCCATAGTTGCATGTTCACTGTAGATAGAAGTTCTAGCAATTCAAACACCATCCTTTGCAGCTGTGACCCCATTATGTAATTCCAATCAAGAAGAAAAATCAAGTAGATCCCACACAGTTTATTAGCACCAACCGTGTGAGATGCAGTACAAAATATACTGGAGCACTGTCCACTACTGGAAACAGGGAATTTGCCATCAGCTAGCTCTTTGCCATCTGCCAGTTGATGGCAAAGAACGTCTTTGCCATCTGCTTATAAAAAACAGATGGCAAAGAACTGACAGACGGCAAAGAACATGGTTGCCATCAGCCAATTCTTTGCCATCTGCTAGTGGACGGCAAATAATCTTTGCCATCTGCTGGCAGATGGCAAAGAGGTTGACAAATCCTGTGGCCGTCAAGAGTGTAACGGCGTACCAGCCCCACCTCTTTGCCATCTACCTGCAAATGGCAAAGATTCTTTGCCATCTGCTGGCAGATGGCAAAGAGATGGGGTTATTTTTGTCCAGGTAAAAAAAACTGTGGGGTTATCCCCTCCCTCTCTCCCCACCCATCCAGGTAAAGAAAAAAAACGACGTTCGTATCTCATCCACACACCGAACAGCCCCCGTCGATGGCGCTCTAGGCTCGCCCGCCGCCACCTTGTCGCCGGCCCCGTCGCCCCCCGCCCTGTCGCTGGCCGCGTCACTCCCCCGCCTTGGCGCCGTCGCTCCCCCGCCCCGTCGCCGGCCCTCCCCCGCCACCCTGTCGCCGGCCCCGTTGCTCCCCCGCCCTGTCGCCAGCCGCGTCGCTCCCCCGCCCCGTCGCCGGCCCTCCCCCTCGTCCACGGTCAGCCATCTCCATCTTTTTTCAGCTTAGTTCTCGTCATTGCCATTGCCATGCTCTGTTCTCTCTGAAAGAAAGAATGTGCTGGTGCTGCGCTGCATATGAACCATTTTTCAGCTCAGTTCCTTCCTCGTTGCCATCCATAGTTAGGGTAAACAAATTATGAATCGTGTAAGTAAGTCATTTTCAGGGCCAAACAATGTGTACTAGCTAGCAGTGGCGGAGCTTGAAAGAAATCTCAGGAGGGGCGGACATTTTTTTCTTCCTCAACAAGGAACTGTATCAGTACGACAAATTAGATATTGAAAAGTATTGAGAAACTTAGGTAAGTACATTAATCGCATTTCAAACGCTCATTATATCTATAAAAGCTAGTCCATGGAAAAAATATACCAAAATATTATTTAACCATGGAGTATTGAGTTAATCACACTAAAAAATCAGCTCTTCTTTTCTTTGTGCTCTTAAATGGCAAGAACATTTGTAGATGGGGTTGAATAGATTTTTTTAATAGGTTGAACAGGGGTTCTGATCCAGCTAATATCGATTCATTAGCTTTACATTCACCTCTCTTTCTTTTGTAAAATGCAGCAATGGTTTCCTTTAACCATCACTACCCGTTCTGTAAACAAAAAGAATTAGTACAAAATCTATGACCTATTCAAAACTTACCCCAACAAATTAAGATGCAAGAATCTATACCAGGAAGAAATTTCCAGCGGAGAGTGGGTGGGCAGACTGCTCTTGCTTGCTTGCTGCTCACTAGCTCACTGCTTGCTGCTCACTAGCCCACACGCAGGCACGATCACTGATCAGTGCCTCACCTCTACCTCTACGTAGACCGCTCGCATCATCGAGGAGTGGAGCGTGGTCGGCCTTGTAGCTCCTTGGTGGCACTTGTTGCATAAAGGGGAGGCACCCAGCCATTCCCAGTCCGCAAGTCCGCACAAGATGACAAGAGGAAAGACTAAAGACGAGAGAAATTAGAGTTGGTCGTTGGCTGCTGTACATCGCAGCTAGTTTGTCTCTGTACGGAGATGTTAAAAGGGCCCTATGGGCTGGTGTGTGCAGTGCCGCCTCGTTACTATGACGGGGTATTAAAAAAGTTTCATTTTTGCTGGGGGGGCGACCGCCCAGGTTCACCCCCGAGAAGCTCCGCCATTGCTAGCTAGCATTGATTCATGTGAAATTATGGAGGATGAACCGCACACACATCCTTCCCGTGCCCTTGAGCCGACCAAACCAAACGGGAAGGGAGAAAAAAAGACAATTTTTCTTGGTGTCACTCACGGCATTGAGGGGAGCAAATCACGGGGGAAAGCATGGGAAGTTGCACATCCAACCATCTCAGTTTTTCTTTTCTTGTTGGGTAGCTCAAGAGCATGCAGCATGGATGTGGCGTGCACTGCTAGTAACTGACGGATGCATTCCGTTGAATTTCCATTGCATGGCCGGCTTTGTTTCGTTTGTTGGTGCTAACTAGAGTAGATGACAACATTAGCATGCACAAGCCTCATGCCTCTTCTTCGCCATGAGTGTACATGAAAGAAAAAAAGCAGCTCTTATAATTTGCAAAAAATAAACAAGAATGGAGTGGCTGCGTAGCATGTTTCGGTGTTGTGGCCAGGCGAACACTCTGGTACGTGGGCACCTGCTAATTAATTCCGTCATTAGCCCTCGTGAATGGTGCGGCTGATGGTGGACACCCCACAAACATGTCCACTTGCATCTTGACTTCCTCTGCACCCATCATCGTGACTTCTGACATGGTTTCGTCTATAGGATGAAATTAGATGCTACTCCTTGCGTTTCAAAATAGTTGACAGTCAAGGGTAGAAAGAACTCACAGACATGATCTATATTGACAACTTTAGTTTGGACAGAGATGAAGTAATCAATTTTGGACATGTGGATGGCATTCAAATATGTCGGTTGCCAAACTGAATCAAGAAGGCCACAACACATAAAAATTGTAAACTATGGCAAGCAGTTTGTAATATCTTCTTATTTGGATGAACAAACCGGTGTGTCCACGACACACAGACACGACACCCCCGACACCCGACACCTCTTCGGCCTCCTGTTGACCGAAAGGGTGCTCTTCGGCCTTCCAGAGGCCGACGGGGTCATATATTTGTGAGTTATGAGTTAGATCATATATTTTCCATTTTTGTTATGAAAAACATCATATATATTTGCGTTGATCGGGTGGATTTAAATGTGTAGTTGTTTCATCGCTGTGAGGGTCTGGTGTTCAACAACCTCCCCGTGCGTTCGACGAGCTCCGCCCCTGCGTTTGTGAGTGAGCACAAATGACATCTCCTCCTCTCCCCATTCATTTTCTCTGTTCCGGTCTTCGTGCCGATGAAACTTGCTAGCTATAGGTGTATTCAATCATCAGTATGCGTGACCACTATGTGTCTCCCGTTCGAAAGGGTTACATCTATAAATATGCATTCATTTGCATATTTATAACCGTAATTCTTTCGAATTGTCCAACGTTATCCATGGACAGCCCGAGTATGTGTAGATTGGGTTCGTTTTCCCATATGCTCTGCTCCGGATCCGATGCAGAATTTCATCAGTGCCTCTCTGTTGTTCTCCGGGTACACATCCTCTTTGCTTATTGCCGAGGCGTGTATCAGGAGAATAGCGGGGAGGTGCTGCCAAAATTTTGTGTCGGATCCGGAGCAGAGCATGGGAAAACGAACCCAATCTACACATACTCGGGTGGGATTAGGACCTATCTTTACCTATTAGCGTCTAGGTTGCATGGACGTAATAAAACTGAGAAACTCTATTAACTGATGAATATGGTTTGCTGAATTATGTATGTATTTCTTGTGTGTCCAGTAGCTAGGCAAGATGAGTGATCGTGCGTGGATGTACACCGGTCACCCTAGTCAGAAAGACATGACCCCTGAATGGATGACAAAAACCAAGGGGTTTATCAGAGCCGCATTTGCAAATGGACAGGAAGCAACCTGGTACCCCTGTGTCGAGTGCGACAACTATCGTAAGATGCCAGAGTTTGAAATGATCAAACACCTGCAGAAGTGGGGTTTTACGCCCGGTTATATGATGTGGACATTTCATGGTGAGTCTGCCCAATGTTCCAGAGATGAGGAGGGCGGTCGTCGCACCGACGAGCATGGTACCAGGATGGAAGACATGGTGCAAGACTTTGATGATGCTCGGGATTCGGAGGATGAGATGGAGGAATCTGCAAAGGCCTTCAATGATATGTTGGAGTCTTCGAAGCGTCCTCTCCACGAGCACACCGAGCTTTGTCAGCTGGATGCCATCGCACAAGTAATGGCTCTGAAGGCTCAATTCAACTTGGGCAGAGAATGCTATGACGCGACGGTGACACTATTTGGACGCTTTCTACCCAAAGGCCATATAATGCCTGCAAACATGTACCAGTCAGACAAAATCCTCCATGTACTTAATATGCCCTATGAGAAGATAGATGCCTGTGAGAATGGATGTGCCTTATTTAGGCTCTAGTATGCGGACTTGAACTATTGTCCAATTTGCAAGTCTTCCAGGTATGTTGAGGTAGACAACGGTATGGGTGAGAAGAGTCAGACCAAAATCCCCATTAATGTTCTTTGGTATATGCCAATCATACCAAGACTTCAACGTCTATTCATGGTCGAAGAGACGGCTAGACAAATGACATGGAACAATGGGCAAAAGAACCGAACGGGATGCAGATGGGAATCTGATGATGGTACACACATCGGATGGTGCGCATGGAAACACTTTGATGCATTGCATGATGAAAAAGCGGCAGATCCAAGGAATCCTCGAGTAGCCATCAACACGGATGGGTTCAATGTGTTTGGTATGATGGCAGCCCAATACAGTTGTTGGCCTGTATTTGTCATTCCACTCAATCTCCCCCCGATAGATTATGCAAAGAAAGAACATTTTCCTGACGTTGATAATTCCGGGGCCCAACTATCCGGGGAAGAATATGAATGTGCACATGAGGCCGCTTAAGGATGAACTGCAAGAAGCTTGGGATAATGGGATCAAGACATACGACGCCGCTACAAAAAAAACTTCCTAATGCGTGTGTGGTACATGTACTCGATGCATGACTTGCCGGCGTATGCGCTATTCGTTGGCTGGTGTGTGCATGGAAGGTTCCCGTGCCCTACATGCAAGGCAGATCTTGAGTTTCGTCGGCTGCAGGCGGGGGGCAAGTTTTCTTGCTTCGACATGCATAGACAGTTCCTGGATCCTCACCATAAGTTTAGAAAAGACAAGAAGAACTTCATCAAAGGTAGAGATGTTAAAAACTCTGCACCACCTGCGTTGACAGGACAACAGACCCTGGATCAGTTAAACACTCTCGAGCCGGATCCAGAGCGTCCATGGTATTTCAAGGGGTATAATACAGAACACGCCTGGACCCACAAGATATGCTTGTGGGATCTGCCGTACTTCAAAGACCTCCTTTGCCCACACAACATCAACGTGATGCACACTGAAAAGAATGTCGGCGAGGCCCTCTTTGGTACATTGTTCGGCATAGAGGGGAAAACGAAGGATAATCCTAAGGCCAGAGTCGATCTGGAGGCTCTATGTGATAGACCGCTACAAAACATGAAACAACCAAAAGGAAAGAAGAACTGGGCGAAGCCAAAGGCATGGTTCAATCTTGGAAGGCCGGTTATGAGGGAAATACTCCTGTGGGTGAAAAAGGAGTTGATGTTCCCCGATGGGTATGCATTGAATCTAAAGAGGGGAGCGAGCCTTGAAAAATTGAAAATATTTGGTCTCAAGAGTCATGATTGGCACATATGGCTTGAGCGGGTAATGCCGGTGATGTTGCGTGGCTTTATCCCTGAGGATGAATGGCTAGTACTGGCAGAGCTGAGCTATTTCTTCCGTGTTCTATGTGCGAAAGAATTATCGCCTGGCTTGCTAGAAATAGAAGAGTTGGCGCCGGAGTTGATCTGCAAGTTGGAGAAGATCTTTCCACCTGGCTTCTTTAATCCAATGTAGCATTTGATTTTGCATCTCCCGACCGAGGCACGATTGGGGGGGGGGGCATGCAGAATCGTTGGTGCTACGCAACTGAGAGGATGCAGAAGACGCTTCGAGCAAAATGTAAAAATAAACGTCGAATTGAAGCATCGATGGCCGAGGCATTCATTACTGAGGAGGCGGCAAACTTCGTGACATCACACTACAAAGCCAAAAATCGTCATTTGCATAATCCGAAGCCTCGGTACAATGTTGGCGACCCTAAAAATGGTGGATCCAACCTCAGCCTATTCAAAGGGAAGCTCGCACCAGCTGGTGCTTATACTCCCTTATTGTTGGATAACGACGAATGGCGGACCATTACGTTGTATATCTTGAACAATCTAACAGAAGTGAAGCCGTACATCGAGTAAGTTCTCGGTACATTGTTTCGCAAACTCTACTTCATTTCAACTGCTCTTACTCCCGGATATTTGATACAGTCGATACGTCGCCAAATTCTCGTATGGAGCGGTTATCCAAAAGGATTCCGTCGAAGAGTATGAGCTTCTGGCAATGCATGGAGGCGGCTATCCCGGTTTCATCTCTTGGTTCAAACAAACGGTAATTTCCATTAGACCATTTCATTTCTTCTTCTAATTTCTGGCTAATGCAACAATCCTTCTGTATTAAACTTGTAGGCTAGTTCAGAGTCTATGGACGCTGAATTGAGACAAGTCGCTAATGGTTTTGACTATAAGGTCCATTCATTTGACAAATACGACATCAACGGGTATCGCTTTCGTACCTATGGCAAAGAGCTATCTATGGCCGACCGAAAGTCTACAAATTGTTGTGTCTCTGCTATCGGCGAAGGAGATACCGAGTATTATGGAAGAGTTGAAGCAATTTATGAACTTCTATTCTATGGTGAAAACCCACCGAACGTCGTAGTCTTCAAATGTCATTGGTTCCAGCCAAAAGAGACTAGAAGGACTCATGAACATCTAGGGCTAGTAGAAATCAAACAAAGCACCCATTTGGATGTTCCCCATGTCTATATTACGGCTCAACAGGCAACCCAAGTTTTCTATCTACCATGGGCCTGCCAAAGTGACCCAAATCTCGAAGGTTGGGATGTCATTTATGAAGTGCCGCCACGTGTTAGACCACCTCCCCCCAATGAAGAGGATTATGAACCTCACATTAATCCAGACACATATGAAGGAGAATTGTTCCAAGAAACACGTCTTTCCAAAAAACATTTCAAGAGCCGCTCACCTCAGAACATTCAAGTAGACAGCGGCAGTGAATCCGAGCCTGAGCAGGAAGAAAAAGAGCCGGAACAAAAAGAGGTTACTGCTGCAGATGACCTGCCAATGCTTGACCGATTACATGTAGGAGGCCTTCCAGATGTTGATGAATTTATTGATGATGATAATGATGAGCACGTCATTACTGATAGTGATGAGGATGATGCATTTATTGACCCCAAAGCATATATAGACGATGATGATGCATTTATTAATGATGACGATGAAGATTAATATTATAGTTCATGTCAGGTATTCCATTATTATTATATACATATATATTATTAATTAGTTCAAGTTCTAACCTAGCTAGCTCAAAAATGACCTATTTAACATAGGATAGCTCTAAAATGAGCTATACTTAGCATTTATTTCTCCAAAATGAATTTGTATGCTTAGCTAGCTCAAAAATGACATAACAACCTTAATTAGCTAAAAAATGACCTATTTAACCTAGGATAGCTGAGCTATACTTAGCATTTATTCCTCTAAAATGAATTTATATACATATTATTATTCATGTCAGGTATTCATTTTTTTATGTTGTACTAATTTCGTTTACTCTTTGTCATTCCAGGTGTTGACAGATGGTGGGCGTTGGTCGAGAGTGCTCCGGGGCTCCTACCTCGGCGTGTGATGGGAGGGGTAGTTCCATTCCCTCCCATAGCCTCTGGAGAGCGCTAGATCTCAGTTTGCAGAGTCCAGCGACGGTCGCTTCT
>NC_041383.1:350236325-350246922 GCF_002162155.2 Triticum dicoccoides | reverse complement strand
GAAGAAGGAGAAGGCTGCTAGAGGTGGACGTCGCAGCGGGAGAGGTAGGAAGGCTGCTACGCCTTCCTCGCCGTCACCCCCAGCTGAGTCACCCGACCACAGGGCTGCTCCCTCTGAGATCGAGCCATCTGAGGTGGACCCATCTCGGACTCCACTCCATGAGCCTCCGGCCGACGAGCCTATGTCAGACGCGCCTACGGCCGACGAGCCTCAGGCCGACGGCGAGCCTCAGGCCGCCGAGTCTTCGCCCCACGAGACTCCGGAGCTCAGACGGGGTCATGCTAAGTCAGAGCCGAGCCCATGGGAGGACTGGACGGAGTCGAGTGCACATGGTCATGTTCAGGGTGGAGACTATAGTCTTGATAGCTATAGCGAGGGTGAGTGGGTTGAGGGGCGCAAAGTCTACCAGTGTGGTCGTACAAAGCTCCCGCCCACCCCGGTGACCCCCGTCCAGAGGTGGTTGATTGCGCCTAACGGGGAGAAGTAAGTGCATTTACTCTTTTTTAACCTTTTTCCTTGACGTTTCTTCAAATACCTAATGTGTTGGCCTTGTCATACTGCAGTTCTTGGACACACGAAGATCGTGTCCGCAGGCCCAACACTGTCCTTGGTGTGATTTGTTACCAGTGCTTCCCGGGGTGGGTCACGTTGCCCAGTGAGGGCCGGGTTCTAGAGCTAGGAATGACCTGGGAGCACTACTTGGCTGCCCCGGCCCCGCCGGAGCATAGGGTCGGTGATGTCGAGTGCAACACGGTGGCCGACATTGTGATCGCCACGTTTTGGGTAATTTCTCCTTTGCCATTTACGTTGTGTTTTCTTCTTTGATTGCATACCTTCTACATGTGTTTTCTTGTTTGATTGCAGACCTTCTAATCCGTGTTTTCTTGTTTGATTGCAGACCTTCTACAGGTGTGCTGAGGGACAGGAGGAGGCCGCGGCTCGGGTTATCGACGCCGAGTGCAGGCGCCTACTTGCAAACTTTCAGCACGAGGCTCGGACGCAGGCTGTTCGAGACTACTTAGCACAGACTGGTATTAGGAGGAGAAAAGAGAAGTGTCAGGACAAGTATCTGAGTAAGGAGAAGTACATGAAGGTAATTACCTATTCTTAAGGCCTTGTACTTAATTTCCTTGATTTGATTCGTAGGCGTAGCACTCAAATTTCTCTTGCTTAACTTAGGTGCCCCCGAGATGGTGTGCAGACAAGATGGACTGCTGGGAGGTGTTGGTGGATGAGTGGTGCTCTCCCCAATGGCGTGTCGCCCACAACATTGCAAAGGAGAAGCGTCTCAAAATGAAAGGTGTGACACACCATCTAGGCAGCGTCAACCTACATGGGTACGGGAAAAACTGGGTATGTGTGGTTTGCTTCATGATTCATGCAAATTCATTCTTTGTGCTAGCTTGAGTCCTTAACTAATACTATGTTCCTCTCTTTTAGTCAAAACACAACAAGGCTCCAGTGCCAGAGCTGTTCGACCTCTATGGCATGTCCAATATTGCACCATACAAGAAGGCCAAGGCATTCTCTGAGTCTGACCTCAAAAATGCAAAGAACTTCACCAACGAGGCCTCCCACCACAAGATGGTGCAGTACGTTAAGCAGGGGAAGGCGAGGAAAGGGCCGGACTTTAACCTGAGCCGGCCTCTTGATCCAGAGCTGGTGATGATATCTGGTGGCGGGAGGTCCCATGGCTCGTTAGCCATTGGTATTGGACTGATACGTTGTAGTAGCACTCTCCCGTACATCAAGAAGCGCCAGACCAGCTCTGATCCTGAGATACCGCCTCGTTTACGACCAGTGGAAATCGAATTCTAGGTTTGTTATACAGACTCAGTAGCCTTTCCTCCATTACATTGTGTTTGCAGCCATCGATGATTACAATGCTAACGAGTGGTGTTGCAGGCTGCTATTGAGGCAGAGAGAGCGAAGACCCAGACTGCTTTTGAGGAGAGGGACCGGCAGGCGGCGGAGAGGGACAGGGAGAATGAGGAGAGGACGGCTAGGCTGTTGGAGGAGGAGAGGAACCGGAATGACTCGGCTAACCGGGCCATGTACGATCTCTTCGTGGTAAGTTTCTTCTGCATATTAGCTAAATCATGCACGCAATGTTCCTTTCATTAGTAACTAATATGACTGACTCGTCAAAACCAAATGTGCAGTCCATGTGCGAGAAGAACGGCCAAACCCCTCCGCCGATGCCAGTCATTGCTCCGGCGGGCACGGTGAGTTTCATTTGAACGGTCATTAGTTACTAGTCTTCACATTTGAGTTGCATCATGCTAACGATACATTGGAAATAATCTTTGGTGCAGCGCAACTCCCGACAAGCATCGACCGATCCTTCTCCGTCTGCCACTGGCGCGACCGGTCCTACACCTACCCTACACCTACCCTACACCTACACCTCCGTGATGACGGTAAGTTTCCCAAGTGTTTTGCTTAATAGAGTTTTGTTGTGATGCCATGTTGTATCTACACATATCGTGCATAATGTGTGTATGTTTGAAATGCATTGTATGTGTGGGATTCGACACCTAGTCGTGTGCCTTTGGTAGCCTTCCATACAGGGAAATGCCTCCTAGTGCTTCCACTGAGCCATGGTAGTTCGCTACTGCTCCGGAACACATGGATTGACCAACATGTGTCCTTCTTTGCTCCTATGTCTGTCCTTACGGGGAAATGTCACGCGGTGTATCACCGAAGTCCTTGTAGCTTGCTACGACTTGGTTGCACTCGCTGATGACCGACACGTGCATTGCTGGGTCATGTATGCCTGTCCCTGTACGTTTGTGCCACCTTGGTTCTATGACTAGTCATGTCGGCCCGGGTTCTCTGCCATATGGATACTAGCGACATAATCATATACTTAGCATTTTTTCCTCCAAAATGACTCAATATGCTTAGCTAGCTCAAAAATGACATAATAAGCTTAATTAGCTCCAAAATGACATATTTAACCTAGGATAGCTCTAAAATGACCTATACTTAGCATTTTTCCTCCAAAATTACTTAATATGCTTAGCTAGCTTAAAAATGACATATTTAACCTAGGATAGCTCTAAAATGACCTATACTTAGCATCTTTTCCTCCAAAATGACTTAATATGCTTAGCTAGCTCTAAAATGATATAATATGCTTAAGAAATGACATATTTTAGGTCCTAAATGACTTCATATGCTTAGCTAGCTCCAAAATGACATAATGACCTTACTTAGCTCCAAAATGACCTATTTAAGCTAGGCTAGCTCTAAAATGACCTATACTTAGCATTTTTTCCTCCAAAATGACTTAATATGCCTAGCTAGCTCAAAAATTACATAATAAGCTTAATTAGCTCCAAAATGACCTATTTAACCTAGGATAGCTCTAAAATGACCTATACTTAGCATTTTTCCTCCAAAATGACTTAATATGCTTAGCTAGCTTCAAAATGACCTATTTAACCTAGGATAGCTCTAAAATGACCTATACTTAGCATCTTTTCCTCCAAAATTACTTAATATGCTTAACTAGCTCTAAAATGACATAATATGCTTAAGAAATGACATAGTTTAGCTCATAAATGACTTCACATGCTTAGCTAGCTCCAAAATGACATAATAATCTTACTTAGCTCTAAAATGACCTATTTAACCTAGGATAGCTCTAAAATGACCTATACTTCGCATTTTTTTCCTCCAAAATGACTCAATATGCTTAGCTAGCTCAAAAATTACATAATAAGCTTAATTAGCTCCAAAATGACCTATTTAACCTAGGATAGCTCTAAAATGACCTATACTTAGAATTTTTTCCCCCGAAATGACTTAATATGCTTAGCTAGCTTAAAAATGACCTATTTAACCTAGGATAGCTCTAAAATGACCTATACTTAGCATCTTTTCCTACAAAATGACTTAATATGCTTAGCTAACTCTAAAATGACATAATATGCTTAAGAAATGACATATTTTAGGTCCTAAATGACTTCATATGCTTAGCTAGCTCCAAAATGACATAATAACCTTACTTAGCTCCAAAATGACCTATTTAACCTAGGCTAGCTCTAAAATGACCTATACTTAGCATTTTTCCTCCTAAATGACTCAATATGCTTAGCTAGCTCAAAAATGACATAATAAGCTTAATTAGCTCCATAATGACCTATTTAACCTAGGATAGCTCTAAAATGACCTATACTTAGCATTTTTTCCTCCAAAATGACTTAATATGCTTAGCTAGCTTAAAATGACCTATTTAACTTAGGATAGCTCTAAAATGACCTATACTTAGCATCTTTTCCTCCAAAATGACTTAATATGCTTAACTAGCTGTAAAATGACATAATATGTTTAAGAAATGACATATTTTAGCTCCTAAATGACTTCATATGCTTAGCTAGCTCCAAAATGACATAATAACCTTACTTAGCTCCAAAATGACCTATTTAACCTAGGATAGCTCTAAAATGACCTATACTTAGCATTTTTTCATCCAAAATGACTCAATATGCTTAGCTAGCTCAAAAATTACATAATAAGATTATTTAGCTCCAAAATGACCTATTTAACCTAGGATAGCTCTAAAATGACCTATACTTAGCATTTTTTCCTCCAAAATGACTTAATATGCTTAACTAGCTTAAAAATGACCTATTTAACCTAGGATAGCTCTAAAATGACCTATACTTAGCATCTTTTCCTCCAAAATGACTTAATATGCTTAGCTAACTCTAAAATGACATAATATGCTTAAGAAATGACATATTTTAGCTCCTAAATGACTTCACATGCTTAGCTAGCTCCAAAATGACATAATAACCTTACTTAGCTCTAAAATGACCTTAGCATGTTTTACACTGACTTAGTATGCTTAGCTAGCTCAAAAATGACATAATAACCATACTTAGCTCCAAAATGACCTATTTTACAGATATAAGTTGCATCATAATAATCTTCACATTTTAGTTGCATCATAATAATCTTCTTCTTCTAACTTTCTTCTTTCCCATTTTACAGATTTGCTTAAGATCACGAAAGCTTGGGTTGATGGAGTGCTTGTATTTAGTTTTTGTTTTGACCTTGTGAAACTTGCTACCTATGGATGAAACTGTTTAATATTGATGAAACTATGTATATGTACGGATGAAACTTGCTACTATTGGTAACATGTGTTGGATATATATGTGTTCATGTCTATTGGTAATATGTGTTGAATATGCTATATTGGTCATATAAATATATTTGTGTTTGATTTTCTGTGAAAATGAATTGATATAAGAAAAACAAAATTAAATGGGGCAATATAGTCACTTTGCCATCTGCTGGCAGATGGCAAAGAGCCCAAATAGGCCAGCCCAAATTTTACATGTAGATGACATGTGGCCACATGTCATCTACATGTAAAATTTGGGCTGGCCTATTTGGGCTCTTTGCCATCTGCCAGCAGATGGCAAAGCTTTTTGCCATGTGCTGGCAGATGGCAAAGCATGCAGCCTTTGCCATTTGCTGGCAGACGGCAAAGAGCCTGCAGCCTTTGCCATCTGCTGGCAGACGGCAAAGAGCCTGCAGCCTTTGCCATCTGCTGGCAGATGGCAAAGTATGCCGTTAGCCTTCTAACGGGACTAACCCCGTTAAGAGGCTTTGCCATCTTCTAGCTGATGGCAAAGCCACATGCTCTTTGCCATCAGTCATCAGACGACAAAGAAGCCTTTGCCGGCAGGGTTTCGGACAAACTGTTTGCCATCTGCTGGCAGATGGCAAAGCCTTTGCTATCCGCCGACCATGGCTTTGCCATCTGCCATTGCAGATGGCAAAGTGCCAGATTCCAGTAGTGGTCGATGTATAATACGCATACGGCTTACGCGAGAAGGTGCATCGGCTACAGTGTGGGTGTACTGTAGTCTCCTTTGTGTACCCAAATTATGCAATGACATGGATGAGCACTGTAACCAGGGAAATTGGAACCAAAATTTTTGACGTTCAAACTCATCACACACGGGTTAAGCTATCTAAATCGTTTGTGATGTTCACATATCGTACATAGTTCTGAATAAGGGATCGTGTTTGATGACACTTTGCGCGCCAGTTTTTTTGCTGAACCGACCCAAAATTTTCGGCCTCCGCGGAAATATCTACCTCTCCGCCCCTCCCCCTTACCAAAAGCCACATTTCCCCTGTTTCTGCCTTCCTTTCCAAGTTGAAACCTTCACTCCTTGCTTGCAGAGCCGCCCCCCTCGCCGGTGACCCTCCTTCACGCTGCTCGGCCTCGTCTATCTAGGCAGGCAATCCACACTAGACCCCCATCCTCCTCCTCCTTCCACATCCCACATGCCCCGACCGCCGGCGCGACACCTTCCACCCAAATCACCGACCGCTCCACCAAATAAGCGCCGCCTAAGCCATGGTGCATGCAGTATAGCCAAGAGCTCAAGGAGCATTTGGCAGCGTAGAAGCAATTCGCGGCCGCACGCGTGGATGAGGTCTCGATGGCTACCATTCGTGCCAACCCCCAGATCTTGGAGGAGCACCTCGCCGTCAAGGCCACTGTCCAGGCCTGGCGCGCTGACGCCGCGACGCGGTTGTCTGCTTGAAACGATAGTTCGTGGCATTTTCTCGAGGCCACCCTCGGTGCCTTCGATGAAGACTACGAGGTGTTTTCTCAGCATGCACGTGCTTACCTCAACTCGAGAGCCAGAAGGTTGGTGCCCGGAGCGGCTCAGGCAACTCACTACTACGACGAGGGCACCCATGATGCGGAGGCGTCACCCTCTTCCATGTCCAAGGAGCCAATTGTCATTGATATCTATGACAATGAGGAGTAGCTTGTCTTATTAGCTCACTATAAGGACCCATGTTCAGTTTGCTAGCTACTACCTTTCCTTAACAAATTCTAGTGAATTGTGCTATCTACTTTTACCATGCAATCTGTTGCTCTAGTGTATATGTTCTATATGTCGTGCAATGTGGTGCTCACTTATTAACTGTTTGGTTAATTAGTTGTCGTGTTCAGTTAACTATTTGGTTTAATTCTGCAAATGTGATGTTCAATTCTTCATGGTGCAATTTTGTATTGTCTTCCATGTGAGAAATAAATTGATTTTTTCTTTACAAAATACATGAGAAACAATCTAATTGCTATATTTCCAAGTTGTCAAGCATGCTTGGTTTGGTTAACTGTTTGATCTTCTAGTATGTTATACATTGTGCAATGTGGTGCTCAGTTAATGTTTGGTTTATTTGTTGTGGTGTTTAGTCAAATGTTTGGTTCCATTCTGCAATGTGATGTTCAATTGTTGTGGGTGCATTCTGTTATTGTATACTATGTGAGAAATAAATCAAATTTGGCTGTACTAAATACATGAGAAACAAATACAATTGCTATATTTCCAAGTTGTTAAGCATGCTTGGTTTGGTTAACTGTCTGATCTTCTATTAGGAGTATGTTATATTGTGCAATGTGGTGCTCAGTTAATGCTTGGTTCATTTCTTGTGGTGTTTAGTTACCTGCTTGGTTCAATTATGCAATGCAATGTCCAATTGTCATAGGTAGAATTTTGTATTGTTGTGCATGTGAGGAATAATCGAATTTGGCTGCACTTAGTACATGGGAAACATATACAATTGATATATTTCCTAGTTCTTAATCATGCTTGGTTTGGATAAATGGGTTTTCCATGTCGCTTGAATTATTCCGATGAATCTGCAGTGTGCTTATTTTTCATCAACATATTTTACTAATAGCATGCAAACCCTCACTTAACCTGATCACTAACTACCTTATATGTGTTGCATGGAAACAATGGGAAGCACTGAGGTTTACAATCGAGGTTTGCACATGCATGGTCCTTTGTCTAATAGCGCATTATTGTGCAATTGCAAGAACCATTCTAATACTTAGGTTTTAAACAATTTGGTCTTACACATGTAGGTCCTGCCGTCAGAGGTTTTGACCCACTATTCGACCCTTTTTGCATATGGGGAAATGAGTTGTCCATGAATATCAGTCAAGTCAAAAAACTAAGAAAGATTGTTAGGATAAAGAAATTAGCGACAAAAAACAACAAGATCTTTGTCTGCACAATGAAGAAGACATCAGTTCACTACAGGATGGTACAAACTATTATACCTTGTCTTTTTTATTCCTTTGCCCCATTTCCAATATAGAGAAGATATTTATGCACATCCTTGTTTCCAGGCCTTTCCAAAGCAGTTCACTGATGATTACCTCTCAAACCACCTGTATGGTTAGGAGGCAAGGAAGGTATTCATAAAACACCCACGGTTCAATATTGAAGTGTTCCCGAAGAGGACGGAGGATGGACGATCAATCATCCACATACACTGGCCTAAAGTTGCAAAGACCTTCAACATCAATGAAGGCTCAATATTCGCCTTCTGCTTCATGAGTTTTCCAGATGAGATACATCTGTGTATGTACCTTCTATGCTGCTAATTTGAAAGGTTATAGATGTTGCATGTGAAACTTGGTGCTGGTGCAGTTGTGTTATGGGGTATCTGAGTGCTGAAGCTATAAGATGCTGTACTCTCATGTATTTCAATTATGAAAATGAAATATATTGTGTGCTTAATATGAAATGTCAATTAGATCAATAAATGGATTATTAATAGGATAATTAGCCTACTATTTGGGTTTTCCTATTGCCAACGGTTAGTGAGAAAAACCGTGGGCGATGACCTCCGGCAACGCACATAGTTTCTAGGAATAAACCGTGTTGGATTGATGACCAATCACACACAACATTCTCTTGATAACTGTTTATATTAGGCCCTAGCGCAAACGTTTACCACATAAAAACTATGTGTGATGGACAACCTTTGCCACACAGTTTCTTCTGCGCACCATGTGTGACGCATTCAATAACGCAAAAGATAATATTGTTAATACCGTGTGCAATGGAAATGCTATCACAAACGTTTTAATAGGGAAAATTGTGTGTGATGTACCTGCGAACAGAAATGTTTTCCTTGGAGCGACTGTGTAGGATGTATATACAAATGGAAACATTTACCGGGGACTGACTGTGTGGGATGAACTTACGACCGGAAACGATTTTGCATGTATAATTGAATTTTTTAGCACTACTGAATGTATAACCATATTTGATCACTCGCCGGTTGCACACGACCTCATTTTGCCGAGCGTGTGTGCCAGGAGGGCATATCCCCAACGGTTTCTGCATCGTCGGAAGGACCCCCCTATCACAATAACTCACTAAGTGACGGTTCCAAATGTCGTCGCGGAAAGGGGTTAAAAACTGTTTGTATAACACCGACACGTACCAGTGATATGTGATGTATTTGGGAGCTTTGCTCCTTCTACCAATCCATTGGAGATCAAGGCCTCTTAGGAGAGGATCCACTTGTGGATTTCAAGACCTCCTCTTGGAGAAGACTACCATCATCAAGACCTCATCTCTTAGGAGTGGGAAGAACTTTACCTAGCGCTTGTTTCCTTTGATTGTTCTTGTGATCTTGAGGATCTATATGTTTGCTATTCTAGTGGTTGTGTAATTAGGTTTTGTTGGAATGAATTCCTCTTTGTGTTCTTGGTGTTCATCCCTTTTCCCCCTCCCAGTGTGACAACATCCATCTTAGGGTTTCACCCTACAAAATCTTGGTATCATGAGCAAGGTTGATTCACATCTTGGAGTCCCTACCCACGATATTGTAGCTTGATTTTGTTGTTTTTCATCCTAATCCAAAAATCCCCACCAAAAATAGCCCCAAAATTTTCTTGCAATTTGTTTGTTCTTGTGAGATTTGGTTGATTTGATCCACGAATTGGGTGTTTGACAAGTGGGTCTACCTCTTACCATCTTTCCCCACCCAACCAACCATTGAATTTGGCCGAAAATTTGCAAACATCCATGCATCCGAAGGTGTTCATCTGTTTCCAGAACACCCCGTGCTCACGGTGAAGGAAATAAGCCCTAGAGGCAATAATAAAGTTGTTATTTTATATTTCCTTATTCATGATAAATGTTTATTATTCATGCAAAAATTGTATTAACCGGAAACTTGATACATGTGTGAATACATAGACAAAACACCGTGTCCCTATACTACAAAAAAAGACACATCCGTGACATTTTGGGCCGAACGAAACTTTTTTCTGTCATACATATGACACTTCTATGACGATAATTGTGACAAAACCCAGTATCATCATAGATGTGGTGGGCTCCTACTTCTATGACAAAAAATCATGACAGAAAATGGGCTTTTCATCCTGGGCGGGCCGGAGACGCAGCTGCATGACATTCTTTGGGCCGTCCATGACAGAAAAAACCATGGTAGAAGCGAGGGCGAGGAAAATTTCGGGGAGTTCCCGGTTACGGTGGGTGGTCGGGGGCCGAGCGATGCGCGTTTCTCTCGTACACATACGCGCGTGTGTGCGAGGCATTGGCTCTAACTGAACCCGAGCGAGGCGTTGTGCCCTAACTAAACCCGAGCGATTGCACTGCAGGCTACGCGTTACTGAACCCGAGCGATCGATTGATGGCTGTTAACTAAACCCGATCGAGTGATTCCTTTGCTACTGCTGCTAACTGAAGCCGATCAATGCTGCCTCTCTGGATGAACAATGAGAATT
>NC_041383.1:350228898-350236042 GCF_002162155.2 Triticum dicoccoides | reverse complement strand
GGTGGCATTGCCTCTAGATGAACAGGACCCCGATTGATCGAGCCGGTTGGGGCTGGATGAACAGGACCCCGTGGAGGGCTGGATGAATAGGACGACCCCGTGGAGGGCTGGATGAACAGTAGATGGTGGAGGGGTGCCCGTGAAGGGGTGGTTGAACAGTAGCCGGTGGAGTAGCGCGCGGTGGAGGCTGGATGAACAGGAGCCCATGGAGGCTGGAGGAGGTCGACGGTAGCCCGTGGAGGCTGGAGGAGGTCGACGATGGAGATGAACAGTATCCCGTGGAGTCCCGTTTTGCGGTACGCCACACCCCTCCCGATGAACATGACCCCGGTTTCGACCGTAGCGCTCCAACACAAGTCTGTTCCGTCCGTTTTGCTGTACGCCACACCCCTCCCGATCAACAGGACCCCCGTTTCGACCGTAGAAGGTCTGTTTCCTCCATTTTGCGGTACACCAGACCCCTCCCAATGAACAGGATCCCGTTTCGAACATGGCCGGTCAAACACAAGGCCGTTTCCTCCGTTCTGCAGTACGCCAGGCCTCATTTCCATTGTCTGTTCTGTCCAATCCGGTTGGCTCCCACGCGTTCCGTTGCCTCCCGATGAACACGATGCATTCCGTTGCTTCCCCATGAACATGATGACAACGCTGTTTCTCCGTTCTGACCCAGCCATGTACACGAGCCCTCGCTGTACGTATGCGCGAGTGGGCGTTCGAGACCCCGTCCGTATGTACGTACTGGCCATATTTTCTTTCTTTCACCCTGACCGTTGTACGTACGTGTACATGCTACGTGCGCGCCTCTACTACGACATGTGCGCGCTTCTACTACGACACGTGCGCGCCTCTACATCGACCAGTATGTACGTACATGTTCGCGACCAGAATGACAATGCTACATACGCTTCGACCTGGTGGGTCCCGACTGTCAGGCAATTCCTTGCGTGCGAAGATGTAGCTGGTGGGTCCCAGCAGTCAGGAGGGCGAATAATTTTTTTTGCCCGGACGCACTTCCTTGCATGCGAAGATGTAGCTGGTGGGTCCCAACAGTAAGGGGGCAAATCATTTATTTTTGCCCGTAATATGGACGCACTTCCTTGCGTGCGAAGATGTAGCTCGTAGGTCCCAGCAGTCATGGGGGAAACATTTTTTTCACGAAATACGGTGGCCCGTCCGGTGGGTCCCTGCTGTCAGGTGGAGGAATAATTATTTTCCGTGTAATAAGGAGGCACTTCCTTGCGGCTGCCGTGGACCCAGCTGTCAGCCTCTCCACGTATAGTACTCTTCTGATGGAATTCGGTCGTTGACCACATTGACCACGCCGTGCCAAGAGCACCATGGTGGTGGATGACAGCGAGGCCTAGGAAGGGGACAACGCGGAGCCAGGGAAGACGCAGCAGTGGATGCCCACGCGAAGAGGAGTATGAGGGTTCACTGGTTCGACTGTGGTGTGAGGCTGCTGTCGCCGCAGAATAACAGGGGGTGTGGGTGAGTAGAGGGATGACCTGGCCAGCGGTGGGAGTAGTAGGGGGCGGTGAGGCCTCCGCGGCATCACAGCCGGCCACGGGAGGCAGGAGCACGCGACACGGCCGGTGCTGGTTTGGGCGGCTGGAGCAAGAAGACCACAGGTTGAAGAAGCACTACGGTCGTTGGATGAACATCGTATGGTAAAAGGAGCTAGAATCGTTCATATTGACTAAGTTGACAAAGCCCTCCGTCCCCGTCAACTTGGTAGGCCCACAAGTCAGCCTCCCACTATGCTGGGTTCCAGCTGGCAGGGGGAGTATTTATTTTTTTGTGTGTAATAAGGAGGCACTTCCTTGCATGCGAAGATAACTGGTGGGTCCGACCTGTTAGCGGGGGGCACGTTTTTTTCGCGAAATACAGAGGCCCTTCCGATGGGTCCCAGATATCAGGTGAAGGAATCATTATTTTGCTCGTAATAAGGAGGCATTTCCTTGTGTGCGGCCATGGACCTAGCTGCCCTTCATGCACAGTCTACTTCCGATGGTGTCGTTTGTTGACCACGTTGACCACACCGAGCGAAGCGCATCCAAGGTGGTGGATGACGGCGTGGCCCCGGACAGAGCCGGAGATGGGAAGACGCAGGAGTAGAGTCGCAGACGGAGAGGTGTACAAGGGTTAACTAGTTCTAGTGCGGTGTGGTTCGATAGTCGGTGGAGAAGAACAAGAGGTGTGGAGGGGTGGAGGGATGGCCTGGCCAACGGTGGAGTAGCGCTTCATAGCGAAGCGTGCTAAGCAGAGCTGCTAGCAGCAGGAGGCGGGAGGTGGTCCCGGCGGCACCGGAGGAAGAAGACGAGATATTGAAGATGGATGCTGGTCATTGGATGTAAATCCAACGGCTAACATGTCAGAATTATTTGTTGACTAAATTGACAACGACTTGCGTTGGCTTCGACCTATTGGCCCACATTTCAGCCTCCAAAAATGTGGCACGTATTCAACCCATTTTCTCAGAATTTACAATCTTTTTTTTGCACGGTAGAATTTACAGTCAATTTGATCTTCTTTTTTTGAATTTCAGCCATTAGCTGGGCTGGGTGTACAAATAATGTAGCGTCCATGCGGCCCATTTATTTTATTTTCTAAAAAATTACAGGCCATTTGCACTTTCTCGAAATACACGATTTTGCTGGGCTGATTCTAGTTATAATGTTGGGTTGGGCCAGCAATGTTATCAAAAAATAAAAAGGGGCTGAGCATTTTGTTATAAACATATTTAAATAATAAGTGATATTATTACATTCGTCCTTAAATCTTACCAAGCTTTTGTACACAATCACTAGGATTTTCGTGCCAAAACAATCCAGGATTTTATTGTTAAGAAATTATTTTTATAAGTTAATAAGATGTGGGATATTGTTTTCTTACATATGTAAGTATCTGTTAAATATATGATGACAATAAAAATAATATATAATAACATATAAAATAATATATATATATATATATAATATAGTTAGAAGGGAAACATAAGTTGGACCTGGCGTTCCTATTCTTATATAGAAAAAATAGAACAGACCTATGCGTTTTCTTCAAAAAAATTACATAAATTGGGCTGCCGATATTCAGGAAAAATAAAAACTCGGATGGGAGGTCCATAGGCCAGTCGATACATGACGGCCCTCAAGAAAATACAAACAGGCCTATGGACCTCCCATCCAAGGTCGTGGACTGCGCATGTTAAAAATAAAAGCCTAGACGGGGCAACCCAAAACCCAGGTGATACTTGCTGCCCTAGTGATAATAAATGATACCTGCTAGCTCCCCGGCTTCGTTGTGAATTTATCTCCTATAGTAACTACGTTGAAGCACCTAAAAAAATGTAACTATGTTGACAAACCCGTGGGCCCCAATGTCAGTATAGCATTAGGAGGAAGTATTTTTTCGATGAGGCACTTTGCTTGCGTACGGCCATAGACCTGGTGGGTCCCGACTGTCCGCGTCTCCACGTACAGTCCTCTCCTGATTCCTCTCGTTTGTTCAGCATGTTCACAACGGCAGACAGCGGCATCGCGGCGAGCGCACAAAGGCACAGGAGGGGATCCGACCACCTGAGGAAGTGCCTTATTATTAACGAAACTACTGAACTAGCCTAGTGGCCAAGTGACACTCCCCGACAGCTGTTCCGCCCGGGTTCGATTCCACCTGTGCAGGGAAAATATCTCCAAATTTTTGGCCTCTGCCTTTATTGACATGTGGGTCCCCATTGTCATCTACGCACACCACGTCCAACACTTGCCAAAACTTTGTCCCTCATTTTCTCTATGTTTCGCACACTCGACATTGTGTGGGCATTTTGACTGTGTATCATATGAAGATGTGCTATGCATGAATGTTGATCAGCATGATGTTAATTGGCTGGTAGTTCCATTTTTGACCATGAATAAAACTTCCAACATGATGTTAACCTTGTTTGAAAAGGCCGTGTTAATATAAATGCTCTGCCTCTGAAAGTTGCAGTTTCTTATCTGAAACTGAACTTGCAGTTTCTTATCTAAAACTGAAACTTGCAGTTTCTTGTCTGAGAATCACATTGTCTGCACTTTTATACTCCTATGAAACTACATTTTTTTAAGTGCTAAAAATAGATCTCTAGAATTCATAAAATACTTCATATGCTCAATACTGCAAATCTGAAATTCAAAAGACATTCATATGTGAAAGTACTCTCAAAATACACAACACAAAACACAATTCACAACCTGCAAATGCTGACAACCCTAAGCTCCTCCTGACAATTCACAACCTGCCCGACTATTGGGCTGGGGGGGGGGGGCAGTCCCCTCCTATTCCTCGGCGGCAGACATCCGCCCCGTGAGACGATGTGAACGGCAATGGAGAGGATGGCGGGGAAGCATCATCGAGCCAACTACTTTTCTCCTCTTGTAGTTGGGTTCGGTCGATGAAGACTCCACTAGCTCGCTCTGGCAGGACACCCTCACAAACGACACCCTGTAGATGCTCGATCCTTCAATCTCTGGTGGATTCTCCATGTGGGATCGATACTCCCACCACTGCTCCCTCACGATCAGATTCGGTGAATCTGTTTGCTCCATGGTCCAGAGGAGCATCTCTATGTACTCCGGCGCGACTCCCTTCGGGAGTATCGCCGCCTTTTCGCTCTGTTGCAGATATTTGGCCATGGATGTCGCCATCGCCGCTAGTTGGTCCTTGTTGTCAAACCAAGACTTTATCTCCAACATCCTAGCTAGCTTCACAGGGTCGCCGTCTACGATTCTCACGTATTGGTTGTACTCCTCCATCGATCTACTTCTCCACAACACCTTCACTCGCTAGCGGTGGTTTTTGAATGGAATAGGAGAGGAGCAGCGCTGGTTTTGGATTAGAACGGGAGAGGAGCGATGCTGGTTTTGGACTGGAACAGGAAAGGAGGGGCGGTGGTTTTGAAATGGAAGAGGAGAGGAGCGGCGCTAGATTTAGATTGGAACAGGAGAGGAGCGGCGGTGGTTTAAGAGGAGAAGAGCGGAAGAGCGGCGTTGGTCTTGGAAGTATTTTTTTGTTGTTTTGCATATTTTGGGTCAAAGTTTGACCACGTACTGTATTTGACAAGCAAAATGTGAATGCATGTCACCAAAAATTGTATCGTTTGGTTTGTATCTCAATGTACTTTCAAATTATATTATTTTTGCAACGTATAACATATATTTTATGTGCGAAAGTCATGGTCAATTATGACCCAGAATAAAAGGGAGACTAGTTAATGTGGGGCCGCTTTCTTAATTGAAGGGTAAATTGATTTTGATTTTGATCCAGTCACAGCGCGCCGGCCCTGTCATCCAGTCCTAAATCGCTGCCGCACGCTCCTCTCCCTCTTCTCCATTGCAAAACCACCTCCTCTCCTCTCCATCATCTCCATTCCAAAACCACCGTCTCGACTCTCCCTCTTCTGATCTTCTCCATTGCAAAACCACCTACTCTCCTCTCCATCATCCCCATTCCAAAACCACTGTCTCACCTCTCTCTCTTCTCTATTGCAAGACCACCATCTCTCCTCTCCTCTTCCAAAGATAGCACCGGACCACTCAGAAGGACACCTATGGAGAGGATGCAGCAGCAAATCAGGCAGATCACAAGCGGCGACCAGGCAAAGTTAGCCAGGTTGAAGGAGATCCTTACTTGGTTTGACAATGAGTGGGAGATTTTGAGGACGCTGCGGGACATGTGGCAATGTATGCGAAAGAGCGAGACGACGGCGATGAGGGCGGCGATGTACATGTACTCCTCGGTGGCAGTCACGCCGTAGTCCTCTGAGTTCATCGAGTATCTCCTCTGGGCGATGGAGCAGACAGATTCGCCCGAGGCGACAGTCAGGCGGAGGTGGTGGGCATACAGGTAGAAGGTCGAGAACCCAGAGGATAACGAATCGATCGAGTATGGTGTGTCGTTCGTGAGGGTGTAGAGCCAGCCGGAGCCACAGGAGTATTTGTTCTCCCTCCGCAAGAGGAGGCCGGATGGCACGATGTCTCTTCTCTGCCGTTCTCCATGGTTCCCTCGACGCTCGCCTCATTTCAATGGCGGCGGTAGGGTTTAAGGTAAGCTTTGCACTAACCTAATCTTCCACCTGCTCATGCTTACAATCAGTGTGACAACTAATGAAAATCATGCTTACAATCAGTCTCCGAGTACTACGCCAATCACCCTAAAATATCTCTGGACCCTTGGGTCAAAGTTGTGACACGGTGTACAAATAAAGAAAAATAGATTGGTGCTTCTTTCAGAAAAGAGTACTCCCTAGAAAACTGCCAATATAAGCTACTAGTATTTGGTTAGAGGATTTGCTGCCGAGAAAGATCCGTCCACAGAGAGCGCCACACATCCCACCGGTGGTGGTGGATGCCAATGCGTGCATGCAGCATGGTTGGTGTCGATAATTTTTACTTGGCACACCTCGCACTCTGCATATATGCCGGTTCCATACGTACATTTGTGCAGTTCCACCAAAATGCAGCTGAATAACTCTGTTTGCACAGATAATGAAAAAGCATGATTACATTATAATGGCACTAGTTGATGAAACACACAAAATAAATAGAAGAAAATATTGCGATAGTATCATAGTATGCCATGCTGCGAGGGCGAGATGGGCCCTGCGATGCCTCATACGGTACGCCTCATACTAGACATCGTCCCAAGTCTTCCAGATACACCTTCTGCCAGTGATGAACATCAGTGTACAACGGTAGTACAAGGAGGCGCCTTGAGACATTCAAATCTCTATTTTTGTACAGATCAACTAAAATTAAGCACCCCAGTTTGCAGAAACGCTTAAACATTAACAATGGGACTAGTTGATGAAACATACATTAACAAAGAGAAGCACTTTCTTTATCTACATTGGAAATGAAATGATAGAGATGACACTCGCTCTATTTTAACTGTATTATTACTTCATTTTATCAGTGACACTAGGTCGAGCAGGTGGCAAACGAGGTGTACCGTGCGTCGCAAGGATGGAGGCCGAGGGTGCTTTAGACTGGGATGCTGAAGCTGGCTCTTTCAGTCACCAACATGGATGATTCAATTCATGGGACCTTTTGGTGCAGTTCACCTAAAATGAAGCAATGTCCCGTGAGCTAGCAGCTTCTTCTTCAATTTTTTT
>NC_041383.1:350227703-350228888 GCF_002162155.2 Triticum dicoccoides | reverse complement strand
ATTTTTTTGTGTGTAATAAGGAGGCACTTCCTTGCATGCGAAGATAACTGGTGGGTCCGACCTGTTAGCGGGGGGCACGTTTTTTTCGCGAAATACAGAGGCCCTTCCGATGGGTCCCAGATATCAGGTGAAGGAATCATTATTTTGCTCGTAATAAGGAGGCATTTCCTTGTGTGCGGCCATGGACCTAGCTGCCCTTCATGCACAGTCTACTTCCGATGGTGTCGTTTGTTGACCACGTTGACCACACCGAGCGAAGCGCATCCAAGGTGGTGGATGACGGCGTGGCCCCGGACAGAGCCGGAGATGGGAAGACGCAGGAGTAGAGTCGCAGACGGAGAGGTGTACAAGGGTTAACTAGTTCTAGTGCGGTGTGGTTCGATAGTCGGTGGAGAAGAACAAGAGGTGTGGAGGGGTGGAGGGATGGCCTGGCCAACGGTGGAGTAGCGCTTCATAGCGAAGCGTGCTAAGCAGAGCTGCTAGCAGCAGGAGGCGGGAGGTGGTCCCGGCGGCACCGGAGGAAGAAGACGAGATATTGAAGATGGATGCTGGTCATTGGATGTAAATCCAACGGCTAACATGTCAGAATTATTTGTTGACTAAATTGACAACGACTTGCGTTGGCTTCGACCTATTGGCCCACATTTCAGCCTCCAAAAATGTGGCACGTATTCAACCCATTTTCTCAGAATTTACAATCTTTTTTTTGCACGGTAGAATTTACAGTCAATTTGATCTTCTTTTTTTGAATTTCAGCCATTAGCTGGGCTGGGTGTACAAATAATGTAGCGTCCATGCGGCCCATTTATTTTATTTTCTAAAAAATTACAGGCCATTTGCACTTTCTCGAAATACACGATTTTGCTGGGCTGATTCTAGTTATAATGTTGGGTTGGGCCAGCAATGTTATCAAAAAATAAAAAGGGGCTGAGCATTTTGTTATAAACATATTTAAATAATAAGTGATATTATTACATTCGTCCTTAAATCTTACCAAGCTTTTGTACACAATCACTAGGATTTTCGTGCCAAAACAATCCAGGATTTTATTGTTAAGAAATTATTTTTATAAGTTAATAAGATGTGGGATATTGTTTTCTTACATATGTAAGTATCTGTTAAATATATGATGACAATAAAAATAATATATAATAACATATAAAATAATATATATATATATATATA